>NC_135786.1:147896818-148215454 GCF_051106095.1 Pogona vitticeps | reverse complement strand
TTCATTCCATTCCACAATGGCTTTCATCACATTCTAGATATGGGGCTGTTGTTAGACTGCAACCCTCAACATTCCTGACAATTATTCACAGTGGCTATTGCTGATAGAAGCTAGAATTAGCAGCTTCTGAAAAGACACAGGCTACCATCCCAGCTATGAGTTGTGTCACAACGTCCAGGGAAGGTGCAGTTGGAAGAACTGCCTTTGGCAGTATGTTGAATTTACAAACATCATATGAGGCCTTGCACAGCCTCTGGAGGTCAGGTTCTGACAATTTCCCCCTTAAACTGATGCATTTATGTATTCCTTGGCAGGCATCTTTCCTTGTGTATCTATTTCTTTGCACAGTTTACTTATTGTATACATTTTCATGCATATTTGACCACGGAGTGAAGCTAAATTGTGTACATTTTCTTAACTTGAACATTAATCATTGACATACGATTGCATCTAATCTGAAAAATATATCTGATGTTTGTGGGATCCAACTGATGATGGGTAACCACAAAGGTACGCATGTAATTCTGGTAATAGCTTTACAAGTGATGAATTATATAAATTTGTAAAGCAATCTAAACAAAAACCTTAATTAATGCAAGCTATTCTATATTCCTACCACATTGTACTGGATTTAGGTGAAGTCTATTACAGGTACATGTACATGTTCTTGTGGTTTCATTATACATCAGCAGTGCCTGTCTGAACTCAGAGTAATATAGTTCTTTTAAGGCCAACTGTGGGTGAAAATAACCACAACTATGCAACTGTTCTCAAAGGACTGTATTTGCAGCTGAGGAAAACACAAAGGCAAATCCGTATTCAGAAGGTACATTGGAATATGGTAGGTTTGGATCTGAAGGCATCAAAGAAATCTTTACACTTTTCAGGTTGTTCGCAAAATCAAACTGTTGACCACATTGGCACTGGATGAAATAACCAAACACTGCATAACATCAAAGCAGGTCAAAGGAAGCACAAGAAAAACGTGAAACAATTTTAATATAGTAGTTCAGAGCTGAGTTGCAAGGAAGTAATCATGCTTGTAATATTTTTCAGCATTAAATATTACAATTGTTATGAATGGTTTGTGCTGTTTTGGGTTTTCATGCTCCTTTTTATCTTTGATACACTATTGCTATTATAAGTAGCATATTTCTTGGTTAAAAATATCTCATGCAGACCAAAGCAGTGTGTTTTGAAATAAGAAATGGTGTCCCTTCATTGTTTCTTCTGAAAAATTAAAAGTAGCCTATTACAGAAATCTGCGCAAAAATGCCCTTGGGTTTTATTTTTTCTAAAATCATCCTCATTTAATTTTGTTATTTCTCCAGTCAGCACCAACATATAAATAAGTAGTCTTACGCTACCAATGTGGATTCTCATCATGTATCTGCAGAGCTTGCAAAAATCCACTCAGCAAAGAGTTTCTTTTTATTCAAGCTGGTCTTGTTAAAGACACATTCCTGTGGCTGCAAGATCCTAATTAGCTGAAATGAAAGTGACTTTGGCCTAGTTTGCACAAATAGCAGAAGAAATGGTAAATCTATTTTTGGATGGTACAGGCTGCAGGTATCTGTAGGTGAGTATAAGGCACATTGTGGGGCGGGAGGCTGCATAACACAAATGAACTAGCAGAACAGAATGAAGACTAAGCTAGAACTCTTTCCCATGAATTCTAGGTGGCTATATTAGAGGAAATTCTGCTTCGTATGGTGAAAAATGAAAGACCAGACTTGTTAAATTTAATGCTTCAGGTGTGGGATTGGGAAAAATATTGCTGGATCAACATGGAGATTATCTATTATGATATGGTGTACTTCTTTGTGGCTTTCTATGTCAGGAGTTTGGTAGCTCTAAAAAAAGAAAAGTAACTAATGAAAGACAAACAGAAACAACAGGGTGAGTCCTTGACCACCTCCTGTGTACAGAAACACAAGAATGATTAAACATATCCCTTGAGGATTTGAAATTCAGACAATTCAGATGTGGGAGAAAGTGAAACTGGAAATTTTTTACATCCCACTTAGTGCTGTGTCTTTTAATTCCTTGTTCCTGCAGTGTTTATTTTTTAAAGAAACTATTTTTGGAGTTCATTGCCTTATCTGATGCTTTAATGTTTCAATTTACACTGAAAGAATGATGATGATGATGATGATGATGATGATGATGATGATGATGATGATGATGAAGAAGAAGAAGAAGAAGAAGAAGAAGAAGAAGAATGGTTTGATGCTCTTCATCTGTTTGTCTTATTATGCTTTGACTGATTTGATTTGATTACTGTATTATTTATTTTTATTGTTTTATATGTATATTTATTGTATTTGTTTTCATTTGACCCGGACTAATGTCTAGCACTAGTAGGGCAGTATAAACATGGAACGTTGGAAGGAAGGAAGGAATACAAACCCTTGTGAACTATCATACATGGATAGAGAGGGATTTGGTGTGGTACATATGTAAACCATGCTGAAAATAAACTTTAGAAGTATCTGTTGCTTCATGGAAGATCAAAAAGTATAATCTGTTCGTTAGCTGAGAACAGTTTAAACCAGATCTTCTTTTCTGGACTAAGGGGACTCTGATTTAGATGTTCAACAGAACTCATCCAAATGTAGATGAGGTGATACTTTTATCCAGAAGTACTTATCCGTGGAAGAAAAAAATTCTTAACAATAGCTGCATAGGCAATTTCTTAGGCAGATGTAGGTTAATTAAGCTAGATGCAGAAAATGATGGGCAAAGTGTCTGTACTAAGATTTTACATCACTCTAGAGACTGAGGCACAAATCTATGGGGTGGCATTAACAGCTTTGGCCAGCTGATTTATGCAAGGAGATGTGAGGAGGTTTCAAAAGATCCTCATGCTTCAAAGAAGGACCTCAAGGCATGTGTGATATATATCCATGCCATCAAAGAAAGTGGCTTTCAGAGTGAGCTTGTCCTCTCATAATTTTTCATCTGGCTCATATTCAAAGCTGTAACTTCAGCACATTTAGGATGATAAAATTGTACTAAACAAAAGGCCAGGCTTTCCTTTAATAAAGAGAAAGTATACCATCAAGAGATTGTCTAATAATGCATTCCTGTGAATGTTCACGCAAACCTAAATCCCACAGTGTGGTTATTGGCTCAGGGCAAGGGTCAGCTTAAACACCTCCCATAGTCCCTTCAGGTGCCATTTTGAAAGAGGGCTACATATGACTTTCCTCCCCAGATAAGATGAGTCCTCACTGGGGGCTGGGATGGCAACTGTGCAGAGTCTAGGAAGTCCCAGAAGTGGGAAAGTGAGAATGGAAGGAAGGGGCAGTAATAATTATTTTAATGTACATGGACTGATCAAAATCCTGTTGAGCAAATGCCCCCTATAAAGGTGATGTTATCTCTGGTAGAGGGAGATTGCTTCTTCCTTCAATCTTTCTTATTGTGGGTGAGTAGAGATGGGCACAAACCACCTGTTTGCCACAAGAGGTATTTGGTGATTCAGTGCCCTGCCCCCTCTGTCAGGCACCCACTCAGTGACAGTGCCTGAGGAGGTGGGGCACTGCCTCCAAGTGGGTGCCTGCTGGGGCTGGGGCATTGAACTGCCAAACACCTGTAGTGGTGATATACAAACCTCCCATCTCTATGGGTGAGTCACATGACCACCACCCTAAGATAGAATCAGAGGCTCTTTAATTACTATTGCTGCCATTGCTGATAATATCATGTGGGAGGGGAAGATTTTGTTAAAATTAAAGAGTTTCTGCTTCAATTCTGGTTGTCACCTGATGAGATCAATAGTAAGTTTCAGGTGAGTTGGAGGAACTCTGAGATCAAAGCAGAAACTCTTTAATTATACCTGCAGTCTCCCCTGCTAGTTACACCATTGCTTTTACACAGGTATATTTCAGTCATCAGAGTTTTGGTCACTGCGTTGTTGGAGTATGTGCTATGCACGTGAATTATACCAACACACATGATGTAAATTTCTATTCTTCTCCCCCAAATTATTCCTGCTGACACTTTTTCTTGGAAAACAGATGAAGACAGCATAGAAATATCACTGGAAAATGGAAGAGGGTTCATGTAAACAAACAGAATATTGAAAGAGTATTCTTATCAGAGGCAAGGACCACAACAGGTTGACAACATGGGGAAGAAGAGAGAGAGAGCTCCTGCATAAAACGATGAATAGCCAGGTAGGAAGGTAGAATTACTTGTACATATGTAAGTAGAGATGTAATGGTCAAAATTTTATCTGTTGCTATGCAAATGCAATATATTGTGGAGGCAAATTGTCCTGATTTAAGAAATCACCATTGGCATTGACAGTTGCATGCTGACTCTCATAATTCAGTATGCAACTTGTCATGTCTCCAGTGATTTTTTAACTTGGACAATTCATTTCTAAAAGTTGCATCATTTGTACTATGGTGATGTAGCTAGGTAAGAGGATTTTGGCCAGTATTAGCCAATTTAGCTAGAGCTAGACACAGAATTATCACTCAGTTGGAAGAACAAATGTTTTACTTACAGGCTTAATTTGCTGCATCTCCCACTAAAATAGTGGTATGAAACCTTTGATACTCCAGATGCTTTGACTCACAACTCCCATTGGTCCCACCAATGAAGCATAACCAATAGCAACGGACTGTGGAAGCTGTAGTCCATAATGTCTTGGGAGTCATACACTGGGATGAAGGGATTCTGAGTTAAACAGACCTCAGGAGGAATGGCTGGTAAGACTATTGCCTGCGCTTCCAAACAGCTACTGCCAGTCAAAGTGCAATGTACCAAACTGGATGAACTGACTTCATGTATTCATCTTTCCAAAGAAGCAGTTAGACTTTTTGAGATGTCAAAAACAAACATTGAAAGTGACAGCTAATGATCTTTTATTTTCAGCAACCATTGTTCTGAAACCACTTGCTGTAAGGTTTTGATCCACTTCAAAGGCACTGTTTATATCAGTTCTACTTCAATAATTTTGTTGCTGCTATCATCAGTTTTTGGATGCCAGACATATATTCTGAAGGAATAAAGATGTGGTATGTCTTGAATTCCTGCCATATGGAAAATATTGACAGATGTGTTACTTACTCCCACTGGCAATACATACCTTCCAGATTCACTCAATAATCTCCTTTTTACTCGAGCAGAATTTTAATATCATAACAAGAAAGGAAAAAACAAACAAAAAGAAAAGTGTTTCTATTGAGTCAGGAGAGGAAAGCATACAAATATGTGGCAAATATAAACATGAAGCAGGAATTCAGACAAACAGCACACCAGTAATCAAACTAATAGTCCTGAAAATGATTAATAACAAGAATCTTGTAGCACCACAAAGACGAGCAACTTTATTGTGGCCTGGCATAGTGGCCAATCTCTAGCTTTCACAAGTAGGGATGGGCCAATTTTTTTTTAAAAAAAATCTCAGTTCTCAAAAAATGTGAGTGTTTGTTTTGGGTTCACCTGATAATCTGCTTCATATTTTTGATCACAATTGCTGAGAAACAATCATATAGTAAAATGATTGGCCTCAGAAAGAAAAAAAAATCTTTCATGCCAAGAGATATCAAATTCTATAATATTCATATGCATGCACATATATAGTTTTTTTAATCACAGAATTTACTTTAGCCTTTACAAGCTAAGGTGAGTGATATGACTCAGGGGCTCATGAAGATGAGGGACAAGTCTGAGGAAAAAGTATAACCAACTGACCTCTACATATTCTTTTCCTTGTTATATTTTAAAACAATTTCATTAGCTATTCACTGTTATTGAAAGGGCCAAACTCATTTAGTAATTTAGGTCTAATAAATCATTTGCCCTATAGTTAGTTACATATGTCTGACAAGCATATAAATTGGATTATAACGTAATAAAAGCAGAAGCAGAACTTCATGGGCAGAGTTCTTAGAATGGAGATCAGTTCTCAGATAGCATATTTGTGGCCAGGAATAAAAAATAACAACGAGCTGAGAATTTAATTGCCCTCAAATAAGAATATCTATCCATATACTGAAGCAGTGGATAAGAACATTTCCCACTTTACCTTTTTTTTAAAATTATACACCCCTTATCTTTTTTCAGATTACATTTTGATATGGCTTTCTATAGCTATATAAATTAGTCACAGAATTGTATTCAAGCTGACTTTTGGATTTTCTTATTACATTGGTGCCTCACTTAACGATGATAATTGGTTCCCAAAAAATCGCTGTTAAGCGATTTCATCACTAAGCAAAACACGGTTTCCCATAGAAATGCGTTGAAAACCAGATAATCCGTTCCAATGGGAATGGATTGCCGTCCTTAAGCAAAAATCGCCATTGGAAACATTGCTAAGCGAAACACGGTTCCCCAAGTGAAACGCATTGAAACCTATTCAATGTATCTCAATGGGGGAAAAAAATTACAACAAATTTAAAGAGTCGGAACAAAGTCAAATTAGTTTAACAAAGCGTTTATTAAGTGCATTTATAATTTCAAGCATTCTAAACATTTTTAAAACATTTTAAACATTTAAAAAACATCCAACATGAGGCTATCAAAACCATTGTTAAGCGAAACAGGGGGACCCAAACTGTCATTGCTATGCGAAGCATGGTCCCAAACATTGCTATGTGAAAATCGCCCATAGGAACCATAGTTAAACCGAGCGCAAGATTGTTCTGAAAAAGTCATCGCTAAACGATTTCATCGTTAAACGAAGCAATCGCTAAGTGAGGTACCACTGTATTGGTTTGTAAATAGCTTTGAGAAATGTTAAAATAAAACAATGTTTCGATATTTTTATAAATAGACTAAAGAAAAGAAACTAAGAAACAAGCAAACTAGGTTGCAAAAGCTGCCCCCTTTTAGTGGGCACCATTTCTTGCACAACTGGGCCATTGTCCTTTGGGAGTAACCCTCAATTCTGTCACAAAATTGTCACATATATATTAGATGCTCTGCTATATTCATGATGTCTCTTGAAAGAAATATACTGGCATTGAAGTGCCTCATAAAAGATAGTCACTTTCTTGTAGATGTAACCTTAAAGATTTGTGGCTAGATTCAACCTTCTGATTACCTGTGTCTCATGACTGGCATGGGGAAAATGAATTATGCAAAATAAAATTATGCATACATACATGAAAAAAAAATACTCCTTTAAAAAAACTCTTTGAAACTATCCTATTTTAATTCTGGTTCAGCTAATCCTTTGTATCAACTCAAAGTTGCTATTTTTAAAGGGATATGCAGAGGTAGGAATAAGAATATATAAGTTACACATGTTAACCACTCAATAGGTGATATATAAGAAGTTCAAAACTGTGTCATTGTGGAATTTTAAATTATATTTCATGCTTTTCCTTCTGCTAGTTTAGCAAGACGTGTCTACTTTTAATAGGAATTTATTCTAAGAAATATCATTTTCATCTCCACATTTTCTTACCTACACTTTCAGCTTTTCATATAGGGGGGAAAAAGTTGCCTGGGCTTTTCTGTGTCTGTTTGATTACTTTTCTGATATTCTAGGATTTCAGTGTGATGTTTGGTTTAATGAGAGGCCTGCTTCTATATAGAACATTTTTTTTATTATCTCCATGGTTTATAGAGTCATTTATTTTTCCACCTTGCCCTAAAGGCTGCATCATTGCAGCATCTTTAAAACCAGACCCTATAATGGATGGGATTATAAATACCTTTATTGAAGGCAAGTAATGTCACCAAACAACCTGCCTTGAGTTTATATCATTTGGTTTGGGAACGGAAAGGTCAAATTATATATATTTATATATATAATTTATATAAAAATTATATATTTATATATATAATTTTTATTATATATAATTAATTTTTAAAAAACACAAGATCAAACATGGTGATTGGAAAATGAATGCTAGCAATAGGGAATGCCCAGAAATCAATGGGGATTTCAAGACTGTATGCCTGTTGCAAGGGGAAAATGGTCTTTCATACAAAAACACTTTAAATATTTCTGATTAAAGACCTTGCTTGTGATATTGCTTGCATTTACCTATTAAATATCCCTTTGTACCTTGTCAGAGAAGAAAGCACAGGGCTAACATTTCTCTAAGACTACCTCCTACAAGAAGTGGTGACACATTCCACTGTAGGGGATGGGACTAAACTCTTTTTCCCACTAAGATAAGTGTGTGTGTGAGAGAGAGACCCTTGGAAATATGAACAGACACAATAAAAAGCCAGAAAGAAAGAAAACAACTGATTTTTCACTCCATGGCATTTTTCACAGAGGGTGGTAAACATTCCTTTTTGGGATTATAGTTCCCAGAATACCCAATCATTACAGCCATCATGGCATATTTTAGGAAGTGTGGTCCAAAAAATGTATTTACTCCCTCTCTGTTCAGAGCTAATTCCTCACCTGCCTGTCTGGTAACCCACAGAAACTTTCTACTCTAACTTCTTCTTTTTTCTTTTTAGCACTAAGAAATTCAATGAAGTAACAAGTTATGTAATAAAATAAATATAATTGTTGTAAGCCGCCCAGAGACCTTTGGGTAGAGTGGGCGGCATATAAATTAAATAAATAAATAAATAAATGAATATGTTTATAAAGGAAATCCTTCATCTCAGGACACGATGGTGCAGGGTTTAATTTATTTATTTATTTATTTATTTATTTAATTTATATCCCGCCTATCTAGTCGTGGTGGACTACTCTAGGCGGCCAACAGCAGATTGTGTTATTATGTTAGAAAAATAGTTCACAGTCCACTGAATGAATAATTACACAATGCAGCAACCTATATCTACCTCTATTATGCGAGAATTTAATTTGTTAATTTAAATAAGAATTTAGCAGAATTCACAGATATCCTCACACTTGTGATGGAAAAAGCTTGCAATTTCAAGCAACTGAATGATGGAAAAATCAAAACAGATTCATCCAACAGGCCTCAGGATCTGAGTGCTTAACTTTTAGAAGTCTGCCTTTGAATCTCTACATATTCAACTATATTTGTATTAAATTAAGTTTGCTACTTCTTTTATTTCCAAAAGGCACATCTCATTCTTAACATTGATATGGTAGGCAAGTACAACATGGTCCTATCCTGCTGAAAATAGCTGTAACTACCGAATTTAGCTGGTGCAAACGAGGAGGCATTTGTTAACATTTGCTCACTACTTCATATTGAAGATGGCACAAACTTCAGATCTACAGAGTTTGAATGCAGGAAAAAAGTGGTCTTTTCCCTGTTTCTAATATGTATGGAGAAAAAAGAAGCCATAGGATGGTGAGTTTACTGGTATATGACCCTCTTACACTTTCTATCCCAGTTGCTGAATCTCTGATGTGATGTTCTGCTCTTTAAGAAAAGGGAAGGTTTTTATGATTCTCAGAAGACCTACCTGAACTCTTCCAGGAAGAATATTTTATTTCTACTCTTTCATAATTTACTTTTATGAGTCTAATGACAAGTATCATAAAGTGAGACTTTTGTAGGAAATGGCTAGTAAAGATCTCCATAAAATTGTCTTCCCATAAACATTATCTCCTCAGTCAGTCACTAAAGCAACAGCTCTTCCTCTCTACCATCCGTTTGACTGGTGCTTTGCTCAAAATGTATTCCACAGAAGGAAACGAGGTTATGCCTCAGTGAGCAAAGTTAGGGTCAGGCTTCAGTTATGTTTGGAGTTTTGGCACTATGATTTCTTCATCCTCTGAATTCTGTACAAGCATACCAGGGATTGCTTGAGAAATTTTGCTTCCTGAGCTGAACAACACAGATTCTCCAAACTGAAGTACATTGTAGGCCAGCCTAGGCCAACCAAATTATTCTAGCACCTCAGAGTTAACATAAAATTTCACAAGCACCCCTGTAGCCTCCTGGCAATAAAAGTGCTATCATAATAAATTAAAGAAAAATTTGCAGAATGTCAAGACAGTCAAAATCTCCTGCCTCAGGTAGTCACCTCATTCTGCCTAATGGTAGTGGCTGGCCTTCTAAGACTGCAGTTGTTATCTAGTTCTGTCAGGCATCTGCAGGTATTCTGGTGGAGGAAATTCAATAAAATAAGGAATGCCAGACAAAAGTAAAATATATTCACAAAGCCTTTCATGGCCAGGCTCTAATGGTTGTTGTGGGTTTTTCAGGCTCTTTGGCCATGTTCTGAAGGTTGTTTTTCCTAATGTTTTCACCAGTCTCTGTGGCCGGCATCTTCAAAGGACAGGAGTAGCACCAGAGCACAGAGTGCTACTCCTGTCCTCTGAAGATGCTGGCCACAGAGACTGGTGAAATGTTAGGAAGAACAACCTTCAAAACACAGCCAAAGAGCCCAAAAAACCCACAACAACCAAAAGTAAAATAGATTAATATCTGCTTTAAAAAGTGCCTTAGATGTAAAAGAGTGTAACCCAGCTCTTCCTACACATTGATGCATCTCTATTAACTATCAATACAATTGAAATAGAACTGTGAGTTAATGTTAGCCAAGGACCATACTTTTTGGATGAATAATTACATTAGGGGTGTAAAGAATACTGGCTGAATTATTGTTTCTCAGCAGTGCAGGCTGTCATAATTTAGTGAGACACTTCAGTAATAAATGTTCAAGCACTATCAGATTATTCACCTCCAGACAGAGAAATAAAGAGTGCTACATGTTCTCAGAAAACTTTGTACAATTTGCTCAAATTCTGCACAGAATTGGTGTCCTTTCCTTTTGAAAAGCAAAACATACCCAAAGCAATGAAATGCTTTTGATATTGACCAATAGCTTTTGGTTATCTAGTCATCCACATGATTTTTGGGAGGCTGAAGTGGTACTCAGCATTATTCACCTTCCTTTCCTCAAGATGTGAGCAAGAGAATGTCTAGACACACCCCTTCCTTTACAGTTTTCCTCATGTGAGAGGCAATGCATGGAACGAGAAGAATTCCCTGGAAAATTAAGGCTGTTGCTAAGGTCAGCCTAGAAATACAAACGGGGTCTGCTTAAGATTAAATTTCAGAGGTCTGTGATTTTCTAGCAGGGAATTCTTGATGCTTTTACAGGTGAAACTGCAGTTGCTACTTTTTGGGGGAGAGGATAGTCATGCCATAAAAAAAAGAAATTATATTAAAATGCTGAACTTTATAATGCAAGCATGTAAGTATTGATCCCACTGGTCAATGCTAACTTTCTGGTAAAATCCTCTCTCTGTTGCCTAACTTGAATAAGAACTGAAGTGCAACTAAAAAAGCACAAAGGCAGCATTGCATTGACCACTACCCATGCTCAACATTTTCTCTTCACTTGTATTGATTTTGTTATCACCACTCGAGGTTTACATCTGTGCTTTTAAGGCCCAAAGCCTGATAAATTTTTAAGACTTTGCATCGGTGAGAACACCTTTGAGATGAGAAGATGCTGTTACATAACAGCACTGATGTTACCTGTCTGTCATGGGTTTGGAGGGAAAGTTCCATCCTATGGGGAGTGGAAGGCGGGACATCAGGAGGAGGGGCTGTACTGTATAAATATGTGATGCCTGTGTGGTGAAGAGGAGATGCTGAGACAGACTGTGAGACACTGGGTTGGGACGAAGCAGCAGCTGGGGAAGAAGAAGCTGTTGTGGGAGTCTGGGTGTCTGACAGGGTACTACTGTGTGTCAGAGTACCAACCTGATAAGTTCAGGTGTCTGTGGGTTAGCCAGAACTGATGGGTTCAGGGTCTGTGCTTTAAGTTAAAGGTTCTAGGTGAACCAAACTGTATGCTTGTGTGTGTGAGAATAAGCCACGTTACTTTATTTTATTCACCTGATTGTTTTATTTACCCTGTTTGTATTTAAAATAAACCTTATTCTTTTGTTGTTTAAAAATCCATCCCTGGTCTGTGTGACTTATTATAGGGAATGGTTGGTGGCAGCTTAGTAACTGTGTGATAGATCCCAGTAGGTCTGGGTTTGTCACATTGATTGGTGTCCAGCGTGTGGGATACGACTGGTCCAGTTGTCCAGCGGTCCAGCAAAGCCTTGGCAAGTGTGCCCAGAGCAAGGGGGGTCTAGTCAGGGACAGTCTGAGGCGCGTAGGTAATCTTCTAGGTGTACCTCACGGGGAGGTGCACTAGTAGAAGAACGTGCCAACTGGGGAGACTTAGATTAAGGTGCTCTGAGGCAGCCTGATTTTGGCGGGAAAACGCTGAGGCAAAACTGCGTAGCAACAGTGAGCTAGCTTGCCAGCTGAGAGGCCCAGCAGAGGGGGGTAGGCTCTGACTCGATACTGTTGCTAATTTAGTGCTGAAGAACAGCAGCAATCTCTAGGGAGAGCTGGTTCTGAGGCAAAAAGGAAAAAAAAGTGGTCGTTTTATTTTGAGGCTTGACTTTTTAAAGCAGCCTGTTCTGAGGGGGGGTTATGCCCTTGACTCGAAGCCAAGTAGCAGAAATGAGTGAAGTGAAAGACCCCCAGATTGACCAAGGTTCTGAGGATGAATTTGGCTCAGTGCAAGGTGACAGCACAGGAGAGCAGGACCCAGAACTCAGGAAAATACTCCTAGCCCAACAGCATGAACTGAGGGTGAGGGAAATGGAGCAAAGGGAAAGAGAGAAACAGCGGCAATTTGAAGAAAGAATGGAGAGAGAGAAAATGGCGTTTGAATTAAGAAAACTGGAACTGATGAACCAGAACAATAATAATAATAGGGATTCTGAGGGAGGCCAATTGTCTAAGGCTGACCTGAAGAAATTCCCTGTGTACCACAAGGGAGATTGTCCTGAGGTGTTCTTTTCCTTAGTGGAAAGAGCGTTTGTGGACTTCTCAGTGAGGGAAACTGAGAAGATGACCATCATGCGGTCTTTAATCAGTGGTAGCCTGGCTGAGGTTTATGCCGAGATGCCTGAGGGACTGATGAAAGATTTTGCAGAGTTTAAAAAAACTGGTGTTTGCAAGACATGGGATAAATGCAGAGCAGCTGAGACAAAGGTTCAGGTCCCTCACTAAAAAACCAGAACAGACTTTTACCCAAGTGGGGGCCCAATTGGTGAGGCTGCTTGAGAAATGGCTATCGCAGGAGGGAATAGAGACCTATGAGCAGCTTAAAGACTTGATAGCCCTGGAACAGTTCTATTCAGTCCTGCAGGGGGAATTGAAATTCCAGGTGAGGGAAAGGAAACCGAAATCTGTGGCAGCAGCCGCAGAGATCGCAGATTTTATCTCCCAAATAAGAAAGCCCTTGGGTGAGGGGAAATCTGTAGGTAAACCCAAAGAAACCTACAGCAAGTACTCTCAGGGACCAGGGAAAAGCCAGCATGGGGGAGGGGCCCATGGTGAAGGGAAGCCCTCAGGCATGAAACCAAGCCCTCAGAATTTGGAGGGAAAACCGAAACAAGAGGAGAGAGAATCCAAATACACTAGAAAATGTTATTTCTGTCAGGGAAAGGGTCATCTAATCTCAGAGTGTGAAAAATTAAAGCAGCTAAAAGGAATGGTGCCTCAGAATTCTAGTGGGACCAAGCCAAAAGCTGTGTTCTGTGTCCAGAAAGAGCAAGGCTCAGTGTCACAGAGGGAGCCTGTTGCCATGGCTACTCAGTCTGGGACAGCTGCCTCTGCTGATCAGGCTGAGGAAAATGGTCCTCTTCTGGAGGTAAAGCGCTGCTTGCTGATAAAAACAGATTCTCAGTTGTTTGAGACAGCAGGGGTGGACGTAGGAATACTTGACCGTCAGTATAGGGGGCTGCGGGACACTTGTTCCCAAGTAACCCTATGCCATCCAGATATCATCCCTAGGGAGTTTATAATCCCAAATGAGAGCATGAAGGTGGCAGGGATTGAGGGGCAGATAATCTCTCTGCCAGTAGCAGAGGTACCTGTCAACTTTCAAGGCTGGAGGGGAGATTGGCGGATAGCGATTTCATCGACTCTGCCAGCAGCCGTGCTCGTGGGAAATGACCTGGCTGAACATGTGAAACGGGTGCTAGTGATTACACGCTCACAAGCCACCACGGGGACAGTTCAGGGGGGTAATGATGAGCCAGAGACGGAAGCAGAGGGGAGTTCAGAAGCTGTGGTGGAAACCTTAACCACAGACAGCAGATTTGGACAGGAGCAAAAGGCAGACGCCACTCTCCAAAAGTGTTTTGAACAGGTGACTGACGCCCAGCTAACACCTGAAACCCCAGTGAGATTTCTGGAGAAAAAGGGGATTTTATATAGAGAGACCTTGAGGAACATCTCAAAAGGGGGAGATGGGATCAGAAGTCAGCTGGGGGTACCTGAAAAGTATCGCCCCATGATCTTACCAAGGGGTCACTCTGACATGTTTGCTGCACACTTACGGGTGAAAGGGCCCCTTGATTTGATCAAACAAAATTGGGAGCAGATCACCCAGGATGACCCACAAGACGTTGTGACTTACATAGACACCTTGATGAATGACCTAAAGCGAAATCTAGAGCTGGCAGCAGAAAACCTGCAAGCGCAGAAGGTCAAACAGAAAACATGGTATGACCGCAAAGCTAGAGAGAGGCACTTTGACCCAGGGGAGGAGGTGCTTTGGCTTAGGCCCTGCAGAGAGAATAAGCTGCAGCTCAAATGGGCAGGACCATATAGGGTCATTTCCAAGATGTCAGACCTGAACTACCTAATAGAGCAAGAGGAGAACCAAGCAAGGAGGGTGGTTCATGTGAATGCCCTAAAACCCTACTACAGAGGGGAACAGAGGGTTTTATTCGCGATAAAAGCAGCTGAGAGTGAGGAAGCTGAATTACCCTTCTGGGAGGGTAGAGGGGAAGTAAAATACAACCCAGAGGAGGTAAAGATCAGTCCTGCACTCACCCAAGACCAGCAGCAAGAACTAAAAATGCTGCTTAGCAAATATCAACAGGTGTTTTCCAACAAGCCGGGGATAGTGAAGGGAGTGATGCATCGGATCCACACAGGGGATGCACCCCCGCAGGCAGTATCCCCATACCGAGTAACGGGACCCTATAGGGACAAGGTGCGGAAGGAGCTGGACGAGATGCTGAGGGAGAACATAATCGTCCCCTCTTCTAGTCCTTGGTCCTCTCCGATAGTCCTTGTGGACAAGCCTGATGGGAGCATTAGGTTTTGTGTCGATTACAGGAAATTAAACCGTGTAACCACTCCTGATGCCTACCCAATGCCCAGGCTAGACAACCTGATTGAAACCATAGGGGGTTGTCGGTTCATCTCATCATTGGACCTGGTAAAGGGATATTGGCAATTAAGAATTGATCCCAGGGATCAAGAAAAGACTGCCTTTTGCAGCCCTTTTGGTCTCTATGAGTTTCGAGTCCTGAGCTTTGGTCTCAGAAATGCACCAGCCACATTCCAAAGGCTGATGGACCAGACCTTAGCAGGGCTCAGTGACTTTACAGTGGCCTACATTGACGACATAGGGATCTTCAGTAATACCTGGGAAGATCACCTGATACACCTGGAGTTAGTGCTGCAGAGGTTAAGTGCAGCAGGGCTAACAGTAAAGGCCAGCAAGTGTCAGCTGGGTAGCCCAGAAATAAAATACTTGGGTCACATGGTAGGGGGAGGAGTGATAAAACCCCTGGAGGCCAAAATAGAAGCTGTTCGTGATTGGCCTAGACCCAACACCAAGAAAAAAGTCAAATCATTTCTTGGGTTGGTGGGCTACTACAGAAAGTTCATCCCGAGGTTTAGCGAGATTGCGGCTCCGCTGACCGATCTGACGAGGAAGAAGGCTGATGACCGCATCCCGTGGACCAGCGACTGTGAGGCGGCGTTCCAGAGGTTGAAGGAGGCGTTAATCAACTATCCAGTCCTGCGTGCTCCAGACTTCGACCGGGAGTTCATCATCTACACCGATGCGTCTAACAGCGGGGTAGGAGCAGTTCTGTGCCAGGAGGATGAGAATGGTGACCAGCATCCGGTGTCCTACCTGAGTAGGAAACTTCAAAAAGGTGAGAGACATTTGGCAACCGTGGAGAAGGAGTGTTTGGCCATAGTCTATGCGATCCAGAAGGCCAAGCCTTACATCTGGGGAAGACATTTTATTCTGTGTACTGACCATTCACCATTGCAATGGTTAAAGACGATGAAAACCCACAATAGCAAACTTATGAGGTGGGCTTTGAACTTACAGGACTATGACTTTGAAGTGAAGGTGGTCAGAGGGTCAGTGAACTGTGTTGCTGGCGCCTTATCAAGAAGACCTGAAGATTGAAGACGGCGAAAGAACATGGACTATGTGTATATAATGAAAACAAAAAGTTAAAATGTACCTGGTTTTAAATTGGTTTGTATTAATAAAGGTAAATTGATGTAATGTATATGGTAAATGTTTAAATGCCTATTTGAAATGTTTAACTTAGAATGTAAGTAAGTATAATATGGTAGGTATAATTGGTGTTGTGTGTTTTATACAGGTTGTTTTTTGGGAAAAAGCATCTTAGCTTTCCCCCTACAAAACAACTTATAAAGAGGGGAGGTGTTACATAACAGCACTGATGTTACCTGTCTGTCATGGGTTTGGAGGGAAAGTTCCATCCTATGGGGAGTGGAAGGCGGGACATCAGGAGGAGGGGCTGTACTGTATAAATATGTGATGCCTGTGTGGTGAAGAGGAGATGCTGAGACAGACTGTGAGACACTGGGTTGGGACGAAGCAGCAGCTGGGGAAGAAGAAGCTGTTGTGGGAGTCTGGGTGTCTGACAGGGTACTACTGTGTGTCAGAGTACCAACCTGATAAGTTCAGGTGTCTGTGGGTTAGCCAGAACTGATGGGTTCAGGGTCTGTGCTTTAAGTTAAAGGTTCTAGGTGAACCAAACTGTATGCTTGTGTGTGTGAGAATAAGCCACGTTACTTTATTTTATTCACCTGATTGTTTTATTTACCCTGTTTGTATTTAAAATAAACCTTATTCTTTTGTTGTTTAAAAATCCATCCCTGGTCTGTGTGACTTATTATAGGGAATGGTTGGTGGCAGCTTAGTAACTGTGTGATAGATCCCAGTAGGTCTGGGTTTGTCACAGATGCTTCCCACACTTAAGCGATAAGGAATTCGGGTGAAATACTCCACCTTTCAGAAAGCACGAACCCTTCCATGGGGATGTTTTTTGTAGTGACAACTCATGCTGCTCATTTTAAAGCAATGGAAATAGTCTGGATCTTTAGGAAGAGAAAGAGATTTGTCCAAGGAAGAGAGGGAGACAATCCCAGAGAGCAGATAAGATTCTTTAGCTATAAGTTGTTTGAGACACAAATTGTATGTGGTATTAAGGGTTGAATATAGTAATGCTATCATATAAATACCCTAAGCTTGTGTAATATATGATCCAACAAGTTTTGAACAGGCCAGTTGAGGACATGTTGTGCTAGGTAAGCAAACAAAAGTGGGGGGACACACAGCTGGAACACTGTACTGTGTGTTGGAATCTGAGCTATTAGAACAGATGAAAGGCTGAGGCAGCCGGTAGTAGAGGATAACATGTTGACAGAGCAAGGCAGTGGAAGGAAGTGTCATGCACAAGTTATTTGTTTATTTGTTGGTTACATTGATATACAAACCATCTAGTGGCAAGCCACTATTCTGGGTGGTTCACACCATTTTTTTTTAAAAAAAGGCTTCCACAAAGGTGACAGCTGAATGAACTTAGAATTTAATCATAATGGGTCAAGAAATCCATCATAGCGGGAGGATGTTCTTAATGACCTCTTTTAATAACTTATTTTAAACAATTTTCCTGAACGTCAGAAGGGAGAGAGCCTGGTGTATATCTACAGGTAATACATTCCAAAGTGTGTGGCCACAACCAACAAGACCTAGTTTCTAGTGGTCATTTCCTGGACTTCTATTGGAGAGGCTGCTCATTGCAGCAAAGCCTGGGAAAAGTGGGTGGACTGGTAGAAGATCTTAAGGAGATATGGTCTGATAGGTTACAAGGACATGGGAGCTTTGTACAGTGGTGCCCCGCTTGATGATGTTAATCCGTTCTGTTAAAATTGCTGTTAAGCGATATCGATGTAAAGTGAAAGAAAAAAAACCATTGAAATGCATTGAAAACCAGTTCAATGCATTCCGATGGGCGAAATACCTCATTGTAAAGCGAAGATCCTCCACAGGGGAAGCCATTTTCGATCACTGTCTTCCAGAAATAGGTCTGGAAAACAGTAGGCGGCCATTTTGAAAACCCAACGATCAGCTGTTTTTGATCGTTGGGAAGCAAAAAATTGGTTCTCGAAGCAGGGAACCGATCGTCATGAAGTGGATTTTCACCATTGAAACATCATTTTGCGATTGCAATAGCGATCGCTAAAACCTCATCATGAAGCGATTTTGTCGTCTACCAGTGTAATCGTCAAGCGGGGCACCACTGTATTTGTATTCCAGGGGATACAAATACAAAGCTCAGCACCACAGGTGCCACAGTGGTCCATTCCCACTTTCCAGAACCAGCCCAGTCCACTTACTGGGCTCCTTGCAGCAAACGTCCAACAGAGGTGACATTGCACCAATTGCAGACGGTCCCACTGGCATTGTTCCACCTCTCCCCACAGCTGACCACTCTGGCGAGGAGGTGGGAAGACGAGTCTCCCCACTCAGCTGCTGAGCAGTCAGTTGAAAGGAAAGGCAGGGCAGGAACAGTAGGACTACGTCCATGATTGGTGCAATGTTGGGACTGTCAGACATGCACTGTGAGGAGCCTGGCAAGTGGACTGGGCTGGTTCTGGGGGCAGGAATGGGCCACTGTGGCACCTGTGGTGCTGAGCTTTATATTCATATCTGTAGGATACAAATACAATGCTCCCATATCTATCCCAAACCATTAACAGCCCTAGACGTTAATTTTAACAATTTGGATTTTGTGTGGAAGCAAACAAGAAGACAATGGTGTGCCAGGATCAGGGAGATATGGTCATATTTCAAGGCTCCTGAAGCCAACTTGGCCAACCCATTTTGAACCTTCTGTAGCTTCCATATCAGCTTCGAAAGCAGCACCACATAGAGAGCATTGCAGTAACTGATCCTTGAGATTACCAATGCATGAACTAGTGTAGTCAGGGATTTGTAGATATAGTCACAACTGTCCAGTCTGCCAGTGTTGGAAAAAGGCTGACCTAGCCAAAGCCAAAAAAAAAAAAAAAAAAAAAAAAGCTTCTTCATAGAAAGAGGCAGGTCCAGAAGCACATCCGTTTTGCAGACCTGATCCTTTAGGGAGAGTCTAACCCCATCCAGAGCACGTAAGATATCACCTAACTGGTCAGGTTCCACTCCTAACAGCAAGATCTCCATCTCATCAGGATACAGTTTTAGTCTGTTATCCCTCATCCATCACTGAGCACCACTCCAGGTCTGAACAGTTTCCACTGCTGAGGATGTAAAGGAGAGATTGAGCTGCCTTATCAGCATAGTGATGACAATGAAGTCCAAATCTTCAGATGATCTCCCTGAGTGGCCTCATATGTATGCATTCAGACCATGAATCAGCACTTCAATAATGCTACTCATTAAGCTGGCTATTTTGTCCTAGCACTAGGTGGGCAGCTAGAATGACAGACAGACACAGTCAGGTGGGCATCTACCTGTAAAACTATTAAGCAACGCGCTTGCGAAAGTCCTCCTCCTGGTGACAGTCCAGAGTTTCACTGACAAAAGATGCACTAGGAGTTCTGGATAGTGTCTCTACTAATGAAGTAGCCAAAGTTGGCAGCATGAAGCAGAGGAGGCAGGTAAGCACAGGGTGCTTGTGGTGGAGGGCAGCAAAATTGAAGAATGAAAAGACCACAGGGAGTGCTGAATGCAAATCAGCCTTATGTTTGTGAATTAATGCCCCCAGGATTCCATTCACTGGGTAGATGACCCTTAAGTCCATAAGTCTACACCTCCAGCATGTTATTTACTGGTTCAACTATTACTCTCTGACACAAGATGGTCAAAGAAGCAGCCAGGCTTCTTATCTAAGAAGTAGCTGTTAAGCAGGTCTCTTGCTGGCAAGGCACAATCCTTCCTTCAAAACCATCCTGGTTACACTCTGTCACATAAAAATAGTCAATTATCGCTCTAGTTCTTTGCTGGAAATGTACTTAGGACTTCAGCAATAAATAGCTATGAGTCATGTTGGTATGCACAGCCCAATAAATAGGTCATAAAGACCTTGGAGGAAACATTTGTTATCAATTGCAGGTTGTTGATTAAATCTGTAATAATATGTGAAAGCAAAGTTTATTTGGTTCAGCAGAGGGTTCCAGAGAAGTGATAAAATCCACTGCCGACCATGATGTTTGCTTTTCCTGTGATAAGTGATTTCGAAGGGAATATCATCCTGCAATAAATAATAAAGTTTTGTTCTATAAGACCTGGAAATAAAAATTAGGTAATTTTTTTTTTGTTTATCCAAGGGTGGGAAATAAAGAAAGCACAAAGTCTTAAAAGTTAAATTAGGTTAAGAATTACAAGCCATATGGGAGGAGAATTAGCGTTTTAGTCAAAGAAATAGTTCTGGGGGAAAATGTAATTAAATTGCAAGCGGTATGATTTTGGGAAAATACAAATTGGCAGACTCCCCCAAGTATTGTATATATGATTTTGAATAACAATTTCACTTAATGTGATACTAAAGTTGTAACTGGTATACATTACATTGACTTTATACTACATACAGATTTACCAAATGTTCCTTCCTTGAAAGAACAATCTTGAAACCAGGAACAGCCTTCCCAACATTGCCCTCTTCAGACATGAGGTACTGCAATTACCATCATACAGGCTGTGATGATGGGATATGTAGTATGACATATGTAGGAGCCACCAGGATGGTGAGTGCAATCCCAAAGAATGACATACTTTAAAAACAATTGTATTTTTCCTTTACATTAGAAAACTCCAAAACAGCCAAAATGATTTGGATTGAAAGGCCCAAACAGTTCTATTGATCTAATTGACAGCAGCAGGGATCCACAGAAGGCCGATAGAGATAAGGAGGATCTAGACTGAGATTTCTCTTCCAGATGCAAATACCTGCCATAAATCGAGATAGTCTATGACAGGGTCAAAAGGTTATAGCACTTCTCACCTTCCTGAAGTCTCCGCAAATTGCCCCCCCCATCTTGCTGCCATTTACTTAAAACACACATATATCCTATTTCCATTTGCCTGATTATTGTTTTGGCCCAAAGTTTTTTGGTATATAAGCAAGCCTAGGCATGAGAATTTGCTACAAAGTTCACTACCACCCAGTGTGATGTAGGCAAATTAGTCCTCTCCAGATGTTTTAGAGTATACTTTGCATCAGTTCCAGTCATTACCCTAATATGGTAAATAAGCCAATTAGCATTGCATACACATGGGAGGCAGGAAAGTTTTAAGGGTAGGATCATACTTCCGCACTATTAGAGAGCAGGCCGCGTAGGTGGGGCTCGTCAGCCATGGAAGGCAGCCCATCTAGGAGAAGGAAAACTCCAATTTCAAACCTCGACTGCCTTGTAGCTATATCCACTGATGGAAAAGGCTTCAGGAGTTAACCTCGAGGCAAAATCTGGAGCTGGAGTCCTGAAGGCAGTTTGTGTCATTCTACCAACTCCTGCGACGTTGCTGGAACCAGTTGTATTGGCTCTTGCCTTTCCATTGGACCATTTCAGCAATGTGGAGAAGGGGGATCTGCTGCTTGGGTAACAGCCTATCCTCCATACTACTTTACCCAGGCTTCATGCTCTGGAGAGGACACTTCTCGATACAGAGCATGTTACCATAGTCTCTCGAGACTGAAGGATGCCTAGGAGTTCCAGTCGTAATAGATTATTGGTGTTCTAGGACAAAAGATCTGGTAGATGCCAGGTTGTCTACTCTGCCTTAAGTTTTAGTCCAAGAATAGGCAAAGTTAGAGTGTTTGAAAGGTAAAAATTCAAACCAGCACCCCACACTTCACAAAATCTGCTCTTGGTCTGATTCCCTTTCCAAACTCTTCTAAGTTTGACAAAGATTGGATCTGGGATGTTCAAATTATTGCCTTCCAAAGTAGTTCCCCCAGGACAGCACTCTTTAGCAGCTAACAAACACTTTCTTGGGGGTACCTATAACCTGGACATCCCAAACTCAATTTTTTCCAAACATGGAAGGGGGGGGGAAGAGAATCACCTGAAGAGTCAGCCCAAGTTTGGCAAGGATTTGATTTAGGATTCCAAGTTATAGCCATGCTTTCAGCCATGGAAAGTCACAGGAGGAGTGAAACTTTTAAATATTTCACTTACTTTGAAAGCTCTGTTAGTCGCTATAAGTTGGTTCCAATTTTACATCACATAACAAGAACACTTCAGTGTATACGTATGGTTGAGGATACATGTCCATGTTACTTTTCCCCGCTTCCTCTCAAAAAAGTATGATGTGCTTTGTTCCTTTTCACACTGAATAATTATGACTATTTTTACCACTGATCCTGCAGTTCTACCTATATCTTGTCACCTTCTGACACTTGGGATTTCCTCTATCTGTGCCTTTTATCCAAAGAGATAATGCATAGTGGCAATTCTAATGCAATCCCTAAATTTAAAAAATGTGATTTTTCAAAAAACAACAACAACAACAAAACAAAAACCCTTCCTCTGCCTTGAGTTAGTAGCAACTTCTGGTGGAACACATTTGATCCTGAAATGTATTTCTTAGGTAAAAACACTGAGCAGCACATCAACATGCTATGGGGAAATATTTATGAGTCATACTTTGAAAGCTGTTGTTGTTCTTTAAGAGGCAAACTGAGAAAGCACTCCCACTCCCTTGTGGTACAGTTTCCTTAGAGTGAGAGAAGTTTCTCTGCTTTGTGTTGTTATGTTGCTGTTAACTGACTCCTTTGCTTATTCATAAAGTGGCCAGAATCCCATTGAATAGGTATGTACTAGAGATGGGCCATACAGCCAATCTGGTGGTTCATGCCAGTTCATTCACTGCCACCAACAGCAGGAGTTCAGTACCCTGCTCATGCCAGTGGGTGCCCACTCAGAGGCAGTACCTGGAGGAGACAGGGCAGGGAAGCCAGCATACTGGCTCCAAGTGGATACATGCAAGCAGGGGCAGAACACCAAACTATCCAACAAATGTTGAGGCAGTTTGTGCCCATCTCTAGAATGTATATCTGAAGTCAGTTGCCAAAGTTGCAGTAGCTAGTTGACAAGGTGACAGTTGTGTGCCACATACAACTGAGTGCACAATAGAGTGTATAGCTAATGCATAACCACCACCTTCTCCATTGGCTACATCAACTTCCATACTTGCTCTTAAACATGTGCAAACATTCAAAGTGATTCTGGACAACAGCGTATAAAAAGAACTGAAAAAGAAAACAAATTCCCCAAAGGATGGTAGGGGCTTCCGCATAAAGCAAAGAGATTGAAACAGAGATACAGGTGCAAGATAGAAAGGCTGATGCAGAGAACTGAGAGTTTAAAGCTAGGTGTTTGTTCACATGACCTGGCTAATTATTTGCTTGTTTCTGGTTTCAGAGAACATTGTTTGGATAATTTAATTGGACAAGAAGGGACACCTTTGTTACAATGTGCAATTCTAAACACTAAGAGGTGCTTCTTTTCTCTAAAAAAAATGCATGCTAGTAGTCTCTTTAACATGATTACCAAGAACTGGCTGAGCCACATGTTTCTGAGTTCTGGTAATAATCCTAGTTAAGGCAATTAGTACTGGATCCCCTGCCATTAGCAAGGATTGTGTTGATTCCTGCCCTGATTTTTGTTTCCCCACAGAATGATAATAAATCTGAACAGAGACCATCAGTTGGGCCAGAAGTTCAGAACCAAGGATAGATCATGACAGGGACAAGAGGGCAAAGAAATTGGTGGGTGGGCATCGCTCAACACTGTGCATGAGCCACCCATGTTTGGAAGTGTGTATTAACTTTCAGCTAATTCATTTTGTACATGGAGAAATTGATGCTAGCATAACTACCTCCCCTTTCTTTTTGTTGTTTACTGTTACATAAGGAACAAGGGGAACAAAAGGGATGTATTCTAATGAAAGCAAGAACAGCAACCAAATCAGTGGCTTGTATAGAAGAAACATAGGCTAAATATAGATTCCAGCATTAGCTTCTACAATAGAAGTCCAGAAATGGTACTCTGTTAATAATCCCTGGATGGTATACTGAGAATTTCCAGTATATCCCATTTCAAGAGTTTCTCACTCTTCCTGTCACCTCCCGCATATCCCTAAAACCACTTGAGTAGACTTGCAACTACTTCTTATCTCTTTCCACCAGCTACAGGGTCCAGCTAAAAGCTTCCTCCTACAAATTGCTTAAATTTAGAGGAAAAAATGGCTTTCCTTGTCAATGTGAGTCTTGAAGGCATGGTTGGGACTGGGAAGGAAAGAAAGAGAAAAATAGGCTGTAAAAATACCTTGTGGGATAAGTGTAAAAATGCATCCATGGGGACTTTTTGTTACTGTGTGTTACCTATGTGTCATAAAAGACCATCTGCTTGGAACAAAGATGAACAAAGCAAGTAGTATCAAAGTTTCACCAAGATATTATGCAACCCCACTCACCCATGACCTGCTTTCTTGTCATGGTAAATTGAATAAAATTGAATGTTTCCCATAACATTAAATTACCAAACATTCTCACTGGTTGTTGTGGGTTTTTTGGCTCTTTGCCCGAAAGTGAAGAACATTCTCATTCTTCACTTTTGTTGTGCAGAGAATGCAATGCGTGAGCTAAGATTTCCATGCTGAACCCTGATTGCACTATTTCTTCTTCACAGAAACTTGTGGATGGGCAGGAATCACCCCAAACTGGTGTCCACATGATGATTTGTGTTCCAGTTCATATGCAGGGAAACTGTGGCCACAGACAAAACACAAGACAGTGTTGTCACTGTAATCCATATATAGAAACTGACACGACTGGCAATTGTATCTTACTTGAACACTGGGAATGGGATAGCATCTTCTGCCATATCTGAGGCTGCAGAGTTGTTTTTGGGGTGTAGAATAGGTTTCATGACATACACTGCCCTGTTCTCCAGGAAGGGAGAGAATTCATGATGAATAACTAGAAGATTGCCTCAGCTGCCCTCACCAGCTGCCACCAGAATCTGAGGCAAATGCCCAACTCTGTCCTATGATATTACTCTGTCATAGAGTGGTGCCCTCTGTATATGGTGGACCACAACTCCCAGAATTCCCCAGCCTAGTTAGAGATGTCATCTACAGTCCCTCCCACCACACAAAATTGTGAAATACAGCTGTGACCTTCACAGGCATCTGCTTTATGTACCTTCCCAGAGGCATCTTGATTAGCCACCTTTGGTGAGGTAATGCTTCATTCAACACTTTTTCATCTGGATCCAGCAAATCAGTTCTTCTAATTTTTGCATTCCAATCTCACAGACTTCACTGCTGTTCTAGCCCTGACCTCTCTTTCAAGGGGGACAAGGCCCCTTTCATGGACATCTTCCAACAACTAATTTCTTAATGTTTCCAAATGGCTGCACAACTCAGAGAGAACATGCATATTAGATGTGAAATGTAACATAAATCTGTCCTGATCAGATGAGCTTGCTCCTTATTGTGCAAATGGTATGTTTTCAGAGAATTTTTCTTCTGGCTACATTCCAAAAGAAGGAAGCATTTTAATTATCTGCTAGTGCTGTGGGGGCCATCAGATGGCTTAAGGTTCAGTATTTGGATGAACTGGCACTTCAAAGTGCTTGAAGATTATGTGTATCACCAACCATACATGAGTCAATTAATAATGTGAAATTTTTCAACTCAAGAAGGTCTGAATTATTTCTGATGGCAGTTTGTTAATTGATTCCTGTAGATGTAATGCAGGACGTGGTGACACAAGACTCTAATCTTTCTGAAGGGGATGTCTAGAAGACACTGGTTGAATAATATTTCTCCTAGAACTCATTCTATAAATCCACATTCTGCATGGCAATTTTGATTTAATATGTGCCCCCAATATTTTTTTCACTGTGCATATTAATTAAAATGGTTCCAATTCATCAGTAATATAATGTTATTAATAACAGACTCATTAGAGTCCCCTAAATAGGTTCTTCACAAAAGACCAAGTTAAGTGAACAGATTCTACATGCAGTGGCATTCTGGCTGTTCTTCAACTCATTCCCTGGTAAATAATATCATGTGAACCCCTACTGATGTTTACTTAGCAATACATCCATTTGGGTTCAGTTTTACTATTTACTCTGTGGTAAATAGATATAGAATTGCAGTCTTAATGACCTTCGTGCATCATTGCAGAAACAAAAAAACCTTCCATTTAGTGAGCTGTGAGGTATTTCTGAACTGCAAGTTGTTTCTAAACCTAAGGAGAATTTTGGCATATTTAAGTTTGGCATCGGGGTAAACATTGTAGATATGGTGAAGGATAACGTTTAACACATGATTCTTGCATTTCCTTGTATTTCAGTGTGAAATTACAAGGAATTATTGTCACAAGGATATTATTGTGCAGCAGAGCAGAACAACATTCTACAGGGCAATTATAAAACTGGAGGCAGCCGAAACAAAAAGTTGTAACTGTGAAACTGCATTTTGGATCAGGACCATATTTGGCACAGATGCAGCAGACAGTTTATTGTGGGGGAGGTTTGGACAAAATATATTCAAGTTATGATTTTTTAAATGTAAAACTCTTCAGTCTCCCATTCAGTAATAGATGACCCTAAACTACCTGAGATTTAAACTATTTCACATAAATTGAAACATCCAATCTTGCTTATTTTTAATTGTTGCTCTCAGCCATTTTTCTCTCTCTTTTTTGGAAAAAAAAAATCAAGGTTGTAGGGGCAGAGGGCTGAAATATTGGTCCTGAAAAAAGGCCTTTCAAAAGGGAGAAACACTGATTCCTTGTCACATGAGCATGCCTGGTACAGGCTTGCCAGCAGCAGCATCATTACATTGTCTGGGAGAACTGCAGGGCAACCAAAGGTCAAGCTATTACCAAAAGTTTTTTGTTAAAGGGATTTGCTTTAAAGAAAGTAATGGAGTGGCAGTTATCCAGAAAGGGAGACATCTCACCAACATTTTCAAGGAATTAACATGTAATTCCGTAAGGAATATTCAAAGTATTTCTCCATCCCTTAGAAAAGCAGAGAAGAGTTGTGTTTTGGCCTAGTACTTTCAGCACACATTGTCTCAGGATTTCTGAGACCAAAAAATTTAACGTAAGTTATCTGCCTTTCTGGTAGTCCATGATATCTGTCAGGTTCTCTTCCAACAACACAGTTCAAATGAGCAGTCCCCAGCCCCACCCCCAGCCCATTCTTCACTGTGCATCTTTTACATAGCATGGATGATTTTGACATCTTTTAGAAAACATGCAGCTTTTGGTCTGATACAGCTTTTCTTCCTCAGGTTGTTTACTCCAAGGAAGGGGTTTGAAAATCAGAGGATAACTTCATAGTCTGCATTCTGCAGAACAGATATGAGGACATTAGTTTGCCCAAGAGGTTAAAGGGTGTGTATGTTTCTTCACTGCATCTGTTTTACTCAGTCACTCCTTTCATTAAGTCCAAAACATCCTTGCCCTGGTGCTTTGGGTCAGATGGAATGCAGCCAGATCCCAGTAGTTGTTAATTCTGTGCTCCTCCAGCCACCATAGTACAGAATTTGTGATTATCTTCTGGAGCCTCTAGGACTGGACAATTCTACATGAAGGAAGCTTTGGTTGGAATTTGTGAGTAAATTATGTATACTTAAACTTCAGTTTTGCCAGTAAATTCAGTTCTTAAAATACACACAAACCACTGTTTGATGACTAAGGGATATTGTGCTTCTGTATCCATGATTCAAAACACCATGAGATGACTCAGTATTGTTACACAATATCATCCTATGTGTCCATCAGGAAAAAGAATAGCACACTATCTAGCAAAGAGTAGCCTGGATATTGTCAACTTCAATGACAGCAGTCAAGATGGTCTACAGCATACTCTCTTGTGCTCACTACCATTCACACCATGCAGGGAGAAATCCCAGAAGCTGACTCATTTTTTCATTAGTTTACCACTTCTCTCCCCAAACCAAAGCAAATGGCAGGGCTTTTTTCCCCAACATGTTACCTAGGTAGCTGTTGCTTCGAATATACAGATGATCACAAAGTGCCGTGATGAAACCTCTCTTTTGATGTGGGGAGGGGAATGACAAGGGTTTATACATCCAGAAGATCAGTCACACTCATGTGCAAACTGGCCTTTGAACATGAATCTTGGTCTTTTGTCCAGATTCTCTTGCCCATCCATTGACTGTCCTTCTTCTCTCCCTCCAAGATTGTTTGGTTACCCCATCTTGGAGGCAGGATCTTGGCATTCTAGTGAATGTCTGGCTGCAGCACTGTTCATTTGTGAATGTGACAATTAAGATATTCAATTTTCATCTTGCTAATATCCACTGGATCCATCATTTCCCAACTCCTGTGACTAAAAATGTCCTTGCTTTGGTGGTTTTGTGCTTGGATTACTGTAAAAGCCTTTTGGTGGGTCTTCCTTCTTCTTACCCTGGTACAGAATAGTGCAGTGTGAGTGGTTTTAAACTTATTACATTACTCCCATATTTCTTATCATCACAGGGCATTGCACTGGCTGCCTATCAGGTAAAGGACATATTTTCAAATCTTTGTCCTGACATTTAGCAGAATACAAATGGTCTTCATGTATACTGTTGTTGTTTTTACTGTTATTGAAACAGTAATAACAGTGAATGTGGTTATTATTATTATTGCTTTGTATTTTGCAGTGAGGGACTTGGCAATTTTGTGGATTATAAATGCTGCAAATAAATCAGCGGACTAGGTGTATGAGCAACATTATATTATTATGCATCTCTATCTGAAAACAAGTGCAATTGTATTTCACAGGGCTTGGAATTGTCTATTGGATTGCTGACTGAGGAACTGTCTATATCAGTGGTCCCCAGCCTTGGGCCTCCAGATGTTCTCGGACCACAACTCCCAGAAGCCTTCACCACCATTTCTGCTGGCCAGGATTTCTGGGAGTTCAACTCCAAGAACATCTGGAGGCCCAAGGTTGGGGGCCACTTGTCTATATGATTGCTGCCTAATTAGGGAATTAAAGCTATAGTCTTATTCTAGGGAGTAAGTCCCACTAAATACAGTGGAACTAACTTCTGCATAGACATGCAAAGGATTCTGCAGTACATTGGGTTGAGTATAGTGTGATGCTCCAGATCATACAATTCCTATCAGTTCATAGTAGGCACAGCCAGTGGTGATGAAACTGGAGATCTTAAGTCTATCAACACACTAGGTCCACATATGTTATACCTAAGGTGAGCAAGCTACTGGCATTGCTGCTTGCTCACCATAATGGTATACTGTTTCCACATCATTCAGAACATGAATTATTATACATTTTCTCACTGGTCTCAAAGTACTGTAAACAGTGTTTGTGTGTCCAAATTCTTAAGAAGGTTGTTTCGAAGAACAAGACTGCATACTTATGTGGATTAAACCCCCATAGGCAGGTGTATCACTACAAAGAGTTACAGAAAACGAAGCTAAATAAAATGAAACGATTATAAATCCTTACACTCCAAGATACAAGAGAATCTCGTAATGCAGGTTAAAAAAAGGCCCAGAGGGCAAGTTATCCTCAAGCAGTTTTCCTCAGGACTTCATTCTTTGAACTAGCTAGCACTGGGTACTGACAGAGATAGGATATTGGGTGAGATGAAAAGCTGGTTTGATTTAGTGTGGCAATTCATTGAGACTTAGCTGAATCAGCTCTGCTGGTTTCAGGGACAAAGAGCAGTTCAAGCGGATCAGACATTTTGTGCTAGTGAGCAAGAAAGTCTGAATTTCCCTCCCTGGCTTTCTATAGCTGGCAAGTGGCATGACCTTGGGCAAGCTAATAGAACTTACTGTGTGTTGTTTTCCTATTCTCTGATGAGTGGTGTCATTCAATTACTTGGTTGTACATTTATTTGTTTCTTTATTTAATCAAAACATTTGCTGTGTCCTTTATTTAACCTGTCAGCAGAGGTTTACATATAAAGAAACACTCTGAGTCAACAGTCAATAAAGAAACAGTAACCACTAGCTAGTAACTATTTTATCTTACTGAGTTTTTTTGTGAACAAACAAAGAAGTGTTCAATGGCCTTCCAAAAATGGGAGAAAGAAAATGGACAAGTGATCCATGGGTAAGATAGTAGAGCAAAATAGCTCTATTCAGGATCTATTCTACTTGATGCTGCAGACATGCTTAGGGACAAGCATGTAGACCCATGCTCTTCCATTGCTGTATTCCTGATTTTTCACACCCATGATTCTGAAAAGGAGAATAGTTTAGCAAGACATTCAGTAGAAAGGCTGCAAGGGTATTGAAGACTATGTTTCTCATGGCTACACACCTGAGCTCAGAATGTCAATAAATGTATTAAATATATTGTTGTTTGTTTAAGAGGGTAAATTGGTAAGTTTTCCCCTCATAAAACAAACTTTTTAAGGGGAGAGGAGTTGTAGCGATCACCCCTGCTATGAATATTCAGCAGTGTATTTGCATGTACCAATGAGAGTTGTTGGGAGGTGGAGCCAGAGAAACTAGAAGGGAGGGGTGAGTCAGAGTCTAGTCAGTTCAGTCATAGACAGAGAAGAGAGAAAGAGTTTGAGGTTTGAGGCAAAGAGAGTGTTTAAAGAGTGATTAGTCAGAGTGGGACCGGTATTAAGATAGAAGAGGTTAAAGTAAAATACTGAAGCTTTGTGTAACTTTAAGAATGTGCTTAAGAACTAGTCCTAAAACAACTTGTAATCAATAAACCTGTTTCTGTTTAAAAGTTCAGTACTGAATGAACTTCAGTATTTCATAGGAGATATAGGTTGAAAAAGAGTTCAACTTTTGGCAGCGTGTTAAATGGTGTGTTGGGATACTCATGTGAGCTCTGTGTTTGGTGAAACAAGCAGGGGCCATGAGGTAAAAGGCACAGCTTACAACTCCCAGAGGGAACATAGCCAACACTTTGGGATTGTAGGTCTTGACATCAGGAGGCCCATAGTTGCTCACCTTTGTTTTCAAGCAAGAAACATAGAATCCAGGGCAAAGACTTCCGACTGTCAGATGCTTCACATTGGAAAATATATATTTTGCCACATGTTTTAAAATGTGCATTTCCCATTGACTTGCCCTGCATGACAACAAAAGGCTGCTTGTATTTTATTGCAGGAGAGATTAGATTCTTTGAAAAGAAAATGTTCCCTCTCATCCTTATCACTCCTCTGCCACTGAGAATAGAAAAGAAATCTCTTTGATTGTTTGATGCAAGCTATCTTTAGCAGATAGAGATGGGATATCTCGTTGGCTTTTGGAAAACTGGCAAATCAAGAATGTTAAATGGGAGATCTAAGAAAAAAAGAAAAGAAAAGAAAGAAATCCTATATTTGTCTACTCAGAAGCAAGTCTTACTAAGTTAAATTGAACTTATTCCAAGGTATGTCTAGGATAGGACTGAAGTTTTAAGATTAAAACAGAATGACTTGCTTGTAAGAAGGGCAAACATATAGAATATAGATCTGTCCTGGATTATCTGATGGATAATAATTTAGGTCTCTGGCTGCAGAGCCACAGGTTGGGAGCTTAATTCCCCACTATGCCTCCTTGACAGTGGTAAGACTTGATTATCTGTAGGGTCACTTCCATCTCTGCAATTCTAAAAGGATGATGATAATTGTTTTAAAAACTTGCAGGTGAATCAGAGTTGTCACTCAACATGCAGACTGCAACAATGGTATTAATTTGGATACTACTACTACTACTACTACTACTACTACTACTACTACTACTAATAATAATAATAATAATAATAATAATAATAATAATAATAATAATAATAATAATAATAATAATAATAATAATAATAATAATAATAATAATAATAATAATAATAATAATAATAATAATAATAATAATCAAAAAACAAGATCAAATTAGTTTGGCAGGATTTGTTCTTGACAAATATGTGTTGCCGTCTAGTTATTACTGCATTGTTTTCCAGGTGCTTGCACAATGACCGCTTTATGATGTGTTCCAGAAATTTGCCTGGGATTGATGTCAGGCTAACTGGCCTGAATTTTCCAGGTTATCTTTTTTGGCCTTTTTGAAGATAGGGACAACACTGGCCCTCCTCCAATCCTCTGGCACCTCCCCCATTCCCCATGATTTCAAGAAAATAATGGATAGCGCTTCTGAGAGTTCTTCAGCCAGTTCCTTCAGTACTCATAGATGCAGTTCATCTGGCCCTGGATATTTGAACTCATTCAAGGTGGTAAGGTATTCCTTGATTATTTGTTTATCAACCTCCAGCTGCAATCCTGATCCCCCCCACTTGCACTTCCAATTTGTTTGGAAGTTCATAGTCTGTCATATGGGAAAAGACTGAACTGAAATAGTAATTGAGCACCTCTGACTTTTCTTTGTCCTCTGTTATCATTTTTCCATCTCCACTGTGGAGCAGTGCCACTATGTCTTTTGTTGTCTTTTGCTATTCACATACCTGAAGAAAGCTTTTTTATTGCTTTCTCTAGCTAACCTCAGCTTATTCTCAGCTTTTTTCCTAATGCCATCGCTGCATTTCCTTGCTACTTGTCTGTACTCTTCCTTGGTGGCCTGGTCTTCTTTCCATTTCCTATACATGTCTTTTTTTGGTTTTTAGGTCCTCCCTGAGCTTTTAGTGAAGCCACACTGCCCTTTTTTTACTGCCTCCCCCTTTTTTTCTTTTTGGAATTGTAGTTGTGCCTTTAGAATTTCTTTTTTTTTAGACGCTCCCACCCTTCTTGGACTCCTTTTCTTGTTAGGATCTCCTGCCATGGAATGTTACTTATCCTTCTTCTGAGATTATTAAAATTCACTTTTAAAAAATCCAGCAGATGTGTGTAGCTACACTCTGCTTTCATTTCCTTTGAAATCAAGAATTCTAGTAGAACATGGTCACTTTTGCCTAGAGTTCCTCTTACTGCCACTTCCCCCACCAAGTCATCTCTGTTGGTCAGAATCAAGTCAAGGATAGCAAATCCTCTAGTTTCTTTCTCCACTTTTTGTAGGAGAAAATTATCAGCCACATTTGGCAGAATTTGCCTCCCAACATATATCTGTATAATTGAAATCTCCCATCATTACTATGTTGTGTCTCTTTGAAAACCCTGCAATTTGTTTTTCAAAAGTTTCATCTACTTCCTCTCTTTGTTTGTGTGCTCGGTAGTAGACTCCAACTACCAAGTTCCTTATGTTTTTTGTCCCAACAAGATTGATCCAGATGCTCTTGATGGCACAGCCACTCTCCTCCTCCTGTATTTCTGTGCAGGAATGTGTTTTTGACATATAATGCCACTCCACCTCCCTTTTTATTTTCTCTGTTCTCTCCCTCCCCCTGCCAATTCAGTTTAGTCCTCCTGATGACGTTCTTCATGCTGTGGGCAAACACATTCTTCCCAGTCCTTGTTAGATGCAAGCCATATCATGCTAGCACTCCTTCATCCAGGAAGCTTAGCCCATGGTCCTAAAAACCAAATCCCTCTCATCAACACTACCTCTGTAGCCAGTCATTCACCCAGAGACTCTTCCTTTCTCTTTTGATTCCTCTTCCAAGCACTGGTAGGATGGAAGAAAAAAACTATCTGGGCCCCAAAGTCCCTGAGTTTCCTTCCCAGAGCTTCAAAGTCAGATGTGATTTCTCGGTAGCTCCTCTTGGCTGCGTCGTTTGTTCCCATGTGGACAAGAAGAAAGGGATGTGTATCTGTAGGTTTTATGAGTGATGGCAATCCTTCCATCACATCCCTTATCCATCGCATACCTAGCGAGTCCATGGATCCTCCCGGCATATTTCGGTCTCAATTCCACATAGTAGGGAGTCCCCTTCTACAAATAATACTCTCCTCTTCTTCTTTTTGTAGGGTGTGGGTTCAGCGACTGTATTCTGCTGAGCTTCAGCCCTACTCACGTCCTCCTGTGGGTCTCCTCTGCATCCTGTCTGACAGATTTTTCTTCAAATAACTGAAAGCAGTTTTGTGGTTCCGTCGGGAAAGACTGCCTTCTTCTTTTGCTCCTAACTGTGATTATTTTCCATGGTGGTTCCTCCACTACGTTTGTAGCCTCTACAGCATTTTCCTCCACTGCAATGTTTTGGTTTTCTTCCATCAGCAGTGGCCCCTCTAACAGCTGCTCCTCAAGAGTTCTATCGATGCAGGCTTCATCTTCCCTTATAGCCTTGAGTGTGGCTACTTGCTGCTCCAGGTCTCTGATTTTCTCTTCTAACAGTGGCACCAGTTTATACTTGTTGCATGTATATAGCATTTGGTACTCAGGAAGAAAGACAAATGGTGATTTTTAATGGTGATATTTTAGACTGGCTAGCAGCCCAAAGGGGGCAAAGCCAAAAACAGCTAATTTGCAAATTTTATTTTTTAATTACTATTATTTTTTTAAAAAATGAGTATTTGTTGTAAAAATTGCTACAATAGGACTGTTGTCAATTGAAAAAAATGGGTTTAACTTAAAACAGTGCTTTTAACACAAAAAGACCACCAGCAAATGGGAGGTACATGTGCCCCAGGATTGCAGCTCATAAATTAGCAGTATTGTGCTATAACACTTGTAAGAGGACAAAAGGAACTTTCTGAGTTAATGTCTTTTTTCCAAGATTTGTGAGGCTTTAGAGGGAGTTTGCAATGCTAGGAAACACATGCATTGCACAGGATCCATGTTGCCCATCTCAGTTTTATGCCATTTTGTTGGTGATAGTAAGTGGCAAAGGAATGATAGTTTAGCTTGAATTTATCTTTTTACAATTATTTACAAGTTGCAATATCAGATTTAGCTATTAGGGGGCACCAGAGATATATGTCCATACGATTATGATTGATTATTATTATTATTATTATTTTGGCTTGTTGGTGATGACAATATAATCAACAACATGCAACACAATGAATCATCTGGGGGATTGGAGCAATGATAATAATAACATCAACCCAGTTGCCAAGAAATAAAGAGTAACACAATGACTTCCTTTTAAAATGTGTAGTACTGCCTCTCACTTCCCCACATTGTGACTCATTTTTTAAAATTATTATTTCTACTTAAGACTAAGCTGTACAATTGTGACTCTGTCTCTTTCTAGACTCATACACACCATACACTAAATCTTGATGAACTAAACCAAGTAGAGAGAAAGGCACTGGAAAATAAAATCCAAAAAGCTACAAATAACTCAGTCTCTCTCTGTGGTGACTAGTTGTAGATGGTGATCTATTGATTGAAAGGAAGGTTCATGCTGTAGAACCTTTTAATGAAGACCCCGAAGCTGCCATGATTTAAAGCTATAGAAATGTGCTGCAGAGGTTGCTAAGAAACATTTAACAGGCATGTATCATATCCTTAAGCCGAAGGATGACTTGTTCACTTGCAACCCATAAATTATGGTCAAGCCGATGTTTAAGGAGACAGTGATAGAAACCTATTATTGGTCCACAACAAACATCATTAGTGCTAAACTGCAACAATAAGAACCATTGTCCCCCGTGAACATGATGGCTTAATGGAAACTTGAAATTCCCAAAGAAATCGTAGCTCATCCATCAAACAAAGTAGAAAGGATTTTATCACAGCTACTTTATCTACAGCAGCATTTCCTCTACACAACTTCAGGTGCACACTCACGTGGGTGAGTGCAGCTAAGCTGAGGCATTGCTTTTCACACGGCTTGCTTGTTAGCTGGCACTGAAGTCCATTATACCAAGAAGTTTTTTTATATATATATATTAAAAAAAATCATATTGGCCAAAATCCCATTGCATAACTTATGCTTGCATAATGCAGAAGATTTCACCACAAATGCTGCTTATCATGTGATTCCTCCTGGAACATGAGCTGCTAGATGGCTCTGTGCACAGTCTGGAATCCAAGTTGGGGCTGTCAAATTTGCTGCTGCTAATGGGAAAGCTGCTCTTGGACTCTATGTTGCTTGTGAAACCACCAGAATCACATGCAATGAGGAACCACATGAGGAATTAAAGCATGACTCTAGTGAGTGGAATTCTGCCTCTGCAATTATGTCACTTCATTTCATGTGATCCTAATCTATGTACTATTTTCATCACAGAGTTTCTGTATTAACAGAAGTAGTCTCTTAGTATGGGACGTGATGGCGCTGTGGGCTAAACCGCAGAAGCCTGTGCTGCAGGGTCAGAAGACCAAGCAGTCGTAAGATCGAATCCACGCGACAGAGTGAGCGCCTGTTGCTTGTCCCAGCTCCCGCCAACCTAGCGGTTCGAAAGCATGCAAATGCGAGTAGATAAATAGGTACCATCTCGGTGGGAAGGTAAACAGCATTCTGTGTCTAAATCACACTGGCCATGTGACCATGGAAAGATTGTCTTCGGACAAACGCTGGTTCTATGGCTTGAAGAGCGGGATGAGCGCCGCCCCCTAGAGTCGGACACGACTGGACAAAAATTGTCAAGGGGAACCTTTACCTTTTACCTTTACCTAGTCTCTTAGTAATTAGTATTGTCTTGTTTATCTCCAAGTTGCTGTTGGTGGACTAAGTTAAATGTAGCTGAAAGAGCCACAAAAAGTGTACAGAGTTTTCCTGTGAATTCTGTGGCAAAATTGTGTGAAACAAAATGAAACACAATTCATACATGGATCATTTCTTGTAAAAATTCATTTGCTCCTTTTTTATAACTTGCAGTTCTTTCACAGCCTTGTAATTTATGGATAAATGCTACATCTGAGAGACTTCTTGATCTGTAGTTAAACAGGTAATCTATTTTCACTTTTTCCCCTCACTATACTGGGGGTCCAACCAGAAGATAATATCTCCATGTTTATTTTTGTGAATACTTTAGCTATAATTGTCTTTAAATATTTCTGGAGATGACATATTCTTTCCAGGTGCTTTAGCAGGCATGTTTTAATCAGTTATTCAGTATTCCAACAGATTACTGGAGACCAGATAGGTAGTCTTTTTCAGGCTATGGTGTGAACATGTTCCCAGCTGTGTCTTCCTAGTTCCTCAGACCTTGAACTGTATGTAGACATCTAGCCATCTTGCCTGGGATGAGGAAAGGGGTGGCATTAGCACTGATAGAGCTAGCCATTGTGGACAAGAGAAGATTAAAGTGTCATCTCTGCAGTGGATATATTTTATTTTATTTTATTTTATTTTATTTTATTTTATTTTATTTTTATTTATTTATTTATTTATTTATTTATTTATTTATTTATTTATTTATTTATTTATTTATTTATTTATTTATTTATACCCCACCTATCTGGTCAGTTGCGACCACTCTAGGCGGCTTACAACACAAATAGAAAAACAGATATATAAAAAAGTAGTTTTACACAATTAGAAAAATTCTACAAGATGGAAAGAAAAACAGAATGAATCATAATGGAGAAGAGGGGGAAGAGAATCAGGAATTAACTGGGGGGAAGGCCTGCCTAAACATCCATGTTTTCAGTTGTTTTTTAAAAATACCCAGCAAGGGAGCCATGCGAATCTCCAGAGGCAGATTGTTCCAGAGGCGAGGAGCCACTGCCGAGAAGGCCCGGTTTCTTGTTTTTTTCCTTCTGGGCCTCCCTCGGTGTCAGGCTCCTCAGCCTCACCTCCTGACTCGCATGAGTGACACGGGTGGAACTAGGTGGGAGTAAGTGTTCCGCCAAGTGTCGAGGCCCTAAACCGTTTAGGGCTTTATACGTAAGCATCAAGACTTTGAAGTCAACATAGACCATGATTGTAGTTATATGCTACATAAGCCATTTCCCCTCATCCTGCTCATGCAGTTATGAACTTTCATGATGGCACTGGCACTTAGGTTGCTCAATTAAGCCATTCTATGATATGACTGCAAGGTGTGTTCTTGCTGTCAGCACTGATACATCAAACAAAACCCATGATTATTGCATTGCTGTAATTATTCATATGCATATTAATTATACAACATATTGTCTAAAATCAGTGAGGTCATTACTGTAAGTTCCAGTACTTCACTGTGTGGGATTATTCAACCAATTGTTATGGGCATGTGTGAGCAAACCACCATTTGCCATAGAAGAAAATGACTAGAATCCTAATGAGTTTATGTAAGCTTTCTACAACATGGCAGAACTAAATGCAGCCAATTTAGGAGCTGCGAAGACAAACATTAGTGTCATGACTAGTCATGCACTCAACTGTGCAATTTAAATGTGCTCAAGCATTTCATCAATTAGCCACTCATAGCCTTAGCAAGTGATGCAATCCCTATGCAAACAAGAACATTACAGCCAATTTTAGAAAATCTTTGTGGAAAGTCATCAATGACTTCTTCTTCCTGGTGTCTTGAAAGATTTAGAAACTCTGTCCTTTCCAATTCCTCTAATTCTTTTCCATAGCTGGGGCAGACTCTGAACTCTATCACCTTGACTAGGTATCAGGGAAACACAAACAGGAACAAACTCAGAAGGAACATAGACAGATGACACATTCATGGAAGTATAGTGGGAATACTGGGATCTGGGATCAGGAAAGAGTTTGCCATAAGTGGATTGGAGCCCAATAATGGAAAGAAATTTCTTGATGTTCTGTCTCATCAAATCACTTCTGACCTATGATGACCCAACAAATTGGTGTCCTCCAGATTAAAGGATCTACTTATGTTTTGCAGATTAAAGGGCATTATTAAATTGATTCCTCTCATGGTTGGACCTCCTTTTTGCCTGTTGCCTTCACTTTTTCTCAGCATGGATGTATTTTCCAGTGTATCTTGTCTTTTCACTGTATACCCAAAGTATGATAGCCTTTGTTTACTCACAGCGAAAGGAAGTAGCCAATGAAATAATTAGAGGGAATGATGAAACGTATCCTGAATTCTTTTCTGTTATAATTTTTTTTTTGAGGGGGTAGTGGAAATGGGATGTCCAGAGTGGTGTAGTGGATAGAACGATGGTCAAGAGGTCAATAGGCCTGGGGTAAATAACCAACTCAGCCATGGAAACTCACTGGGAGTTTGAAACTGGTAAGACTACTCCTTAAATATCTCACTTACCTTGGAAGCCCCATTAGGAATGTTGGGTCTTACTTGATGGCACATAAGAAACTAGTAGGAATTGAGAGGTGAGGAGGATCTATGTCTCCTTTGCCAGGGAAGCAAATGACATCCCTATTTTAGTGAAACATTGGCAATTATTTGAAAGAAAGCTATAAGAAGTAGATAAGAAATATCTTCATGAAATGTCTCAGGCTTCACATATTTGAATGGTTCAATGCAAACATGCTGCGAGTCTCTATTTTTTGTACCACAGTTACTAATAATTGTTTCACATTTCCAGCCGTCCAGATGCCACAAATGGAATGCACAGGAACTTTTAAAGATTCTCCAGGTGCCTTCATTAGACACATTAATGTCACAAGCTAAAATGGATTAATAGAAAGCTCCTTACATTATGGAATTGGATCTCTCCATCTTGTGAGGAACAGGAGGAATTACTGTGAATCTGTGCACAGTTGGACTATTTGGAAATCTTATTTGAGATTGCTTCATAAGAAAAAATACTGAATGAGCAAAGTCTATTGTTCAAAATTCCCTTTTCTGCTAGCCCTGGAGAAATGATTAAAAGGAAACTTCTGCAGTTGTTCAGACTTCATTCTTTTCAAAAACTAAATATAAAATCAGCCTGGAAGGTTCTTTGGTATATTTTCCAAGAAAAGTTGTTAGATTCAACACCCTGAAGGATTCAGACATACTTTTGATTTTAATCACCTGAATTCACAAATGAGCAGCAGTGTTGCACTTGTACATGAGCTGTCATTGAAATTTTGCTAAGTCTGCACTATGAGATGTTGATGGCACTGGTATGTTCAGGATACAGATGGACAAGCTCTCCCTCTTCTCCACACTCATTTTTTCTTCTCAGGTTTATTGGAAGAAATATAGTTTCAAAAGCCACTGGGCCTTTTTCTCTTGACACTTGTAATGAAGGGAAAATGTGAACTTTCTTTTTTGCTTACTGTGGTTAAAGCAAAGCTGCCTCTTGCTGCCTAAAAGAAGCTTTGCTGTGGCCGTGGGAAGAGGGTTGTTGAGAGATCTGATTTCTCCTCAAGCTGTGCTCTGATGTGTATGACCTTGGGAAGGAAGATGGGTTAAGAGGCTGTGGGGGAGAGAGTCATTTGGGGGCTGGACGTAGTTTGAGAATCCATTTATGCCAGCTATTGTGCTGCTGTACAATGGCTGCTACTTAGGCATGTGTCTGGAGACTGGAATGGCAACATCTAGTGGAATTTGGATTCTCCTAGTTCAGAATGCAGTCATAAAAGAAATTTTTTTGGTTCCACTGAAGTTCTCTATTCCCTGACTACAACTTCTTTCAGCCTATCTTTATATTAGTTTGTGAAGAGGTTTGCCCTCAACCCAGGAAAGACACACCAAACATTTCCACATTTTTCCTTTAACATCCACATTTTTCTATTCATGGTTTCTGTTGCAACTACCTTCGCAAGAATTCCAATGAACATAATATTGCATATATGCACTTTCTCCTAATATACATGGGGTGTACTTTTTCATTAATATGTAAATATTTGTGCTCCTTTTTTGAAGTTGTAAAGTAGAACAAAAATTTTAGACAGTGTGCACTCCAGTGCAGACATGTATTCTAGGTTCACTTTTAAGATTGGCAGATCCAATGTGATAAATATTCCTGAAATATTAGCCATAAATGCCATCTACAAATTTTGTGACACACACCTCATTCGCACAACATGGCTTCTTCTGATTTCTGAAGTGATCTTTGCAGGAGTGGACGCATATTCCAAGGTAAGATCACTTGGAGGTTCTGTAAACATGTAGGGGGAATTCCAATATATCCTGTGATCCTTGAGGTACCCATCCCCAAACTGTCTTAAGTGACAGCTGTGAATCAGACTTAAGCACCATTCAAACATTCTGTAGAGTAGTCAAAGTGAGGAAGGAACCATGTTGGCCCCATCCTCTCTACCATCATGTGTGCAGTAAGAAACAGCCTGAAGAGGAGACCCCCTCTCTTTTTGAAAACACCCATAGGTCGAAAACCTTGGCTTCCAGAAAGTATAGGCCACACCCATGGACAGAGAAGGCCCTCCTTTTCTATGCAGTGTTCTCCATGTGAGAAAAACGATGAAGCAGGCACGGCTAGAAGACGTATTAATTTAAAATAGATGAAGAATGACCTGTATAGGACTGCTGTGAAGTTTTCTATGAAGATTCATGCTCTTATATTCCTCATGAAATTGGATGTGAAATTTGCTACAAAAAGTATTAACTGTTTTGTATTAACAGTTCTTCTGACAAACCCGGGTATGCAATGGCTGGAGTGGGAGAGGCTAGGCTGAAAAAATATGGTTGCAAGACTTGTTAGTGGCTCTCCTCTTATAATTCAATATAATGACAAGCCAATGAAGCTTTCTTCACCTCTTCATCTCTGTGCCCCCCAAAATATTACGTGTAACCTGCATTGATACCTGCTGCTAAAACAGTAAATTCAGATATGAAAGAAGAAAGTCTCTGGTATCGAAATAATTTTGTTCACAGCACAATGCATGACCATTGTCAGTGTCTGTTGCTATCTAGAGAGCACTGGGATGTTGTGGAGTGAATGCAGAGAAAGCCAAAAGAGTGTAAGCTAAAAGGTAAGCAAAAAGCTAAAAGGCAGGGCAAAATATCTCATGACTGTTATGAACCCAAAGGGAATGAAGTGGAAAGGAACATTTTCTACCCAGGAACTATTTGTAGCCAATATTTTCCAGGAACCAAAAGCAGACAGTTGCCTCATTAGAGTCTCCTGCTACCATTTCCTGAGAAACACTAAACAGTAAATAAACAAGGGGCTGGTCTGTAGAGGATCTGTGCAAAAATAACTGTAGGCAAAGTCAATATCAGATTCACTCAAAAAACAATATAGAGTTAGTTCAGCCATGTAGAACAGTTAATACTTTTTGTAACATATATAGTTAGTTCAGCCATATAGTTTGTTCAGCCATGTAACGTGTGTGTGTGTATAACCTTATTTTAAAAAATTACATGCTTGATTTAACTACAGAGTGACCCTGTAACATCAACTCCCCTGTATGAGGAAGCAAGAAAAGAGACAGCAATAAAGAAGGGACAGAGCACTATTTATAAACCAGTTCGTGGCAAGACTTAAAAATCACTCAGAAATGTATGCTAAGGATTGAGCAATGGGTGCAAACATCATTGGCTTCTAATTTCAATGTGTCTGGCTGCAATATTATAATAACACAAGAACAGGGTCATTAAAAAGCCTGACAACCCTATCATCAGTGCAAGTTTTTTAGCCTGTATCTTGGCAAGGCAGACCAAGGGGGCAACCACATTGACAAATAATGCAGGAATTGGTATGTATTCAATTTCCTACATAACATCCAAGTCAATGCTAATCAGCTGGAGTCCCCCTGCCATCCAGGTTTTCCCTCCTTTCCCACTAGATTTTCTACTTTAAAAAACAAACAAACAAACAAAAAACCCAACAGCTAATGCATTTGCCTTTGTGCTGGATGTGTGATAGCTTAATCTGATGCAGAAAAGCATGTGCAGGGGTGCTGGTAGTTAGCAGGATGGGGAGAAAGGAAGCAAAGATAAACTCCCAGGGATCAGTTTTCTTCAACTGAACACCCTTTTAAGGGAGTCAGACTACAAAGCATTAATGATCCAGTCAAGCAGACTCTGGATATTTGCTAATAATGCTAATGTTTTTTTTCTTTTCTTTCTTTTATTTTAAAGGCTTGGTGTCACTACTGTAACAAAGTTGCACTAGAGCACATAGGAGAATAAAACAACAGAGAGAGGGAGGATGAAATTGGTAGACAGCCTTTGTTTGCAGCTTGTTGAGGTTTTTCTGCTCTAGCCATGCATCCTGCAAATCTGGACAACTACAGTACCAGCTGCCTTAAGTAGCAAACAAGGTTTGATTGCCAATTTCCTTCTCTCTCTCTCTCTCCTGCTCCCTGTCTGATGGCTAAAGTGAACCCACCCAGGGAAACCAGATTTCACGGCAGATCAATGCATATTTTTCAAGTCTTGAGAAGTATTTCACCTTTAACAACCACATGATTTGCAACAATAACTAGCTTCTGCAGTAAAAAATGTGTAACTACATTCCATTATAATTATAGCTCAGCAAGGGATAGCTTTGTAGTATAATTAGGAGCAATTTCTTGACAAAGGCATCACATTCTCCTCTAATCCTGCTCCAATTACAAGCTGCCAATGACTGTAACTGCAACATTTTGTCTAGTTTTATAATGTTGGGGGTTGGCCTGACAAAGTGATGAAGGAGAAAGATCACAAGGTTCAAGTGCCAGTTGGTGCTGTGCCTCATTTTCTGTTGTGGTGGTAAGAAGACAGTGAGGTAGGCAGAGGAAAATGTGTTTTGTACCAATAGCTTGTGCCATTCAAAAGGTTTCACCAGAGTTGGGTTGTTTTTTTAAGTGCAACAGGCAGAAAGGTGCAGCTTCTATCTGTATGAGAGAGTACAGAAACCAGGAAAGAGTAATACTAATCAAGGATCATAATAAACATCCTGGCTAAAGGAGAGCGAACAATTTGATAGCATCTAGTAGCAGAGGAAGATAACATCTGGCTGATAAGCAAAGTTGTTTTCATAAAGATGAAGAAGAAAAATCAATACAACCAACTGCTTCTTATAAGATCTTTGATTCTAGAACTTTTCACAGTATAATGTGTTCACTTAAGAAGAAGAATGGAGGAGAGAGGGAGCAAAAATCCTGCTCAGGAAAACTGGAGACAGGATATACACATATATAGCAGTAGTGGGACGTGGTGGCGCTGCGGGCTAAACCGCAGAAGCCTGTGCTGCAGGGTCAAAAGACCAAGCAGTCGTAAGATTGAATCCACGCGACGGAGTGAGCTCCTGTCGCTTGTCCCAGCTCCCGCCAACCTAGCGGTTCGAAAGCATGCAAATGCGAGTAGATAAATAGGGACCACCTCGGTGGGAAGGTAACAGCGTTCTGTGTCTAAGTCGCACTGGCCACGTGACCACGGAAGATTGTCTTTGGACAAAACGCTGGCTCTATGGCTTGGAAACGGGGATGAGCACCGCCCCCTAGAGTCGAACACGACTGGACAAAAATTGTCAAGGGGAACCTTTACCTTTACCTTTAGCAGTAGTGACAGTGTGGTGAGAGGACCTGCCCCTCAAGTGTTCTTTAGCACATCTGCAGCATACAGAATTGTATACACTAATATCCACGTCTCCATATGATCAGGAATCTATCTCTTCACGAGTCATCCAAACCCCATGTCTGATTCACCGGTTGCTATCCCTGAGTGAAATGTAAACTTTCTTTCTTTCTTTCTTTCTTTCTTTCTTTCTTTCTTTCTTTCTTTCTTTCTTTCTTTCTTTCTTTCTTTCTTTCTTTCTTTCTTTCTTTCTTTCTTTCTTTCTTTCTTTCTTTCTATGATATGGGTTAAATATGGGCCACACTTTATTGATTTAAATTCAGATTTGAATTTGCCATCCTTTGGCAAAAGGAGGGGGCCTGATGTAGTGCAGAAACAGGTAAATGGCAGGGGTATCCAAATGGGTGAGACCCAGCCCCAGGTTCCAGCGGTCTTAAAGACAGCAGGAACCTGGCCAGCCACTAAAAAACACCCCCAGATCTCAAGCCATCTTTAGTTGATGACTGTTGGTCTGGAAGTGGCCTAGCACATCTTCCTGCCACAGACACTATAATCGCGCGATCCGCAGTGCCAGGAGGTCAGATGCGCTGTGGGCTTACCTGCAATTACAGTGGGACACACTGAAAATACCTGTTTTTTTCTGCACTACCTGCCACAGCATAGGGACTAGTCATGCTATTTCCCATGCCCGCCACCGAGTCACTCAAGCTTGACAAGCAGGCCCCCTTTTATGTCTTCCAAGAAGACATCAAAACCTGAGTCAGAGAGGTGGACACAGTCTTTCCTGAAAAGTTCAGGCCTCTCCATTTGGATCCTTTGGTGACCTATCACCAATCCAAGGCCATTGCAGATACCTCTGCATACCTCACAGTTAATGTCCCATTGGGCTGTGTTAACATCACCAATATTCCTGGTGCCTTGCCAGACTAACCAAGGAATGATCATGGACCACATGATCCGCCTAATAGGATGCCAGGTATTCAACCATTTAAGGTCACAAATAATGTCCTGAATAAGGATCAATGCCTTACCAAGAAGTTTGGGCAAATCATTGCTGCCAGTATGCACTACCAATACATCTGGTGGATAACAGCCAACTACCGTCAGCCTGCATAGCTGGTTCCTCTGCATGTTACACAGTCCTTTCCAAGAGATGTGTGAATGGGCTCCAAGCTCCAAATCACTCCTCCACGAGGAATTGAGGAATGCTCAGGCCTATCCAGTTGGATCCTCTGGTGATGCTCACCGATCCAAGGCCGCTGCAGACCGTACTGCAGACCTCATGGTTAACACTCCTGTGTGCCATGTTAACTTTGAGGAAAACTCAGGCCTAAACAGTTGGATCCTCCGGTGATGAATCACCGATCCAAGGCTGCTGCAGACCGCACCGCAGCCCTTACAATTAACACTCCTGTGTGCCGTGTTAACTATGAGGAACACTCAGGCCTATCCAGTTGGATCTGCTGGTGACAATTCACCGATCCAAGGCCTCTGCAGCCTTATGATTAATACCCCTGCATGCCATGTTGACATTGCAGAGAAAATCTGGCGTCCCTCCTTCCAAATTGATGTATGATTGTGATCCACAAAATACACATGGCTGGGTGTGTGACCTTCAACCCTTTCATGTCACATATGATGTTCAAGGTCAGCACTTCCAAAATGCCTTAGTCAAATCATTGCCTCTAAGGTGTACCCCCAACCCATCCGGTGGGAGCTGGCCAAAGGCCTCCATACTTTAAAAACTGGCTCTACAATCTGCTGAGCAGTTCTCTCCATGTGATGTGTGCTCTGGCTTCAATACCCCAGTTGTTCCCCCATGGGGATGTAACTGCATAAGGCCCTGCACAGTATACCTGGCTGCGGCTGATAATCACAATACACCTTTGCTCATTGACCCTATGGGACCTGCGAAGACATAACCAAACTAAGTCCCTTGCCTGCTTGTAAGTTGTGTTCTTATATATGCGAAAACTGGATGATGACCACCGCCTAGACACTTGATCTATTCCTGGGCTATGACCCTGTGCTGCCACAATGGAGGCTACACTGATTCTGGATGAATGTGAGACAGAATTCGTGCGTAGGATGTTGACTCTGTCTAATGCTAAGTTGGTTAATTTCCGCACTGATATTTCGTCAAAGGTGATTATCAGTATGTTAACAGAAATAACAGGGTACCTGTTTTCTGACATTAAACTCTGGCTGGGAGGCTTTCACAGGGCGAATACTCCTATGCTACACTACCCTATGGTGAGTTGGTTTGAAAAGGCTGGGGCTGACAGCCTTCCTTGAATAGTTCCAAGTGCCAGTCCCTTTTTATTTTGATGTACTACAAATTGTTGTAAATGTTCTACCGGTGCCGGCAAGACCGGCTCCGGATTGAATATTTCCACAAATTCCAACTTCATAAACTTGGTGTATGTCATGTATGCATTAGAATGTTACGCTGCAGTAAATGCCCTAACTAATGTCATAACCCATTCAAAATGTGACGTAAGGTTGTTTATAATGTAAACAACCGCTTGATTGTCACGCCACATCATATTACCAATCCAAATTGTGCCCATATTGGGAGAATTCTATAATGTAAATCTCTGGTAATACTGATCTGCTGCCAATCATAGGGCCAATTGCCAGCACCCCGCCTTCCTCTGTAATAAGTTCCTTATCTTACGAATCTTGCTGCATCTGCATGCTCCCGGTATTTGTTATCAGCCCCTTTTGCCTCTCAGAAGGGGATCCCTTTAATTATGCTAAAACTGACTCTGAATTACTAGATCTTTCTCATTTCTGGTGTAGCCCTGTTCCTACTGTGCAGCTGTTGATGTAACTCCTTAAAAGCCTTGCACAGTCGGTGCAGAAAGCACACCTGGCACCTTCTTCAGTTCCTATTCCTAATTGGATTGGGTCCCTTTTTCAGGATTACCCTGGCCATTGTTGGGCTTTAAACCGCCTTCTGTGCTTTAGTTTTGGTGCTAGGTGCCAGCTCAAACTTGATGAGTAAGGGTGCTGACATCTGTAGGTGGTGAACTCATGTCCAAACGGCATGATCTCTTGTACAAGTGCCCTTGTAGTTGCACCCTCCACTGACCAAGTGGGGATGAACCATCTGCCATGTTCCAATGTGGAGTTTGACCATGGGCAGTTTTTCCCTTTAATTGACCGTTGTCCATGTGTCTCTGAAATCTAGCATAGCGGGGTTTGTGTGCAGCAGCCACAGACAGATAATGCCAAACCCTATGCTAGCCATGTTTGGTTGGGCTGAGAAATATGACAGGAAAGTATGGCATGCACGTAACCACTAAATTGTAGACCGTCACATGGCCATACCTTGCTGCTAAGCCCTGTGTTGTGTCGTGTATAAATTGCATGCTTGGATTGACTGCCACCGGCCCAAGGCCATGGGGGAACAGTGTATACGTGCCCGGTTCAGTGGCTACTTCACCTGATTGAGCTGTTTCCATACTTGATCCATCCCCAATGTAACACTGCAAACCTCGTATGTCAGGGCTGCCTTCATCTATTTCCTCTTACACACGGGCGTTGGTACAGCCAATACGTGAGTTGACGATTTTCTACCTTTTGCAGCGACGTAACCTTGGATTCTACAATGTGCCATCTGCATCAACATCTGGCTGTTGCTTCAGGTAGCTGTTCAACTTCAAAAACGGCAAATCTAGCCATTGGATCATTCACTACTGCCTTGAAATCATCCCTACAGTGGCTCTTGGCCTCCCTGCTTGGTCTGGCTGAAGAATTTGTCTCGCCTGCCACTCTGCCTCTGATGCGGAGATTAAATTTTATTTTTTAAAATACATAATATTTTCTTGGCCGCCAGGATTCCTCATAACCAGAGGATTGGGAAAGTGACACCTGGGGAGCTGGCCTTTTCTTGGCCGTCTGTTTCCCCTTCTTCATAGTGTTCCACCAGAGATAGCCAGGAGCTGGCCTATAAGTTCTGATCCATGTTCAAGTGCAATATCCGTTAAGTAAGAGGGCCTCATAATCCATTATGAATCCAGGCTTTCTGTTGAGTAAGTACCCACTGTTGCCTTAGCAACGTGGTTGTCAATATGGATCAAAAATCTTCTCCATACATGCTACATTACGTTAATAATAAAGGGGGATCCTGGCTATTTACTAATTAATTTCCTTTTCTTTATTTCCCTTTTGTTTTGAACAGAACCATTAATTCTTAATCAATTGATATTCATTTGTTAAATGTCCCAAACAACACATCTGTTAAAATTAACAGTTTAAATTAGTCAAGCAGCTTTAAGTTCTTTATTAGATGAATTAATTAATTATTCAGTATTAATCTATAATTGTTAATAAGTTAAAAATGTTTAGAATCAATTAGTTTACTATGAGGGCATTCTATATTATATTAAATTAATTCATAATTGTTTATCGGTTTATTTAATATTGCATAAATAAGCATGTACTAATACTTATCCCTACCTATATACATATCTAGATACCTTTATTTTAATATTATTAAATATTATAATTAGTTATTAATATCTATTTATAGTTTGTGTGTATATGTGTGTGTGTGTGTGTGTGTGTGTGTGTGTGTTTGTCAAGCCCAATACACAATGGGTCCAGCCTGCGTGCCCATCCCCCACAATCCTCCTCTGATGTTGCAATTTATATAACTAGGGGCGGGGGAAGAGAGACGATGGTGAGGCCTAGCCCCCACTGCCAAGGTCCTGCAAACGCACCTAGCCAGTTCGCGCCAAAAGCCGTCAAACCACTGGGGGGTGCCATGCCAAGGGCCACCAACAGCCAAAAACCCTGTGCTGCCAAAACCCGCTCCGAGCACCTGGGTCACCCAACCCTCTGGTCGCCACCAAAGCTCCCCGTCAATAGCACTTGAAGGGGGGAGAACCAGTGACTAAAAATGAAAGGAAGGCTAGAGCAGAGGGCACTGTCCACACTCAAAACTGCTCAAGATGGAAGAAGGGAGCGCCTGACAAATGCAGTAGCAGGAAAGCAGGACATTGCTCCAAAAAGCAGCCTGCCTCCTTCCAACTGGTGTTACTGTAAGTCCCTTTGCTATAATCCTCCCTTTCCCTTCTTTCTTTCCTGTCGAAAAGCAGGCTCCATCCCCACTTAAATGCTTTTAAAGAAGGAGGGGTGCCCAACAAAGCGGCGATAGCAAAACTGGGTGCCCTTCCGACAAATCGCTTGCCTCCTCATGATCAGCGCTATAATAGTTCTTTTTATTAACATCTTCCCTTCCCTTCTGTACTCTCAATTATTGAATAAACTCTATTCTTGTTATTTAGATGATGTAATTAAGCAATAATTCTTTTTTAAATATAACCTCTTGCACCGAAGCGTGGCCAGCACGGAAGCCGTGTCGCCACCTTCCCCCCTTCTCGGTCACTTCAAATAAAACTCCCAATTCAACAGTAAATATTAAGACAATAATTAAATTGAAAAGTAAACCCAGGGAAGGAGCTGATGCTACCCTCCCGTACTTCTGGAAAGCTCCAACTCCACTGACGCAGTAGCAAAAAGACTCAAGCAGCACAGTTCTCTCTCTCTGTCTCTCTCGGTGCCCAAAAAAGAAGAGGGCGGTGTGAGGAGGGAAAGCCCCTTAAAGTAACCTGGCTTTCCCCCCTCCTACTTGCAAGTCTTATGGGACTAACCAGTCTTGTGTTATCTGGGGTGTAGGGCAAAGAGCCAGCCTCACTGCCTGAGTGGACTTGTCAGCAGCTGCAGCATTCATTCATTCATTCATTCATTCTTTCTTTCTTTCTTTCTTTCTTTCTTTCTTTCTTTCTTTCTTTCTTTCTTTGCAAAGTTGTTCCCCAAAAGGGGAAATATGCCTAATTCCCATAGTACGAGAGGAATATAGGAAAGTGTGTTATGCAATGTGAAATCATTGGGCCATTCATCCAAGTATGTTCACCCTGACTGGCTATGGCTCTCCATGAATTCATGCAGCATTTACTCGTAGTCCTACCTGGGTTGGAGGGTTAATTCAGGGACTTCCTATTTGCAAGGCATGTGGTCTGCCACTAAGTTCCATCCTTCTGAATTTTCTTCAGCTGTGTATCTTGCAGTCAGAGTGCTTTATGTTGTGTTTGGCCATTAGAAGGTAAACCTACACATAATTGACAAACCTGGTTGGCGAGGCATGCATTTCTGAGGAGATTCTATTGTGCACGGGGAAAAAATGTTACTTGTAGGAATATGCATTTCCATTAACATGTACTGTAGTTTGAACTTCAAACTATGGTTATTTAGTCTTTCATTTTAAGGTCATAGCTACTTGGTGAGTGCGCATTACAGTAATTTTTAATTTTAGTTTTTCCAGTAATTCAGAACTACCTATTTTGGGTTTTCCTCCCCTCAGACTGTTTAACAGTCATAGGTACTTGCTAAGTGAACATTACAGTAATTTTAAACAGTCAGCATATTCTGATACTATAGATTTTTAAACTCAGAAATAATTAATTAATCTGGCAATAGAACCATGTTATCCTTCTCATAATCAAGCATAACTTTAATTTCTGTTAATAAAATAGCCATTGATTTTCCCCTTGCCATATTAGGATTAATTTAATTTTTCCACACTCATTGATTTATGCATTCTTCAAGGAAGGTTCATCTGTTTTTCCCCTTAAGTGATTTTCAGAGTATGTGCTACTGAATTTCTGCATTGGTCTTCATTCTGACTCTGTTCACTGTTCACTGAAAGGAAGTAAGTTAAATATGACCCCCAAAATAAATAATGGTATACTATTTTTTTTTTCAAAAAAGAAAAGTATATAGCCAATTGTAAAGGGTCTGATGACATATATGGGTCTCCTGTACACAAAATAAAACCAGACTATCTCCTGTTCTCATAGAAGACAAATGTCATCTTCTGGAATATAGTTTGAAACTAAAAATGCTATCTGGCCCAACTCTGGATTTCCCCCCCTCATTTCCATTCCTTTCAATGGGAAACTTTAAATGTTGTGGAAAACATGAAAAAAAGAGAAAATTTTCATTTTGGGCTGGTATACACCATAAAATCCAACACCTCCTTTCATGTGATATAAAAGCAGGTGTGTTTATTACCATGGATATGAGGCTATTTATGTCACATAGGGTTTTGTACTTACAATTGCTATGGGCTGATAACTTTTTATTCCTTAAAGTCACATCAACACACATAAGGCCATATGCATGAAGTCTTTTTGGCACTAGGAATGTGACAATCTGTTTACTTTCTTACATACACAGTTTTTTTTAACATATTGGTTTCTTTAGGTTAATCTGATATCAGTCTTACCTAGAGAAAACCCATTAAAATCAATGCAACGTATGTGGATTATGACTTTAGAATTCCATTCGAGTTCAAGCAATTTATTCTAGGCAAGATTAAAGTTGAATTTAGGTCTTGTCCCCAGATATTAAGAAATTTGCAAAATTTAGCTCCCCCCCCCCAAAAAAATCTACTGAAACAAAAGTACCCTGCATTTACACTAGCCAAATTCAATAGCGTGTCAGCCATGCAAGTGTTAAAAATGAGGAGGTTTTTCTAAAACAAAAATTACAAAAGCCCAAGTTCAACATCAGAAACACAATTAAATGTATAACTTTCAATGGTAGACAAAAGTTTTGTTGAAAGTCTTGGGCTTGGATGGATAAATTAATTTCAGTTTTTCCCAGATTCATTGCTGAAACATGTCAGATTATTTCCACCTAGAATAAATACGTTTGTGAAGTTTGACAATGCTTAGCAAGAATAAAGAGAAAGTTCTTACCTATGCTTATTTTCATGTGTTAGCTGAGATGGATGGGAAGGTCACCTACACTCGATCTGCCAACCCATAAAGATGATTTATGGGACTGAATGAATGTATGAACTCTTCGGTTGGATTATTTGCCCATGAAGCTTATTTCATGATGTGTAAAATTACTTAGTCTAGGTCAACATGGCAATTGGGTTATGAGCTGGAAATGCAGACATTTTAATCAATGGGTGTAGACCAACCAAAATTGAATGTTTTCTTGTATGACTGATCACAGCAACAAGAAAGCAATAAGCACCTGCTCAACAGCCGTATTAAAATCTGAGAGGTATAAAAGACTTTAATTGGTCTATGACATATGCCAATATTTATTTATTTTCCAAATAATAAACAGGTGAAGCAGTAAATTACAAGTAGCCACACCTCTTTTGGACAGATGTTCATTTGTGGTCACATATGTTTTACTTCTTAAACAAAAATTGATTTCTCCTAGTCTCTTTGCCTTCCCTGCTCAAATAAAGGCAAGTCGTGGGACTGTTAGTCCTGGTGGTGTGATGGGGCAGGGCTTTGGAACTTGATTTCAAGCAGTTCCATGTGTTTGTAAGCCTCCTTGTGAGGCAAACAACCCACCCACCTGCCCTTCATTTGCAGTGTGAGTTAGCTGGTAACTCCTGGGGGGGCGCAGATAGGATTCCCCACCCACCCACTTTGAACCAAATTGGCTGTTTATGAATGAAGGGTGGGTGTTTAATTTTTTAGATGATGATGATGATGATGACGACGATGATGCCTATTCTGCACAGTTGTAGGTCCCCATAATATTTTGGGTGTTTGGTGTGGCTGCTAATGCAGATCACACTCACATGGAGCCCAAAAAAGTAAAATCTGTCACTGCCTCCATATCTTCCCCTTCTATTTGCCAGGAGGTGATGGGACCAGTGGCCATGATCTTGTTTGTTTTTTTTTGTTTTTTTGATGTTGAGCTTCAGACCATTTTTTGCACTCTCCTCTTTCACCCTCATTAAGAGTTTCTTTAATTCCTCCTTACTTTCTGCCATCAGAGTGGTATCATCTGCGTATCAGAAGTTGTCGATATTTCTTCTGGCAATCTTAATTCCAGTTTGGGATTCCTCCAGTCTGGCCTTTCACATGATGTATTCTGCAGATAAGTTCAATAAGCCAGGGGACAATATAAAGCCTTGTCATATTCTTTTCCCAATTTTGAACCAATCAGTTGTTCCATATCCAGTTCTAACTGTTGCTTCCTGTCCCAGGTATAGGTTTATCAGCAGACAGATAAGGTGGTCAGGCACTCCTATTTCTTTAAGGCCTTGCCATACTAACCTGTAAATCTGATCTCATGCTTTAACAAAGCATTTGATAAAGTACCACACAGATGTATCTGTGATTTCGGTTTCAAAGGATGGACATAGATACAGAATTTTAAAGAAAGCTTACAAACAAGACAGCAAACAATATTGCTGCAGCTAAATTTCAGGTGTAATCATTCAAACTCTTCAAGGAATTTCAATATTTTGGTGGCATTTACATAGCAACATTAAGTGTATTTACAGACAGCACCATGTTGAGAAGACCTGTCAGTACCTATGCATATATATTTATTTTTAAATCTGGCTGGCAAAAGAAATGCACTTGGAAATTATTAATGAGTGTTAGTGCTGCCTGATGGGAACCCTGATCTAGCAAAAAAAAATAAGCAGTTCTTGAGGTGGATTTGAAATATGTATTTTCCACGTAGTTTTATGAGATGTGAATGATCTCGTTTTCACAACCATTTTCTTTATCATTGAGATGTTGTTCTGTTCTCCCCACCTGCTCTGGGGTTAGAAATACATTCCTTTTACAGAGTTTGTTTTCATGTAAGGATAAAGCTCTGGAGGCTTGTGGATTTCCCCTCCAATGTGTTTGTTTTTTCAAGATGAGCATGAGGGAGCAGGCAAACCGCCAGACAAACAATGCTGGTCTTTCGCCCAACATCAATTCCCCAAAGTAAGCAACATGCATCACCAAACTCTGTGCAAGGGGTTATTTTTGTTATTATTGCTGCTGTTCTGAGTTTGCACAACTCAAAATATTCAGCCTGCTGCAAACAAATCACCAAAATATTTTTATCTGCCACTGATGGAGCAGGTGCAGCATATCCATAAGGTAATAGCCATTAAGGTTCATTCCAATATACTTACAGTAGGTGCCCATGAAGGAAGCACCCTTACTCTATTTATATAGTCATAGAAGTGTTTATGCGGGTAAAGCAGAGAAGGAATTACACTCAATCCTCGACTTACAAACTTAATCTGTTCCAGAAGGAAGTTTGTAAGTCGAAAAGTTTGTAAGTCGAATCAGCATTTCCCATAGGAATGCATTGAAAACCAATTAATCTGTTCCGGCTGTTTTTGGTACTTAGGTTGAGGGGTGGTTTGTAACTTGAATCATTAGTTCCCATAGGAACTAATGCAAAGCCGGTTAATCCGTTCCTACCACTAGGGGCAGAATTTTTTTCTTTTTTTCCTTTTAACCTAAGATGAGTTAGTTTTTTTTAAAAAAGGAAAGAAAAGAGGGAAGGAAGGAGGGAACAGACACCTTTTCAACAGAACACCTTGAAAAGCACCTTTTCAGCCAAGACAAGCACCTTCTGGGAAAAACCAAGCATCCTTTCAGACAACAGATCACCTTGGAAAGCATCTTTTCTATCAAGACAAGCCAATACAAGCACCTTTTTGGGGAAAAGGGGGCAGCAAAGGAGGGAGGGAACACCTTTTAAAAATCCAAAAATCAAAAATTTTTAAAAAGCCAAAAAATAAAAATACAGTCCGTACAGCACTGTAACAGGCAATACCAGGCAAAACCAGGCAGTCTGAAGACTGTCTCCAAAACCACTCTCAAAACACTGGGAAAGCAAGGAAGCAGACAGGCACCCTCTTCACTGGCCAACAGTTAACTGAAAGTTCAAATTTTGCGCTTTCCCCACCTCCCACATGTTTTTTCGGTTCATAACTCGAATCTAAGTTTGCAAGTCGAGTCAATATTTTTCTGTCAGAGTGGTTTGTAAGTTGAAATGTTTGTAACTAGGGCCATTTGTAAGTTGAGGGTTGACTGTAGAGATTGAGATGAGCCTCAGTTTGGAGGTTCATGACAGTTCACATACATGGCACCAGATGGGGCACTTGTTCCCTTCACCCGTTCTTTGTGGAGGCACAGAGCTTGCCCGCCCCTGGTCTGGAGACAAGATTTACTAGAAACCTGTCAGCCATAATGCTCTTGTACTTAGTCATCCATGGAATGTAACAGTAGCAGCAAAACAGAGTTCAAGACTATAGTCTTAAACTACAGTCGTATTCATGGAATCTTGCTGGGAACAAGCCACATTGTACTCAGTGGGATTTAGTTTTGATTAACCCTACATGGGATTGTACTGTTAATTGTCTGTGAAAGGTAGGAACTGAAGTAATCAGGACAATCTCATGGCATGGGATAAAGACTTTTCAGTAGCTTTGTTCATCCTGCTACTTCATCTAAATATGTATCTTTTGTTTAAGCCAGTAAGCCATCTGTAGGTACATAAAATGGAAGAAACATGTTAGCAAGCATTCCAGCAGGAGGGGTGAGTCTGTGGCACTTCAATAAGGTTGTTAAGCCTCAGAGAGCTGGTTAGAATCTAAGGGAATTGTCATGCTTTCCCAGGCCCGCAGACATGGTGATAAGTCTCAGGGTGAGCAGCAATGAAACAAGGGAAAGTTTGATTTTATGTGAGAGAAGTAGAATTACAGTGTGATGGTCCATATCTGTGCATCCTCATCTGGTGCCAGGGTTTGCAGGTTCAATAAGAAATAGTTTGTATGTATGTTGCTGCACTTGTGCAAAATCAAAGCATGAAGCAAACAGGAGGAAGGGGGTAGGCTGGGAAGTCTATTGGTGGGAGGAGAAATGGGTGGTTCATGGTACAAAGAGATGGGAGGAGAAATGGAGAAAAGGGTGGTTCTATTGGCAGAAGGGATGGGATTACAAAGGAATCCAAACTCTGCTAGGTTGAAGAGTGGCTCGCTGAATGTGATCTCCAGAGCCATTGGAAGGCTCTGCAGAGATCGTGGCAGTGGCAGAATGGTGAGTGGACTGTCTGGCCCCATCATGGGGCTGGACCCTTGTTATGTCCCCCGGTGTGGGGTTATTTACATTAGTATATGAATACTCCCATCTATAGTTGTGAGCACAGTTTTGGCTGCTGTACAGCAGTTTAGCCACGGTGCCACTAGGCTCTTCTCTAGAAATTCACACAAGTGAATACTGAGGAGGAGCCTCTGTTGTCAAGATTCTGCTCATGACCTCTGTTCAATCTCAAGAGGGTCAGATAGCCAGCTTGAGGTTGACTGAGACTTCCATTCAAAGGAATCCAAACTTTATTGTAGTGGGAATCACAGAAGGGATATAATTTTACAACAGGGTGGGTTAACAGAGTGGGTCTATAGACAGCAATTATGGAAATACATGGTTACATTGCTGTATTGTTATGATAGGAAAGCAATTTATTATCTTGCAAAGAGGTTACAAGGTTGTGTGAGAAGGAGACTTCAAGGATGATAGGAAATAATGTTTGTATAGGAAAAGGTATTGTGCAATGAGTGTCCAGTTTTTGGAGTTCAATTTGCATAAGATTGGTCCTGGTTTTTGCCTGGGGAAAGAGAGACAAAACCCAGCTGTGCTGCGTCTGTTTGCTTCTCCAGTCTAGAATGGAAAGCGAGATAACCCACTCTGGCCAAGGAAACTTCGCTAGCTTTATTCTTTTACAGAGACTCTTTTGGGGAACAAAAACATGTACATATACAGTATGTGTATAGCTGGCTGTGTTTTATTCTTCCAAACTGCATTCCGTGTGATCTGATCAAAGGTGTGGTCTTCTTGCGTGTTTCATGTAGTGCTTTTGTGTATATGGTCCCTTCAACATCACAATGCCATATGCTCTCAGATTTAGGCTAGAAAACCCAAGGAATTGATACTGTTAAGCAAGGGATCCTCCCCTCCAGATATTAAATTGGAACACCTTTCAGCACCTAAGGAGCATAGCATGTGGCCTTTAATGAATTTATTTCAGCATGAATTTTCAGAGGTTACAATCCATTTCCTCAGATGCTTGCTGTTTGCTTCTGCTTCTATTATTTATTTATTTATATTTATTTATTTTATTAGTTACAGGAAGTTTCAAGGTGAAGAAGAGAAGTGGGCGTCCTTGCTTTGAAATGTTCTCCATCCCCTCAAATGCTATATCCCTGTGAACCTAACTTCCTAGAATTCTTCCTGGAAGTCAATAATATAATAATTCAGAGCTACTATATTTCTGCTACCAGAGATGGGTAAAAATAAATATTCTGGCTTGTGATACAGTATAAAATATCCCAAATATTTACTTGAAACACCTAATTGTCTGAAACTGGCGCTGTTCTAAAATCAGGGCCACCGTTGACTAGGGGCCATCTTAGTATGAGCAAAATGTCTCCATCCAAAATAGCAAATGACCTGTGATATTTCTGTTATTGGAGGTAGTCAGACTGAGTAACTGATACAGGATGTGTGAGATTCCACAGAACTGCAGCCAACTGCTGGTATGTGTCATTTCAGCTGAAGTTCAGTCTCCTAAACAGGGCTTTTATGAAGTGTCAAAAAAGTGAAATGAAGAGACACACCTGGAGGCACAGAGCAGGGAGACCGAGGAGGAACAGTTGGTGGTTGATTGCGCCCTTTGAAATTCTTGAGTATTTTGAAAAAAATGTCCATTAGAATTAGCAGCAGAACAAATACAGAAGTGGATGCAAAGCTTTGTCCAAGTGTATTTGACAATTACAGAAAAATGATTAAGCTGCATTAAGAGAACTAATCATACACTTCGAGCTCTGAGATCCAACTAAGCTTTTGTCCAATGAGGACTTAAGCCATACTTCTCTTACAGCTAACGTGGTTGAGCCATTATAGCTAGTAGAGGAGAGGGTGAAAATCAATGTGTGATTGTAGAAAAGAATATACTGTGTTTAATTGAAGGAAGAGGCATTTTAAATTATGACCAATGGAGGTAATACACCAAAGGGATGTTGATGGAATATATCTTTATGACAGGGAGTTGGTTCTAAGAGGCAGCATAAATTTTTAAAAAATGGGATCCTTGTTAGAACTGTCTGGTGGGTCAAATATTTCTAAGGAAATGGCCAGAGTATAATGGAGGACTCTGGAAGAAATAAGTCAAGAAACCCAACATTTTACATTTGGGCTAATTGGTCCAGACATGTGCATCTAGCACATGGGTGGAAAAGTTAAGAATTCTCTATATGGGTGAACTAGGGCTGTTGGGAACAGGTTGACTGGGACTGATGGGAACAGGAGCAAAAAGATACTTGGGGAGTGATGGTGCTTCCTTAGCTCTGCTCACATCCAATGGGTGAAAGGCTTTCTCTTTTCTGTAACCCCATTATTTGCTTGGCACTTAAGGAACCACACTGGATTCTCAAAGAGTTCCCCAAGTTTATTTCTCCTCATAAGAAGGGATTAACTTAGGTGGTTCTTAGAGCCTCACCAACTATAGAAATTGAAGAGACAGGAGGAAGAAGGAAGAAGGCTTATAATTTATAACTGTGTAATGCATAGTATTTCACAGCAGAGGGAAACATGGGAGCAGGACGTGAAGCTGTTTTTGGCATTCTTTCCTTCATCCACACTACGGTAGAGTGGAGGGATGCAGATGGGAAGAACAAAGATGGTAGTTTATAAGTATGTGAGGTGATGGGAATTGAACGTTCTATCTTGCACACATTGAAACAACCAGTCTTGAGGCACCAACTAATGTCAGGACAAACTCAGTACTGAAACAGTTTTTCTTGCCCTGCTACATAAATAGGACTGGCATATCTTCCATTGCCACTTCCTACAAATCTGTACTGGTATATTTATTTGATCTACTTGGTTCATTTATTACAACTTTGCCAGATCTGTAACTCTTTATACATCTAATGGAAAGAATTTTACCATAGATTTTTAAAAATAAAATAAAATGTGGGATGAAATTAAACAGATACATCCACGCACCTCTACTTAGGAGTGTATCTTAATCTAGATGTGCTAGAATTTAATGGACCCTTGGTACCTGGCAGTGCTATGGAAGCATCAGCCAAGAAACAAGAAGGGAAAGTCAGTGTATAACTCAGTGACAGGACAGATCCTTTGCACACAGATGTAGATTTCCTAGGTTGACTTCTTTCTAGCATCTCCAGTTAATATAATCAGATTGAAGTTGATGGGAAAGAGATACCTTTGCCTGAAACCTTTGAGAGCCAATCAGAGTAGACAACACTGGCCTGGATGAATACATAGTGTCAACACTATAGAGTTGCTTCCAAAGTGGGAGGTAAATAATGGTTCAAAGACAGATCACCTGCTTTGTAGGCAAAGACTGACACCCTGTTGTGTGAAATAAGCAAATTTGTGAGTTTTGATCCATTCCTGGCCAGTAAAGAAAGAGTGCCACTGTGATTCTCGGGTGTGCATGAGCACACAGCAAGCCAACAAGTGTGTGAGTCCCTGAGAATTGAAGTGGGGCTCTTTATTTATTGGCAAAGAACAGACCAAAACGTACAACTTCGCTTAACATTATGCAATAGGAGTTAGGCCGTAGAGGAGGAGGAGATGGTGGTGGGCACTCTACTTCAGATGTTAGAGAGTGCCTTCACCTAAATCACTGGTTCTTAACCTTGGGTTACTCAGGAGTTTTGGACTGCAACTCCCAGAAGCCTTCACCACCGGCTGTCCTGACTGGGGTTTCTGGGAGTTGCAGTTCAAAAGCATCCGAGTAATAAAGGTTAAGAACCACTGACCTAAATAATGTTCTGGTGGTAAGAAAAGAAATGGTGTGACCTTGTAAAAAGTCAATCTCTGTGCTCTTGATGTCTGCATTTCTGGAGCTGAGCAGCCTTCTGCCCTGAAAAATTTAACTAGTCTTCAAAACATTCTTTGTGCTTCTTCTAAATTCCATCTAAAGTTCTCCCTATATGAAAGCAAGAGCTCAGGAAAGTACCCTTTTGGATTACAATGCTAGATTCCTTCAGACAACACGGTTACTGTAGTTCAAAAGGGAAAATTTCCAAGCTCAGTAGGAACGTCTAACAATTTACCATTGGACCAAACTTGGTGGCAACTTATATAGGCCTGATAAATCTTCTAAACCTTAACAAAACACTCCCTACCCAAACTTCTTTCAAGATCCCAAAGATGTTTCATTTGAATTGGAACCACCAAATTAGTTTTTAAAAACTCCTTCTGGTAGGGAGCAGTGGCAAGTAATTTATTAGTAAACGCAGTTCCAAGTCCTCCATACAGAGCATGTTACCATAGTCTTTCGAGACTGAAGGATGCCTATGATGACAACTGGTTTGGTTTAGGCTAACAGACTTGTAGGATTCACAGTTTGAGCCCTGCCTTGCACGATAATATCTTGGCAGGTCCCTGCATGTCAAGAAGGTACCAAATATATCTCCTCAAACAAAGAATACTAGAGCATTAATGAAGAAACAAACATAAATAAAGGTGGATTACAGAGTTTTTGAAGCAAGAAATTGATTCAAAATCAGGAGAAGGCTCTTTTAATGCATGTTAGGTTGATTTATTATCGCTGTACTCCAGGAGCTTACAAAAAATGCATTTCCATCCATCATCCTCTTTCAAAAGGTAGATGGAAATCAGCTTTTCTGACAAAGCCAAGAAATACTTGATAACAACAGACTCTCTAGACAAAACAATGGGGTGTAAATCAGGTTAGGCTGATCATGTGATGAACCCAACAGCTTTCCATCATTGCAATCTTCAGCAATCACTCCCTGTTGATGTTCATTGGTATGTAACAGCTCCTGTTGTAGAGACACAGAAGACAGTTAGGATTCATGTTCAAGACTGCCTCGTGTTCATAACAGGATTTGACAGGCTTCTATATGATAACCTCAAAGCAAAGAAGAAGAAAATGTCACTTCATGTTGTCTGTCACAGCAACTGTTAAAATCTGCCTAAAAGTGAAATATTATTTAGTCCATTTCTGGTCAAAAATAGTGTAAGTAGCATTTTAATTTGTTTTTAATTTTATGTTTATTTCATATATATCCATAATTTTAAATTGTGCAACACTCTGATATGAATAAAGAGAGAACTAGGAAACATGGACTACAGTATTGGCCACACTGGATTTTCTACACCAAAATCCTTCTTTCTAGAGAAAGAAAACAGCAGCTAGTAGTCCAAAGAGAAATCCCCATCACCCCAAAATCAAGTAATGCTTAGCATTTTGGGGCACATATTTGAGTGCAGTGCTAATAATAAAATAAAAGTTGTTCCTCCCTCTACTGATGTCACATCATGGTAAAGTTCCCCTGGAGAAACTGGATGATTATGTGGATAACAGTGGGTGGGCAGCTGCTGCAAGACTTTATTCTGTCAGCAAATAAGGTAATACAGTATGATTGGAAGTTACATGGAGGAGCCACTGCCTAATGGCAGCACAGAGCTATCAGAAATTTACATTTTCACTTTCTTCAGTATTTAAATATTTGAAACCTCTATTTTTTCTTCATTGCAAACACAATGAAATTTGTGAGTCGTGGAAAATTATTCAAAAATGAAGGGAAATGAAGTTCCCCCCACTTGTCTTATTATTCAGAATTCAAAGCAAAAAAAGAAAAGAAAAGAAAGAAAGAAAGTGTGCTGCTTATATACCACCCCATAGTGCTTCAAGCACTCTCTGAGAGGTTTGCAAGTTAATTATGCAGACTATGCATTCTCCCTCCTCCCCCAGCAAGCTGGGTACTTATTTTACTGACCTCAGAAGGATAGAAGGCTGAGTCAAACTTGAGCCAGCTATCTTGGATTGAACCCTGGGTCATGAGTAGAGATGGGGGTATTTGTGTTCGTATACGAATAACCCCATACAGGTGGACATAATGAGGGTCCAGCCCCATGGGCCCAGACAGTCCACTCACCATTCTGAAGTTGCGACATGTCAGGATATAGTAATTTTGTAGGCCTGAACCTGGATTAAATGTGACATTAATGAACTGCCATAATGAACAGATGTGTGACTGCTGAGTCACTGTGACAGAGAAGAGGATGATGCAATGTCTGGAGAAGAGGTGACACCCAGGTGGAGAAGATGATGTAATGTGTCCTGTGATTGGACAGAAGAAACTCTGTAAATGTATATGAGAACAGTGTAGACATTAATGTATTCTCCTCCTTCTATCACTTGCTGCTACCCTCTATGCCAGTTTGTCTAATGATTGCCTGCTACGCCGAAGTGCTGCCAGTTTGTATATTTGTATATTTTGTATAATACATCTGTCTTGCTATAGAAGAAGAGCGTATCTGTGTCTTCAGTCAATTAACTCTGCATATTTTCACGGCGCTAAGCTGACACCACAAACTGTGCAGAGCCTTCCAGTGGCTCCAGAGATTGCGTTCGTTGAGTCTTCGACCTGGCAGAGAGGCTTTTCATCCTGCTTCCTGCCAGGAGTGGTGAGCCAATCATGCTCTCCAGAGCCATTGGAAGGGTCTGCAGAGGTCGTGGCAGTGGCAGGATGGTGAGTGGACCATTCGGCCCCATGGGGCTGGATCCTTGTTATGTCCACCTGTGTTGGGTTATTTGTATTTGTATACGAATACAAATGCACCCTTCTCTAGTTGTGAGCACATTTTTGGCTGCAGTATAGCAGTTTAGCCACTGTGCTATGAGGCTCTCCTCTAGAAATTCACATGAGTGAATACTGAGGAGGAGCCTCTGTTGTCAGGATTCTGCTCATGACCTGTGTTCCATCCCAAGAGGATCAGATAGCCAGCTTGGGGTTGACTGTGCCTTCCATCCTTCTGAGATCAGTAAATTACCCAATTTGCTGGGGGAGAATATACAGCCTGAATAATTAAATTGTGGCACCCCCCCCCAAGAGCTATGGTGATGTATATAAGCAGCACACTTTGGTGACACAGGGATTCAGATCTAGACTTTTGAGATTTAAACACTCAAATTTCCTCTCATCTATGTGGGAACAAACAACACAGTCAAGAGCAACTTTGAAAATATCACATCAGACATTGAAGCTCTGGGAAGGACACTTAAGGACGTTGGGGCCCAGATAGTTCTCTCATCCATCCTACCAGTACTTGGAAGACAAATAGAAAGGGAAAGGAAAATACTCTAGGTGAATGACTGACTACAAAGGTGGTGTCGATGTGAGGGATTTGGCTTGGGGATCACAAACTAATCATTCTAGAAGATGAACCACTAGCAAGAGATGGCTTGCACCTCACAAGGACTGGGAAGAATGTGTTTGACCAACGTATGAAGAACTTCATCAGGAGGGCTTAAAATTAACTGGCAGAGGGAGAGAGACACAAGCACACAGATAAAGATAGATAAAGCCTTACACACAATAAGAGGAATGGGCTGAACAGTTTTAATGGGGGACAATAATAACCTTAACATTAATTGTCATATTCATAAAAATGTACAAAGAAAAGTACACCACAAATCACACAATCTCCAGTGTCTGTATATGAATGCCAAGGAGTATGTGGGGGGGGGGAGAGAGAAGAACTGGAAATCTTAGTTCAAGAGAGTAAATATGACTTGAAAGGAATAACTGAAAGTTGGTGGGACAACTCCCATGACTGGAATACAGCAATTGAAAGAAATAAATTTTTCAGAAAGAACAGAAAGTATAGAGAGGGAGTGAAATGCAGTATATGTCAAAAATAGACATTCCTGCACTGAAATACAGGAGGAGGAGATTGGCTGTCCCACTGAGAGCATCTAAATCAATGTAGCTGGAGTGAGAAACAAAAGAAGCATAGTAGTTGGAAACTACTACTGCCTACTCGATCAAGGAGAGGATGCAGATGAAACTTTTGAAAAATAAATTGAAAGCATTTTGAAGAGGCACAATGTAGTGGTGATGGGAAATTTCAGTAATCCTGATATCTGTTGGGAGGCAAATTCTTCCAAGTATGGCCCTTCCAAGAAATTCTTGACTGGTGTGATTGATAATTTTCTCCTACAAAAAGTGGAGAAAGAAATTAGAGAGTTGGGTATTCTTGACTTGATTGTAACAAATAGAGATGGTGTGGTGGAGGACGTTGCACTAAGAGGAACTCTAGGCAAAAGTGACCATGTTCTACTAGAATTCTTGATTTCAAAGGAAACCAAAGCAGAGTGTAGCCACACATATATGCTGGATTTTTAAAAAGTCAATTTTAATTAACTCAGGACAATGATAAGCAAGGTCCCATGGTTGGAGATCCTAACAAGAAAAGGAATCCAAGAAGGGTGGGAGTTTCTTAAAAAGGAAATTCTAATGGCACAACCACAAGCAATTCTGATAAGAAAAAAAGGTGGGAGATAGCAAAAGAGGCCCATGTGGCCTCACAAAAAGTTCAGAGAGGACCTGAAAATTAAAAAGGAACACACATAGGAAGTGGAAAGGAGGCCAGGCCACAAAAGGAAGATATAGACAAGTAGCAAGGAAATGCAGGGATGGCATTAGGAGGACAAAAGCTGAGAATGAACTGGGGTTAGTTAGAGACACTAAAAGCAACAACAAAAAAGCATTCTTCAGGTTTGTGAAAGCAAAAGACACAGAAAATAAACAGTGGCACAGCTATTCAATGGAGATGGGGAAATGATAACAGATAACAACAACAACAAAGGAAGAAATGCTCAATTTCTATTTTAGCTCAGTCTTTTCCCAGAGGACAGATTATGACCCTCCAGACAAATGTAAAGTGCATGTGGAGGGGACAGGATTGCAGCTGGAGATTGATAAACAAATAATCGTTGTATATCTTATTACCTTGAACAAGTTCAAATCTCCAAAACTGGATGAACTACATCCAAGAGTGTTGAAGGAACTGACTGAAGAACTCTCAGAACCACTGTCCAGTATTTTCTTGAAATCATGGGAAATAAGTGAGATGTCAAATGATTAGAGGAGAACTAATGTTGTCCCTATCTTCAAAAAAGAGGAACCTGGTACTATAGACTAGTCAGCCTGACATCAATCCCAGGGAAAATTCTGGAACAGATTATAAAGCAGTTACTATGCAAGCACCTGCACTAATAACTAGAAGCCAACACAGATTTGTCAAGGACAAATCCTTCCAGAATAATCTGATCCCAATTTTTGATCAGGTAACCTCCCTGATAGACACAGGGAATGCTGTAGACATAGTATATCTTGACTTCAACAAAGATTTTGACAAAATGCCCCATGATATCCTTATCAGCAAGCTAACTAGTTGTGGGCTGGATAGAACAACTGTCAGATGGATACACAATTGGCTACAGAATTGTACACAGAGGGTGATGGCTCCCTCTCAAATTGGGTGGAGGTAACAAATGAGGTACCTCATGGCTCAGTCCTCTGTCCGGTGCTCTTCAACATTTTTATTAATGATCTGGATCAAGGGATACAGGGAATGTTAATCAAATTTGCGGTTGACACAAAATTGGGTGGAATAACTTATATACTGAAAGACAGCGACAAAATTCAACATGATCTGGGTAGGCTCGAGCACTGGGATGAAAAACAACAGAATGAAATTTAACGGGAATAAATGCAAAGTACTGGACCTAAGAAAAAGAAACCAAACACAGTTACAAGATGGGGGATACAGTACCTGACTTTGCAATACTATGAGCAAGAAGGATCTTGGAATCATCGTAGATCACAAGCTGAATATGAGTCAACACAGTGATGTGGCTACAGAAAGAGCAAAAGAAGTATAGTGAAGACTGGATGAATCCCAAATCGGAATTAAGATTGCCGTAAGAAATATCAACAGCCTCAGATATGCAGATGATACCACTCTAATGGCACCTGCTTCTTAGGAGGAAAGTGATTACAAACTGTGGCAGCATCTTAAAAAGCAGAGACATCACCTTGCTGACAAAAGTCTGCATAGTCAAAGCTATGGTTTTTCCTGCAGTGATGTATGGAAGTGAGAGCTGGACCATAAAGAAAGCTGACCACCGAAGAATTGATGCCTTTGAACTGTGGTGCTGGAGGAGACTCTTGAGAGTCCCCTGGACTGCAAGGAGATCAAATCTATCCATTCTGAAGGAAGTAAATCCTGAGTGCTCACTGGAAGGACAGATCCTGAAGCTGAGGCTTCAATACTTTGGCCATCTCATGAGAAGAGAACTGTCCCTGGAAAAGACCCTGATGTTGGGAAAGTGTGAAGGCAAGAGGAGAAGGGGGCGACAGAGGACAAGATGGTTGGATAATGTCATCAAAGGCACAATTTGGGGCACCACGCTTCAAGAAACACGCTGACAAATTGGAACGAGTTCAGTGGAGGGTGACAAGGATGATCAGGGACCTGGAAAGCAAGCCCTAAGGGGAAAGTCTGAAAGAATTAAACATATTTTGCCTTGAGAAAGGAAGATTGAGGGGAGATATGACAGCACTTTTCAAATACTTGAAATGCTGTTATACAGAGGAGGGGCAGTATCAGTTCTCAATCATTTCTGAGTGCAGGATGTGCAACACTGAACACAAGTTTCAAGAAGCCAGATTTCGGTTGGATATCAGAAAAAACTTCTTAACTGTTAGAAAAGTACAGCAAATGGAATCCATTACCTCAAGAGGTAGTGAGTGCTCCAACACTGCAGGCATTCAGGAGAAATTTAGACAGACACCTGTCAGATATTCCTTGATTTGTATTTCAGCATTGAATAGGAAGTTGAACTCAATGGTTGAACTCAATGGTCTTATAGGTCCCTTCCAACGTATAGTCTATGAAATGCCTGGACCTGGGTGAACAAATCTGTTGGTTCTGATTCATTCATATTTGCAAATTTTGGTGAATTCTTACCCAAAATAAAATGAAATGAAATTCTCTCCCACTCCTAGGGGACACATCACAACACTGAATGTCAGTGCACAAATCATCATGTATAGCGTGTGATGTGTACACAATGACAAAGTTACCTAACTACAGATATGTTAGAAGAGAGACAACCAGGTATGGATATTTTGGCAGGGACAATGAAAGAAATCCTGGGAACAGTAGTCAAATATTTGGTAGTCAATAGGGAAAACAGTTTTGGATGCGTATGGCTATTTTCAGCTCAAGTACATTAGCATCGCTAATGAAAATGGATTTTGTTTAGGTACTGGGCTAATAGCTCTGACAGCCTAATTGCTGTGCACTGACTGCTGCGTATTAATTAATTATTATTTTATCCTATAATTTATTTACTCTGAAAAAATGCTGCTTAAATGCAGCAGCATCTGTTTCCCTCTGAGGTCTCGCTTTGACTTAATTTTACAGCTGAGCAGCAGGAGGAGCAGAGACATTAAAACTTGCCCAAGGTCACCACGATAGTAATCAGCTTTGGTTGCTACCACCTACGATGACTGGTGACGGTGTCGACTCTGGCCACCAGAGTCTATTTGTTCCCAGCATCTAGCGGATGGAGTCACACAGAGCAACAATATAATTCTGGTCCACGTATTGCTTTGCTTCTTCTGAGGAGGCTTCGAGGACTGGAGCAAACAGAGTGAGAAACAAGATGTTTCCTGTGGTGAGTCTGTAGTGAACTGTCTCCTCATGGACAAAAAAAAATGTTACCACACCAAGAGATCCTGAAATGTGGTTATGGTTTCATTTTCTCACCCTGTATGATTTCTAGTGATACTAACACTTCCCCCATTTCATTCTTTTATGTTTTCCCCTGCTCTGCACCCTATCTGAATTCTGGACTGGTCTGTGTCAGATAATTTCTCAAATTTATTCTGGCATCATAGCATTAACTTTTGGTCACTGCATGCAGTTGTGCCATGCCCAGAATAAAGATTTATTATACTAGGGCCATAACAATTGTGACGTTAGAGAGATTTGCAATGCAGAACTTTAGTGCTGTGGGATCAGGTGGAGGGAGATCCTTTTTCATGACCTTCTCCGGTCATGCTACTTAAGGATAGGCCTGGCCTTCCAGAAGGTATATAATGTACATTATCTGCTTTCACCTAAGCCCTCTTTCAGTCCTCTGTTTGAAGGTCTGCCAATCCACTTTTTTGAAGTTCTTAATTTCAAAGCCATTCCAGACCAAGCCTGTTTTAAGGACAGCTTTAGAAGTGCAGTATGTGCATGGTAATATCATGGGATCATGAAGTTGGAGGGAAGGAGGGGCCTTTGTGGAGGGAGGGATTTAAATCAGAGACCTTGATGTTGCTCATTTACAATGAAGCACCTGGTTCCAAAAACTTATCCTGGTGCAGGGGGGACATAATGCGAAAGATGCCTCAGAGCACATGTTCATACAGACATGATGGGTATCAGAAAATAAGCTTGCAAGTCCTTTCACACAAACATCAATCCCTTGTTCTTCCACAGTATCTTAATTTAGGGTAAAATGTTTTTAATCCCTGCAATTGTTAAACAACTGGGGAACAGAAAGACATGCCAGTCTCTCGCAAATCACTCAGAGATGTACCAGGATATCCTGATCTGTCTTGACTTCATGGAACATTCTCATATGGATTTAGCTTCTAAGGAATTGTTGTGTATCATCCATATATTGCAGAAGATTCTGCAACATCATCTGGGTGTACCTCTGTTGTAGTAAGGTACCATCCAGCTAGGTTTGGTCTTGCTTCTTTCTACTTCATGTAAGTGGAGAATCTCCTTTGTTGATGTATTTTGTAAATGAATATTAATAGTGCTAGGCATTATGTTTTTTTCCGATCATTACTGATTTTCTCATTAAGGAATTTATGATTTTGGAACATGAGTTCCTAAGTGCCTAAGGAACTCTCAGATTTTTAAAAAACATAAAAACAAAAGGCCAATTTCCTGTTTTTTAAAAGCATCAGTATGTATATGAAAAGAATAACTTCAAACTTAAATCCAATAGGTAGGTTCAACTAGAATAAAGCCATTCAATCAATTGCTGCATGGCAAACCAACCCTAATTTAAATCCAATTGATTCATTGGGTCTGCTTGCATTAGAATGAGCAAATTGATTTTTGGCCTCAGAGACGAATAATATTACCTGTTTCCCATTCGTATTTTTTAACTCTTTTACTTATTTATTTCACTTCATTTTATTTCTGTGCCATTTTTCTACCAGTTACAAGACTAAGACAGCTAACAGATAATTAAAAGAGGAACCAGTCTAAAATATGACAAATAATTACATTGAAAATAAGGGCTTACCTTCAAAGGTGCTACACATAATCTGGCCAGCACAACTGGTATAACGCCTGCATTATGGCAGCCTATTTCCTTTCTCCCAATTACAGCGCACAAGGTGGCTGACAAATCGGTGAGCTATTTACAAGTAGCTAAAATGGCATTATCTTTTAGGTGTTGTCAGCTGCTCCCACAGAAAATCTAACGAGTTCTAGCCAATTTTGTTCAGCTACAAGTATTCTCAGCTAGCCAACACTTACTCTTTCCCCTACCTATCCTCCTAGGGCACTTGAATAAAACAGGGAGACACGAATAAACCATTTTAAAAACTGAAGGCAATTCGGATTGCCAACATCCTAGAAATTGAAAGAATTGTGAAAACTAATCAGCTTAAAAATGTCATCCCTTCCAACATGGCACTATGTTGTGAACTCTCAGTATTGATGCTTGTTCCTGGAAAAAAAACACCAAATGGGGTGACATAAGCAGGGCAAACTGTGCCACCACTAGTCACAGTTGAGTTTGACTCCAGTTTCATTAACATTTTAATTGGAACCAAACTATGCCGTCATGGAACTCGCATGTATTTCCTGTTCATTCTGCTTAAGAATCAGATGTTCAAGGACTGGAAAATTAGCCAAGAGCTTGTTTACACTCTGCTCCCCTGTTACAAGAAGTGATTACTTGATAAACAATGAGCTGCAGCCAGAAAAGAATGCCAACAGTTGTTGACACATTCAACAACATGTCTCAGTGACTGCACCTTATTCTTCTAGGTTGAAAAGGATGTGCCGCTTCAGGCAATTTCCTTGAAATTAATATATGTGACGAGGCAGTTGTCCTAGCTGCTCATGGAGCCCCTCCCCCATTGAAGGGCAGCCAGGATTATAAATAAATAAATAAATAAATAAATAAATAAAGAAATAAAGAAAGAAAGAAAGAAAGAAAGAAATAAAGAAAGAAAGAAAGAAAGAAAGAAAGAAAGAAAGAAAGAAAAAGTAAGTAAGTAAGTAAGTAAGTAAGTAAGTAAATAAATAAATAAATAAATAAATAAATAAATGATTGTGCCATAAAGGAAAGGCTGATTCATGCTGATACTGGGCCTATGCATCCACTTCTCCTGAATCCTGAACCAAGTTGGACCAAATTGTATCAGGTCCAACCTGAAGCAGGATGGCCAGATTCGGTTTTAGAGGGAAGTGGAAAAGTCTGGAGTGTTTTGGTCTGATACTGCAATGTATAAATCAGAATGATCAGGAAAAAGCAGACAATATGTTTCCAACATGATAAAATCAGAAAAACACCAAGGTGGTGTGATTGGGAAGAGAAGAAAGAAAACTGGACTTTACTTGCTGACAGCTCTAAAATGCAGTCTGAAGACCTTCACTGAAGCTCTCCAATCACAAATATGTGCAGAGAGATTGGGTGAGATCACTGATGTTACCAGTAACAGTTGTAATTAATTAAACTACTCTTTGAACAGCAGATCTGAAAGGAACCCTATAGATCATTGAGTCCAACTCCTGTCAAGGAAGCACAGTGAGGAATTGAAGTCTCAACCTTTGGCTCCACAGCCAGATACTTAAGCCACTGAGCCAAAATTTTCAGTGGCTTAAGTATCTGGCTGTGGATACTTAAGCCACATATATACACACACAAAGACTGCAAGAGTTTGACTTGATGAAAAACATGAAACAGAAGAGACATGTTGGTTCAGAGAGAAGATGGATCTTCTCATACAGGAGTTCATATAGAGGAAGAAAGGGTAAAGAGAAAGGATTTTTAGTAGAATACTAACATAGAAACAGACTGATTTTTTTTTTATTATTTACATGCCACATTTCTCCCCATAAGTGGCCCAAGGTGATGTGCAATTTGTTAAAACTGCATGATAAGCAAAATTTAAAATGCTGTAAGTAGTAGCATCAAAAAACAATTAAATACATAACAATATTAAAACCCACTATTAAAATATTTTAAAAATATTTTTAAATCCTTCAAATCAATACATTAAAACACTCCTAAAATCCCGACATAACTGAAGAGTCTGCCTGAAGAGGAAGGTTTTTGTTTGCCAGCAGAAGGATAAGAAAGAGTGGTTTTTTGTTTGTTTTTTGGTCAAACCTGGCTTCTTAAGTGGGTCCATCTCACAGCCTGAGAGCAGCCACTGAAAAGGCCCTGTCATGTCCTCACAGAATAAACTATGGGAGTGAGAGAAGTAGTAGTGAAGGAATATCCAAGCGCCATAATTAGGGATGCGTGGTAATTTCTTCTCAATTTCTTTTTAAAAAGAAATCAACATAATTCACACATTCCTTCATGTCATCAGTAGAAAGAATTCGAAATGAAAAACACTCAATTAATATTCATACTGATAAAAAGAAAAGGAAAAAAAACCCCAAAATTAACAAATCCATCCCTCTAAATCCTGGCAGTTAAGTGCTTAGATCTTATAAGTTTGGGCTTTGTGTTTACTCAGTTATGTGAATTCTGAAATTGGGGATTGGCATCTCCCAAGAAGCTCCACAATTTTAAGGAAGACCAGTACGACAAAATCTTCTCCATGTTAGGAGTAGCTGTACTTATTTGGCTTGTGCAATTGGGTGAGGATTTCATTTCCCTTTGTGTATGAGTTTATGAACATTTGCATAAAGAAGATGATGTTTTAAAAATTCAAATTTAGCTGAAATGGAAGCTGATTGGTTTTTTTTATCCTAGAACTAGTATACAGCACACTATTTCTGAAGCCCAAAGAGGTCCTGATGGATTAATCCTCTATATTGTTATGGCCTGGAAGACTGATGTAAAGATAAGATAGTCTGCTGGCCCAACTCTGCTCATCTATAAGCTTTATTTGATAGATTATCTATACCTTATGCGAAGACAGAGATATTAGTTAGCTTTTTTCATAGGAATGAGCTAAAGTTCCACCTCACCACCACCACACCAGGGACAGTGCATTATCAGGTTCATTTCAATTTATTGTAAGTTTTTTTCAAGGTTTTCTAGGTATAGAGTTCTCAGAAGAGATTTGCCATTCTTCCTTCTAAGAGTGCTCTGGGACGTGGGGCTACCTTTGAGATTGTTGTGGAAACTCCAAGTGGTGCAGGATGTGGCGGCCAGACTCCTTAGTGACCAAGAAAATACCATCACATTTCTCCTATTCTGGCCGCATTGCACTGGCTGCCCATTCGGTTTCACATTGACTTCAAAGTTTTAATGCTTACATATAAAGCCTTAAACGGTTTAGGGCCTCGATACTTGGTGGAATGCGTACTCCCATCAAGATCTACCCATATCACCCAAGCGAATCAGGAGGTGAGGCTCAGGAGCTTGATGTCAAGAGAGGCCCGGAAGGAAAAAACAAGAAACTGGGCCTTCTTGGCAGTAGCTCCTCGTCTCTGGAACAACCTTCCTCCGGAGATTTGTGCGGCCCCTTTGCTGGTTATCTTTAAAAACTAATTAAAAACATGGATGTTCACGCAGGCCTTCCCTCCAGTTAATATTTGATTTTCTCGTTTTCTCTTCTCTCTTCTTTGTGTACTTTTATTTTCCCTCTCCATCTTGAAGAACTTGTATTCAGTCTAATAATTTCTTTTCTGTTATATTTACATGTTGTTTTATGTATCTGGAAGCCGCCTAGAGTGGTCGTAAGACCAGATAGGCGGGCTATAAATAGAATAAATAAAATAAATAAATAATAAATAAATAGTTTGCTTAAGCACACACAGGCCAGATCTTCATCTGGGATACACAGTGGGGAATCAAACTCCCAATGCAGATTCTCCAACTGGCTTATCCAGCCAGCTAATTCTACTATTTGTGTCATGCCATTAACAACACAGTCCCACTTGAATTTGTTTAGCCCCACAATCCAACCCGCTTATCTTCTCAGGCACCATTCCATGACCCCTGTGATGCTGGCTTTGATGTTCTTAGGGCTGGTTATAGCATTCCTAGCTACATTCCATCTAGAAAATGGTCTGAAGAAAGATCAGCACAACTAATTAGGCAAATCTCAAGACTTCTGATGTTATCAGCATTTCAGGGATGCAAGTTCGAATCCTTAACAAATATGGCCCCAGAAAGCAACCTTACATTTATTTCCCCTGCAACTCTTTCCACAACATCAGAGAGAGGCCTTCCCACTGGGGGTGGGAGTGTTGCACTTGTGAAATATAAAAGGGATAGCCTTCACCTGGATGTCTGCTATAGAAGAATTTAGATCAGTTTTGAGGATAAGCAGGACTTTTTCTTGTATAGCTTCTAACAACAGAAGGATCTTTTCCAACCTCTGCTTTTTACAGTAACTGTTGGACTTCACTGCAAATAATTTAGGCCTAAATGCATTTAACAGATAATAACACCCCCCCCCCCGAATACTGAGATTTGCATCTTAGTAAACATGCAAAGGATTGCACTAGAAATCCAGATCTAAGTCCCATATTTGATATTCCCCTTTTTTTACTTGTGACAATCTGGAGGATGTTCCACATCATCACTCTGAATCACACCACAATGTATTTACCCTCTCCGTACTCAGAAGAGGGGAACATTGCCAACCACCACCATCTTCTTTGTTATGTTTGTACGCCTCCTTTTAGTGCTCCATAGGAAAAAGGATAAACTGCAGGTAAGGAAAAATTCTGCTGAGACAAACAATTCATGATTAGGCACTTAACACCTTTGAGATTAAAAATGGTAATTTATTCTCCATAGGAGTCGAAGTTAGATATTTTAAAAAGCCTTCCAATCAAAGCTACTTGATATGAATACATTTTACTACAACTGCGTTGATCATATGGTCTGAGACAAAGAAAGTTGCTCGCATGTAAGCTTTCCCAGGAAGATTTCAAAAGAACTGTTTTCCTGAAATCTGTGGTTACCAAACTTGATGCTCCAGATACTCTTGGACTATAACTTCCAGAAGCTCTGAGCAGTGGCACTGCTATCTTGGGCTTCTGGGAATCATAGTCCAAGAAATCTGGGCTCCCAAGTCTGGGAACTGTTATCTAAATCATGGTGAAAAATCTTGAACTATGATAAACAAAGGTCTCCTCACAGCTTGGAATGTTCCTTATTTGACCATAACTCCCAGAATCATACAGCTAGCATGATGGTATATATGGCAAGATTCTAGACTGTAAAAAAACCCAAACACTTTCAATACAACAGGCATGAGCAATAAAACCATGCAATCCAGATGATCCCCAAATCTAAAACACAAATGTAGCTAAAACAAGGAGCAGTTCCACACATTCTAGAAAAGACCAGAGACCATTTAGTCCTCAAGGTTTGCAATGATAGTGTCCAACAGAGCCCATGGGGTACTGTGATGTCACACCAGAATTTGTACTTTTTCTCGTACTCTTTTCCACTTCACTATCCTTGAACATCAGCAAATGAGAGCACCCTCTATTGCTAATATTAAAGTATGGGCAGGTTAAACAGGTGAAAGTGATATTTAACGTCTCCTAAACCATTTAAGTTTTTTAATATTAAAAATTGAACTCTGAAAGTGAGCTCTGAAGCATCCTAGTAAAGTAACCAATGCAGCTGGATCAGCAGATGTGTTATATGTGCTAGCAACAAAGGTGTACTAACTTGGGAAGCCAAGGTGGCTTTAGCTGCCAGGAGTGTTTTCTGTCAACTTTGGCTAGTAGGCCAGCTACGCCACATTCTGGTAAAGATAATTGCCTGAGCTCCTAAAGCTTCCAAACTGTCTCCAAAGGCAGGCCCAAATAGCCTAACAACCTAAATGGTCATCTTAGTTCTCCTAGTTACTGAAAAAGCCACTCCCAAGCTATTTACTTGACTCTTCAGGGGAGTATCACTATCTAAGGTCAACTATATGTATCTCCTTTTACAATACTTCCCCAAATCTATCACCCTAACATGTCTAACACTACTAGCTCAAGATTTCTGGTTCCTCATTGTGATATAGAGATGAAAACTAAAGTTAGAGATAAGTATAATCTGTATACTGATAGCCCTTCACCCCAAATCTCTCTTTGCAGAGTGTGGAATTTTGGCTTAAAAGCCTTTAGTTATACAGCAGATAGTACAGGGACCTACAGAGCAGGACTAATTTCATGTTTCTGTAAAGCAGACCGCCTCTCTTTGATTGTCTCATCAACTAGCACTTACAATCTCAATAACTTACTCTGAGACATTGGTAAGAGAAAGAATAAAAAAAGTCATTGTTCACAGTTCTGAACAGGTCAAAAACAGCATATTGTAGAAAATTTGACTGGTTACAGGAACAGAGTTTAACTGACTCATCACTACAGGACTAACAGCATAACTTCCAGAAGGCCACCACATAACGAACACTAACTGCTAGCAGACTGAAAAGCGCAGGGGAAAAAAACTCTTAGGCACAGAGACGTGGCTCTCTTCAAAATCAGAGGCAGGGAAGGAACAATTGGTTACTGCTGGCTTGATTGATAGTCACCCCAGCCCAGAAAGGTCCCTTGCAGCAAAACCTCTTAAAGGCAGCATACAAAGGTTGCTAAAACTCCAGCAATCCCCAGATGATTTCACCATGCACTTTCACTTAGAATGACATCTCTAAATAAACAGAGATGATGAAATCTTGGAATACCTAACGGCTTTATGACCGTGAAGTAGAACAACATTGCAGCTACAAAACTTGGGTTTCCCAATAGTTTGTCCACACCTGTAGATTTCCAAGATAAAAGACATCTGGAAGAGCATGATTATATTTTGCACTTGCAACATGCATCTCTGATTCTGTCAAAAAAGAATCTATCATAAATACTGTACAAGGACCTTTATCTGCAAAAATATCCAGCAACTGACAATGGGTTCTGAAGGTTCAAGGCTGTTATATTCCAGAGCCTACATTCTTGAGCCCCCAAAGCTGAGTTGGATAATATTGATCAGATGCGCTCATAACAAAGCTGTTGGGGGGGGGGTTGTCTCAGTCAACACCAATACAGAAAAGAACTTTCTCTCATGGTAAGCTGCAACCAGGAATCAAATATGTGTTGTTGTTTTTTCAAAGAAAATAACTGATATTGACACCTAAGTTTCAGGAAACATGGACTCTCATAACTTTTATTTAATAAGGAACCCTAGTGTGATATATACTTTGGAAAGGTTATGCCAATTTCAGACCCCTGTCTTTGACATAGTCCAGTGACACTGAAAAAAGGAATAGGTGGGTAAGAGATTAAGGGGAAGAGAAAGTTCTATTTTCAGAATTCTTCTGCAGTTAGACTTTATTCTAAAACATTTTGAGCTATTTTTTCATTTTTTATTATTTTCTCAGTTAATTTGCTTTTTGCACCGTTTAGTTCTATCCCATGCTGGGTTCCATTGCAAATATCCACTGCATTATCCTCATGTTTCCTAGGGATCATGAGTCATCTTTTTAGTAAGAACTGTTGCAGGAAGAAGTGATGAATGAATAAAATCAGCAGTTCTATTAATTTCAGGAAGTTTTTTTCCTATCAGAAAGTGAGTACAAACTTTGCTTCACCTTAACATTTAAACACGCAGAATATAAAATCATAATATTCTTTTACAGATGGGACCCTGAGAATTTATTTTCATTAGTACTCTTTGCTTCCCCAGACTTTCAAAGGAACACTCTGTATTGATGGACAATCCCAAAGCATAACCTATGCAATAACAATTGCAAAAAAATAAATTCTTTATTTGTGATTGATATGACCTTGAGAAATGAAACACTAAAATATTTAGGCTAAGAGCAATTTGAATCAATAGTTTCTGTGGTACACAGACAGGCATGCAGGCTTCCCTACCATACTGCCAGATAAATTCTAAGATTGGTACCCTATTCAGAGCAAACAAAAAATCAGATAAGCTTTGCCCTGCTCCAGCAAAACCTCAGTTGATTGAACATGCAATCAAACTTGTGATCGTGCAAGACTGGGTATATGGTGAGGAACTTGCTAGAGTGTGGGGAATGCTTTTTACAATTGCCCTTCCACAGTCACATAATACAACAAAACACTGCCCTATATCTTTTTTTCTTCCCCTTAGCTGGATGCCTCAGCTAGGCAAGGATCTCTGCATTTACCTTCCCTGTTTCATTTCAACATATATTTTGGGGCAGCTGAAAAGAAGTATTAGTCAGAAAAGACAGAAACTGAAGAAATGTAAACCCAGGCACCCAGCCTTCAGCACCTAGTTTTGGACAGTTGCACAGACACTGATTCACACCTTGCCTATTCATATAGAGGCACTGAATGGATAGCATCAATATATTCTATAGTCACTATGTGGCTCAGGACTTCATTGTACCTAGTTGGAATCAGGAATTCCCTATGATTGCTGAATTCTGGTTTAAGAGATGCATTAAAGTTCTTTGGTAGCTTCCTATCTGGTGTGCACTCTAAAACATTCCATGACAGTATGTTCTGGAAGACCCATTTCAATAGTATGTGTCTTCCTGGAACACACCAGTCATGGAAGATTTCGACATCAGTATGGATCAACACAGGCCAATGTTGTCTTTCACATTTATATAAGAAAACATTTCTGGTTCAAAATCTAGAATGCACTTGTAAGAAAGTGTCATATCTTAACTGGTTTTTCAGATATCTATGTCTATTTAAGCAGCAGTGTAGTATAGCTCACAAGATTGAAATCCTTCAGTAGGAGAGACTACCTTTTACTAGGGATGGGCATGAATTAAGTAGTGCCCCTTTGTGGTGCCATGCATTCCCTCCACCCATCCCCCTGCCAGCTGGCCCACTCACAATTCATCATGCACCACTGGGGTCTTCCTTCTCTGGTGCTGCTCCAGTCTGGGCAGTTGCTCAGGCTGCCCTTCCCTGCCTCCTCCAGCAGCCAACCATGCAACAACTGCACAGGGAAAATCTCTGTCTTGCCTCCTCATCTAAATGGCCAGATGTCAGAAGAGGCAGGGAAGGGTAGCCCAGGTTCCTGCCCAGAATGGAACACTGCTGGAGAAGGAGGACCCCAGTGCCACACGATGGGTTGTGAGTGGGTTAGCCAGCCAAGGGTGGGTTGAGGGAATGTGCAGAACCTGTGGTGCCATGTGGAGGACTTCTTACGAAGGGGCACAACTGAATAAATGCCCATTTCTACCTTTTGCTCCTCCTTTGTTGCTTATACTGGATGCATTCTAACCTGGGAAACTCATCTTGCACCTTTTTTTGGTGGGGAGGGAATTGGGTCTTAGGAAATATTATCAAACAGCCGTATTTCTCCTACTAGGAGCCTGGCAAAGCAACATATAAGCCATTGTTCATGGAACAATCTCGTGTTTTCATTACAATTTCAGAAACTAGGATTGCATCACAATATTTTAAACAGACCTGAGCAACCCTGTTGAGAAAACCTGCTGCTTTTAAAGCAGACATTTCTTGTTGTGCCTTAGGTTTCTAACCTAATTAAAACTCAGGAGGATTTGTAAAGTCAGAAAGATGCAGAATTCCCAATAAAAGGGAAAATATTTATGTATGAGTCTAGAATAGAGAAGGAAATAGGTCATTTTTGCAAATGCATCCTTTAATGAGGAGAGAATGAGGCCTGGTTGATGAGTGATAGACATAAAGATATTGCACCATACGATTTCAAAAACAGGATAGATACATTCTTGGATATTGTTACAAAACAAATCATAATAACTCGGTAATCTGATGTCCACTGTTGGTCATTTTACTAACGTTTGCTTTCTCATTTTTAAAATTCTCTATTTTATTTTATTTATTATTTATTCAATTTTTACCCCGCCCCTCTAGACAGCATCAACTCTGGGTGGCTATTTTATTTTACTTCATTATCGCAGTCACAGACATGGTGTCATTTTATTTCCTATTTTATTCTTGACAAAGTCTCACTTAATAGGTGAGGAATGCCACATGATGATGATGGAAAAATCAGTTACTCTTAAGGGTGAAATTAGAATAGAAGGAAGGAAGCAAAATTCCACACATTCCAGCATTGCTCCTGAAGGCAGCCTTTGAGTTTATTCTGTAATAACAGAATAGTGGCCAATTTTAAATTGTACAGAGACAAAAGATCTTCTCATCGGAAAGGTAATCCAAACAATATGAAAAGCGTAATGGATGACAGATTTTAAACAGGTTACTATAGAAATACATGGAGAGAGGATAAGCATGTTATTTGAAAGACCAGTGAAAGGTTCAAAAAACGGCAATAAGAATATGTTAAATATATTAGAGGCAGAACACTTGCTAGATCATCAACAGAGCTATTGTACCTCCAAGGTGAAAAAGATGCAGTCGAGGATGACAGATGCCGCCAAGAAACAAAATGAATTATTTGCATCTGTCTTCGTAAAACCGGCTTTTGGGGGTGGGTGGGATGAATATATCCATTTCCAAATTAAAGGGGATTCTTTTTGTCTTTTGAGATGGAGTGACTAAAGACCTTCTTAAATGGGCTGCAGAGGAAAGAGAAATAGCACAGAATCAGGTTTCAATCAATTCTGAAATGCAGAATTGCTAAAGGCACTTTCCACTTTGAATAGAAACTCCTGCAGGTGTGCACAGGCTTCAAGGGCCAGATCCTGATAAACCCTTGGCATGTTTTGGTCTAGATCATAAGTATGTAAAGTTTTCTCCCTCTTCTAAGGCTACAGCCATCTCAACATTTCCATGCTTCAAATGTAAAGCCAGGAAGGGAAGTGGACAGGATGAAATTGAGCATTTTGGATGCATCTTTTAAAAGTCAGATTTGTGCATGCAACTCCTGAATAAGCTACTCAGAGAATTTTGATCAGAGCCTCTATCAGTTACTTTTTTAGACTGCAACTCTCTGGATGCCCTAGCCAGCATGGTAAGGTTTTTTTGTTGTTGTTGTTGTTTTTTTGGAGATATGATAATTTAAAAAGTAACCTCTGGCTCTGAGGTCATCTCTTTGTCTGACAATTATATATGGGTTGCTAAAGCTCTGGCAGCTATCAATTTTGCCAACTTGACTCATTCTGTCTCCACTCAAGCCCTGAAATAAGAAAGTTACAAACCGCTTCCCTGCTGGCAAGTGCTAGATTTAATTCTACACATTTTCAGATAGATAAGACAATATATCCAAAGACTCAAAAACAGTTACTACACTTTTCCCTTCAACAACACTGGCGTTAGGGGTGCCAGACCCGTGTGTAGTTCAAAATCTGTGTACAGAGTACACACATTATAGATGGGCGGTATATAAATCTAATAAATAAACAAACAAATACAGCTCTTATGCCCCCAAAACATATCTACAAGGCATAAACAGTTGATTCACAGAGAGAGAGAGGGGGAAGGAGGGAGGGAGACAGAAAAAACGATTCTCTTTCTTAATCGAGGTTCTCTTCTATAGTGCTGACAATCCTTTCCACACGGCCTTGAGAGTTCTGAGCCTTAAAGGTCCTTATGACTCCCTGATCTATAGGCTGATGCATTCAGGCGCAAGTAGGCCACTTTGAACTCAGAGTTTAACTTAGAGTTCTTGGCATGGGCACAGTATTTATTATTTTTATATATATTTATAGAATAAATCTGTATATGATGGAAACCGTGCTGTTCAGATCTGTGTAATTCAAGGGAGAAGTGTATATCATCAGCCGATACATGACGGACAAAACAAAACAGGGTGGGGGTGGGGTTTTTGTGTTTTTTTTTTTAATCCTTTGTCAAGATATGAAAGCTATTTGCAAAACTACCTAGACATAGAAAAGCAGCAAATATTCTATAATGGAGAAGTAAATAGAGATAAGCTGGATTGTATCTATATAAAACTGGAGGAGATAGGGATGCACACTTTTACTTATTTTGTTCTTGTAACTGTCGACCAAAAATTGAAAAGTTTTCTCTGTACAAAGCACATTTTTATATACTCCCCACCCCCCTTTTTGGCATTTCTCATTAATCAAATTACAAGTATCAGAAAATATGTATTCAGTTATTACTTCCTTCAAAGAAGGGAGTGAGAGAGCATATGAATCCATGTTAAGATAGGGATGGTAGAGGATCACATCCCTTGTTTCCATTATACTTGGGAACTTTTTAAGAAGCTACCAGGTGCAACTGCTGGCATTATATATGATGCAGCACTAACTGAATATCTGAGGTGAATACAGATTATTGGGGTGCAAACAGGCATTATGAAGGTGTGGAATATTACCAAGCAGCAGAATGAAGCTACAGTAAAGACGTTTTTCCTCAGTTTGGACTTCTTCAACATAGAAAGGTCACTTTCATTCAGTGTTTTCAGTATTTTTCTGGTTCTTAAGCTCAACAGCATATGCACTGCGAAGGTTTCAAATCTATTCATGCGATCACATGAATGGATTTGAAGGTTTATGTCATCATAGCTTAGTGTTGAGTCAGAAGTTCCCACTTTTGACTTGCATCTTGGGAATACAGGTGACAAAGGAGTACTAAAATCCACTTCCAAATTTTGAGAGTGGATTATGTTATTGTTTGAGATAGACTCAACCATGGCTTCACAGGCATGAACAGCTATTTTTCATTCAATCTCCTCAGGAATGACACTGCATGAAGGTGAAATTTCATCTTGAAGGGTGACTTTGGGGAAAAACAGCACTTAGTGGAGCAACCAGATTTGCTCATCTCCGTTCTTCACAGGCAGGGTGGTTGAGGGCCTTGACCCTGAAGGAGGCCTGGAGGGAAAGAACAAGAAACTGGGCCTTCTCAGTGGTCACCCACCCCACCTGTGGAACAATCTGCCCATTGAGATTCTCCTAGCAACCTCGCTGGATGGGTTCAAACAAGCATTGAAGACTTGGCTTTTCTGCCAGGCTTTCCCAGAGCATTAAGATCTCAGCCTCTCTTTTACCATCCTTTTTGCCATCCTCTCCATCACCCTTTTTACCACCTTCATCGCCATCTGTTTTAATTTACCCTATTTGGCTATGTATTAATTTGTTTTTATCGTGTTTTAATATTGTTGCTCATATTGTTGTTAGCTGCCCAGAGTGGTCTGGTTGCCAGGTGGTGCAGGGTACAAATTAAATAAATCATTATTTTAAAGTCATAATTAATTTTTTATATGGCAATAAAGAGAAGTTTTTTTCATCTTACTTATGTAGTCATTATTTGTTTTTCCTCTCCTTCTCCACTGGCTTGTAGAAGTAAACTAAACTAGCCACCTTTGGTCCTTTTAAGGAGACAGGTTGGTTTAAAATATTTTAAACAAACAAACAAATAAATTGGCCTTGCATCTTGGTTGTTGTTTTGAATCCTTATGCAGTCAGGCAGTCAGTCAGTCAGTCAGTCAGTCAATCAATCAGTCTATATATATACAGTATATATACATACATACATATATATACATATACATCCAGAAGAATGTCAACAACACCTGCACATCCCATGAGAAAAGGAGGTGGAGAGAGATGAGACAGTCCTTTGTCCTGATTAGCTTACATCAGTGGAGAGTGAAGAAGAAGGTGGTTCCAGCATGCGAAGAAAATGGCAGGATGGTGACAAAGAGAGACCCTTTTTTGATCTTTATGGATTTTTGGATTTTACCTTGGATTTTAGATTTTTGAATGGACTTTGGAGTTCCCATTGCTATTGCTAGGATGTAGTTCATACGTAGCAAAGGATAGAGAAAGGGGGGCTCTGCCTTACCCACCTTTCTAGCTAGTAGAGTTTTTTTATTTTATTTTTATAGCTGGAATTTGCTATGTTTCTAACTACTTTGGTTTATGGAAATGTACTTGAATGCTATGCTTTGCAACAAACTGAATATCTATAATCCTTTATTTTTCCAATAAAACAATAATACTTAAGAACTTACGTTTGGTCTCTTGAGTAGATAACCTGCTTAATTTACTTTTCTTTTAGGCCACAAGTATGCTACTGAGTCCATTTAATTACCTGAGTTTTGCTGCTCTTGGCAGACTCTTAGACTCATGGTTTTATCTTTGGTTTTCTCAGTTAATTGTGAATTGGGAACAGGCTTGGGAAAAGGGTGTCAGTGGGACAGCCTGGCTGTAATAAGGACTCATTACAGCTTTTATAGGGGTATGCTGAACCCAATAACCTCTCTATTCTGGCCTCAGCATTATCCTAGGAGAGCTGAGTGCTTACAGAGAGAGATACAACTATAAACATGATGTCTGAAATCCTGCTGCTTAGCATAGTAAGTTGTACTAGAGCCGATCCATTGGGTAAATGGGGATTTGTTGTGTCAATTTTCCATAAGCTTCATTGATTCAACAGGTCCTTCTCTTGTAACATACTGACTTAAAGCAAGCTGCAATTAGAGTAGGCTCATTTCAATGAATGGACTCACAGAGGGATTGATTGATCAAATCCCCAATGATCAATAAGCCTGCCCTAGTTGCAATTTACTACATTAAGCAACAGGTTTTCAGCCGTTAAGCTATAACATTGAAAACAACTGAACACATAATAATAGTTAAAAGACCATCACTAGAAGCCTGATGACAAACATAAGTGCTCCACAGCCAGAGCAGTCCATGTTTCCCTCAGTGATCTGCAGCTTGCAGTTATGCAAGCCAGAGATCACCAGACAGAAAGCAAAGTGGATTTCTACTTGTGCAAGGTCATAATGGGGAAAGAAAACCCACACATGGATGTATGGTTTCACATACAGTTAGTAAGCAACACAATACTGGCACAAAAGTTAAAGGCCTTTTGGGAACCCCATCTAAAATATCCATGGGAATGCAGTAAAACATACAACATACCCAGTATTTATTTCTCAGCTGCCTGATTCAGTTACTAAAAGCCTGCCTAAAAAACAAGGTTGCCTTGCATTAAGATCGTCATTTCTCCTCCCCCCCCCCAGAAAGGCTCCTCATCTTTAACACTTATACATCAGTTATGTACAACATGGGTCCCATCCATACCAAAAAGTTGTACCTACTACTTAGACTGGTGGAAAAGTTGAAAGAACATCTCCTTGGAGAAGAATTGTCCAAAAAAGAGCAAATTTCTTAGTATCTGGGCTGGGAGACACTTAAGGATTTTTAGAAAGGAAGTTAGGAAAGCAAAACCATATGGTTGTTGTGGGTTTTTCGGGCTCTTTGGCCGTGTTCTGAAGGTTGTTCTTCCTAACGTTTCACTCTGTGCTGTCCTCTGAAGATGCCGGCCACAGAGACTGGCAAAACGTTAGGAAGAACAACCTCCAGAACACAGCCAAAGAGCCCGAAAAACCCACAACAACCATTAGATCCCGGCTGTGAAAGCCTTCGCAAATACAAAAACCATATGCTTTCCTATTGTTACTTTTCACCCCCTCTCTTCTCCCTATGCTTCTCTCCATGGTTGACATTTCAGTCATATACTTCTGTCTTTTCAGTTTCTGAAACTCTCTAAAATGTGCTGTGCAATGATGATGGCATTGATTGTACAAATAAATGCTTACAATTATAGCTGAATACTATTCGTTTCTAAATAAGGCACCCTGAATGTGAATAAATCAAATGTGGGAAGTAGAAGCAAATGGCTTCCATTAGGATAATTTTGCCCATTAGAAAAACATAGCTTGAGCTGGAAAATGATGACTTCATACTGCAATTAATGACACGAGACATATAAGATGAAACACTGTTATTAGCTAGTATTAACTTACAATCAAAGGTGATATTTGAACCCATTTGCTATTGGATCTGCAGATTACTTCTTCCATCATTCCTGTAAGCCTTCTAAGTGCATAACCTCATTATGGTATTATCTGCATTTTATGTCTTTTTTTTTTTAACAGACATGAACTTTGGGCTTAATTCCATTATGATTATTTTCAGTTACAGGACGCCAAACAATAAACAAGACATTCTGGTGAATTTGTTCTATTGATTTTCCTGTAAATATTTTCATGACCGTGCATCTGTTTTCATGTCTTGGCTTTTCCTTGCATTCTTAATCTTTTCAAGAAAAGCAAACTAACAATGATGGCATTTATAGCTGTCTGGCCAGAAATTATCTTGCACAAAGGAGACTGATAATAAAAATGATATGAAAGAGATTTTCAAGCAAGGGAATTTTTTACGGAGGGTTGTGTCATACCCCTCTCTGATATACTGATGTTAACACTCCCTTTGTCTTCTCACTTGATTATTTATGTAATAGTCTGCTTAAATCACCACAGGAATAAATGTATTATCTTCAGTAATCTTAACTTATTCCTTCTCTTCATCTTTCACTGCCACCAACTTTTAATTGCCCCAAGTGTGAGTATTTGCTTTTCCATGCAGGTAAATGCCCTTATAACACTCTCCACATACTCAGCTCTCAGTTATCAAACTCAGCACCACTTAGTTTGAATAGAACCAATGATACAATAACATCCAAGTAATGTTGTTTATTCCCAGGCTTTAAATTGATCCAGCACAATTCTTAACTCTCTTAACTATCACCTCTCTTCCCCCTCAGTCTCTGTCTTCCAGATGGCTATCTCAGACACCAGACTGCCTCAAAAGCCCCACCAACACTCCACTCCCCTAGTTTCTCACAGCCATTGAGATGCAATCTTACAAACAATCCATGCTCCTCACTCACCTCCTCCAACACATACTTACCAAACCAAATATACAATGTGTTTAAATATAACTGGGCATCACAGGTTGCTCACATTGCAACAAAATCTATCACATCCAGAATGAAAGTGATGCATAACCTTTATCTTATGGATAAAGAGAAGCAAGTTTGTTTGCATTTGGTGTATGCCCGATCTTTAACTTTGATTGAAGAACTAAGAGCCTCGCGGCGCAGTGGTTAAAACGCTGTACTGCAGCTAAAACTGTGCTCACGACCTGGGGTTCAGATCCCAGGTAGCCGGCTCAAGGTTGACTCAGCCTTCCATCCTTCCGAGGTCGGTAAAATGAGTACCCAGCTTGCTGGGGGGGGGCAATGTGTAGCCTGTATAATTAAAAATTGTAAACCGCCCGGAGAGTGCTTGTAGCGCTATGGGGCGGTATATAAGTCCAATAAATAAATAAATAAATAAATAAATAAACAAACAAACAAACAAACAAACAAACAAACAAACAAACAAACAAACAAACAAACAAAAAACTGTATAGTGATAACATTAAAGATCAGGTTCCTAGGCTTCGTAGATGCAATCTATAGGAAGGCTTTAGGGGTTAAGATGCTTTTTATTGGGAGATGGACCTCTGTGCCATTGTCAACAAAATTAAATGGTTCCAGATTTAGAACTCTTCCACTCCTCCAACGAAAACCATCTCTACACACATTATGGAAGCCTTGCTACAAGTCTTGCATGCAGTATGTTTGTTGACACCTTTATGCATCTGAATAGCCTTGTGGCATAGTGGTTAAACTCCTGTACTGCTGTCAAAACTGTGCTCACAACCCAGAGTTCAATCCCAAGTAAGCGGCTCAAGGTTGACTCAACCTTTACCGAGGTTGGTAAAATGAGTACCCAGCTCGCTGGGGGGGCAATGTGTATCCTGCATAATTAACTTGTAATCTGCCCAGAGAGTGCTTGAAGCACTATGGGGTGAGATATAAGCAGCACGCTTTGCTTTGCTTTAAAACATTGGGTATCATTTTTATCCATCTAAAAGATGTTGTTTGACACCTCTCCTTTACGTTGCTGGAGATGTGGAAAATGGACGCCATAACATGTTTGTATCTGGACTATCTTGGTGTTTCTGCTTTCTGGAAACAAGTCTAACAGACCAGTGCTGTAACTAACTGCAGTTGAATCAATAAGGCATTTCAGAGCTTGCTTTGAAAAAAACAACAACAGAATTTTAGATAAAGATGAGGCCCTATTCTACAACCATCTGATGAAAATTTTCTTACTGGAAATTGAGAGGTAGCTGTGAGGTATAAATTAGAGATGTGTTGGCCTCAGCCAAATCTTTAATTCAAATTGAACCAGCCTGATCTGGACTGAATGGCAAGGGGTCTGTATTGAAGCAGGAGAGGCAAATTCAGTTCCAGGATGAATTTCGATCTATTCATTCTTTTAGATATCTGAAGTGATAAAGTCAAGTCAAATTGTGCAGAGGGAGTATGGAAATGAAGGATCAGCGGGGAATTAAGTAAATTGATGTTTGTTTGGTGACAGCCATAATATGCAATCTGAGGCCAAAAGTTCACTTCAATGACAGTATTTGTGGGAACAAATTCTGAAGGAGCTCAGCACACAAAACTCTGATGTTAGTTATCTGAATTCTTGCACATTAACCCTTCCATTTAATTTCTATCACATGTCCAAATTACATTTACATCAGAGCAAAATGGAGGCGGAACTAATTTGTCCTCCCCAATGATAGGCAGTTTGAATTTAGAAACTGTTTCAAATCCAGGGCACACATCAAATAAGGCAGAACATAGAACTCATGGACTCATCTTTGAGGATCTGGTTACAAAATTGTGTAATCCATTATTTCTTTGTGGAAAGAAAACAATATATAATGCAAAACTCATGAAAGATATTGAAGAATGAAAATCTTTTGCTGATAAAACTTTATGTCTTCATTCTTGAACTGATAAAGACCCATCAGCCATTTTTCATTTCTCAGACCAATATGCACATTGGAGAACACAGTTATCCTTCTGATTGCACTTTTCCAACTTTTGGAATTTGGAACATTTTCCATTTTTTATTTTGTTTTTAAAAGCAGACAAATATGCATATGTCTGAGGAAAAGGTGCACAAAATTTCTGCTATTGGAAAAAATGTGTACAAAAATACAAAATATATTGGTGCACTCCCATTCTAGCAATGACCTATCTCAGACCCACTAGAAACAGTTGATTAATTGTGTAACATCAGTTTATGAACGCTAATATACCTTCAGTTCATGATTTTCCCTACATTATTTGACATATAGCAGAAACTATCCTCCTCCCCCGCCCATGGAATGATGGACCATTGATTGGCAAATCATTTGCCCTATTAGTATGTTGAAAGAAACATAATTCTGCAAATTTTACAGACTATATATCCTTTTCTGTTTCCTCAGAGATAGAAAGCTAAGTGTCTGACTGCCTATCCATGTCTCTGTCTGTGTGGATGGGAATCCCAGTGCTTTTACGTGCAGAATCAGGCCAGCAACATTGACTTCCTAAGCATTTTGTTCATTATGACAGATTTGACCTTTGTGACCTGGGATGATGAAGCTGTTTAAGGTTGACTAGCCCAGCAATTCTTCTAGGCATTCTTTCACTTCACTGCCTGATTTACCGCCAGCAATGGAAATAAACCCGAGAGAAAATGCATGCAACACTGAAAAGGGACCAGTGGTGGTGGTGGAAATAAGAGGAAGAAAAGTGCAGTGCAAAGAGGTTGTCATCTATTTGCCACCAAGAGTCCCCTAAGCACAAATCAAAACAAAACATAATTCTTCTTCTATTATTTCTAGATCTCTTCATCTTACATTAAACACATCTTCTGTCTTTTCTTTTCCAATCGTTCTACAGAGATAAAGTAAATTGTATTTAATAGAGATGCCTGTGTTATTTGGTCAGGATTAAGAGAACTGAGGTACATCTATTTTATCTAAGACCAGATTTGTATGGCCATCTCAGAGAAAGTGCTTTGGAGTAATTCCATAAATGGTGGATTGGCCATTTCTATCAAAACACAGACAGCTTTGTCAGGCTGCCCGAAATGGATTCAGTCAAGTCGAGATAGCTGTTCCACGTTGTCCCCCCTGGAGAAATTTTTAAACCCTCCAATAAAATCCTCCAATAATTTGCTTAAGGGAAGGAGCGGCAAGATATATTTCAAATACTACTTTGAGTAGAATCCAGTGACAAAACATTACTCTGTCAAATGCTGATAATCTCATCAAAAAGCTTTTCACTCCCCTCAAAGTTCTTCAGATGCATCATCTGAGAAGTAACCCTTTCCTTTTTTTTTTTTTGGTTTCATTTCACTTTAGGTAAAAATATCTGTGTGGCACTTTGTGTATTAGTTTTTGCATAAAATCACAAGTTTTGCAATAAATGTGGAATCATAAACTAGTGCCTTTTGCCTAATCCCCACACATGCCCAGCAACACAAAGACTTCAAGATATAAACCACTATCCAGCCCTTCTATAGTTGCTAGTTCATCCAGAAAGGCAATACTCAAATTCATAGGAATGCACAAAAAAGAAGTGTTCAAAAATCTCTCAAAACCAACAAGGAAAAAAAAACACACACCTCACAACCTTGATGTCTTTTAGCAAGGTCATTTACAGACATGGTAGCTAGCCACTATGGCACATAGAGCAATTTGCACCATCTCCCATCGACTCTGCCCTCAGGCTGAGGTTTGAGCGCTCATGAAAAACAAGGAAGAGAATGTGACATCCCTCTGTCACTCTTACACAATTGTGGCTACACCTGCTGGTTTCAGCCATAAATCCCTAAATGGCTTGCATCCAGGCTTTTCTTATCCAGTCCAACCTAATCGTCCACATGAGGGGGAAAAATGAGAGGTTTCCTGTCCCAGTTAAGCCTTGGTTTTACAACAACAGCTTCCTAAGCCTGAGGCATTGTTTGTTTTGGTCCTAATTTCTAGCTTGCTGCTTGCCCCACCTCCTGACTTGAGTTCTGTTACTTATCCTCCTTTTTAAATAATGGCTTGTCCCATGGCTCCTAGTTTAGACTCCTCTTAAAAACCTGCACACAATCTAGCCAAATGTTGGTCTAGCACAGTAGAGATGCAGGTTAGAATCTGAACATACCCACAAGACTTTCTGTGTGACCTGAGGGCAATCAATATTTCTCAACTTAACCTTTTTCACAGGGTTATTGTGATGGTAAATGTGGAGAAGAAGACCATGAATGCAGCCTTGCACTACTTGAAATAAGACTGGAATAGCAAGGTAAGAAACAAATAATATATCTGAGCATCATTTTGTTTTTCGTAGCATTTGTCAAGAGACTGGGAAACTGATCATGAATTCTGATGCTTTTTTATTCTTCCTCAAAAAATCATGTTTTGTAGTCAGTTCCTGAAACAAGCTGGCTGGTGGGTAATGCCCACCAGTAATTGGAAGGGAATAACACTTTCACTTTATCTGTCTGAAAGCAATCTTCAAGGCCAAGCTGACTAATTCTCTGGTACTGAGCTAACTGAGAAGATGCTTTTCAGTTGAGTAAGGGGAAAGGGAAAGAAACTGCTCTTGTCTTTGTGAATGTTTGACAGCACTCCACACCTGATTGGAAGATCCTCTGGAAGAGTCCAGAAGATGACGCTTAAGTTGTTAAAATAGTTTAGTTGGCTTAGTTATATCTTATGAAAGATGTTATGCTCACTTGCTGCCTGCTACAAGGAAGGCATTCCGTATATGCTTTGGGACTATGCTGAAGATTTGCAAGAGTGTAAGTACTAGCTTAGTTTAGTTAGCTTTCTTATTTTTTTGTGTATTGTGCCTTTCTCAAGTTTTGATTGATTATTTATTCTAAAACCTTTTGTCTTTTTTGACCTTTTCACAATTTTTAATAAAATATAAATGTTCTTAGGGTTGTGTGACTTTTTAGATCTAAAAGGTTTACTTAAAACCAGGCTTTGCTTTGACCATCTGCTGAGAGACTGTATGTTTTGTGTGAGAGAGATGGCATTTCTACCTTGCAGGGTTGGCATAAGAATCTAAGTGCTTAATCTTGTGGATTTTGGGGAACTCCTTGGAAGCACTCCTTAGTTAAGTAAGAGTAAGGTGTTGGATGGGTGCTAGGCAGGTATACTGCCCCAGCCATCAGCACATTTGGCTTTCCTGGTTTTACTCACACTGGGACAACCAGGGTAGTGTTGAGTGGTTAGAGCACATCTGTTGATCTTTTATAACATTGTCCTGGTATCAGTTTCTTGATCACTATAGAAGATGGACAGGAGAGTGCTTCCTGATGGCTGCATATGATCCCAAGGCTATTTTTGTCAGTTCCCCTCTTTCTGCACTCCCAACAGCCCTGACCAAAATTTCTCCCCTATCAAATGTCCCTCTTAGATGCCTCAGTTCCAGACATTTTGACTTTTGTTTTCTTTTGTGTATCCATGCCTCTCCCTCTCCCCATTTTTCAGATCTGTTTTGGCCCATATTGAATCCTGAGGGCAGGAAACTGGCTTCCTGATCTATAGAGCTTAGCAGCCCCTCCTGTGAAGCATAGGTAGCTAGACCTGAGTCTTGTGGTATCTGTTTTATTGAGGGCAGAGGGGGTTCAGAAGCAAATGGTGATTCAGGTGATGATTACTTCCTTCATCATCCAGGTGGAGCCAGGAATGTAAGTACAAATTGACAACTGAATTATTACAAAACAGGGATTCTAAAACAAAGCTAGTCAAAGGCAAACAGGTCTTAGTCATATTGTATAGGTTAGATCCCTTAGTCTTAAAGTCTCATCACCTGTAAAATTTAGAGAGGGAATGCAAAAGTAATTAGTACAAGGCCAGCAATGGCAAAGCTTGTTGTTGTAAAAAAAAAACCTTCTGTTATACTTCCTGTTGTTAAATTACTGGAACAGAGTCATAGGTTTACTAGCCCTAGTTTGAAATGACCAGCTAAGATCTGCTGATTTGCCCTAGTTATTTTAAAATAGAAAGTGCTGGGTAAACGACTAATTCTTCCTAGATGAGCTCATATTGGATTGTTACAATCAATGTTTATTGATACAAGTTAATGGCTAACATGGAAATACAAATTGTCAAAGAGTTATAATGGGGCAAAGGATGCTGTTGCATACACAAGTGTGAAGCATGCAAATTCCGTGTCATGTTGTATGCTTCCAATACAGTAGATCATTTTCTTCTATAACTGACTTACCTCTGAGGTGCTCTGCTTTACTTCATTAAGAGCAAATAGATGAGATTATTGTGGGTGCTAAGTCCAATCCATTTCCTAAAAGCTGTACTGGAACATGCCTCTTTGAAACAAATGGGGCATGCCACTTCACAGTGAAGGGCTCTAATCTCTTTAGAGAAAGACATGTCCTGTTCTCTGTTTGTTCAGCACTTATCATTAAGTGGCTCACATTATAGAAAAGCAATAGACTGTTCCTGCCCTGGAAAGCTAAGTATATAATTAAAATGTAAATTCTAGTCTATGAACCTGCACCGAGCAGTATATGGTATAAGCCTGCATAACCTGCCAAATTGAAAAGCTTCCCATCAGCCATGTCTTTTTCTATTATATAAATTTTTGGATGTTTGCAGAATTGAATTTCAGTTTCAGGTCTCATGGCCTTCTCTCAGTCCACTTCTGGGAGTGTCTCCAAGGCAGATCCAATATTCATTCTGGAACAGAAATGCAAAACTTCATTTGTCTTCACTGGCATTTTTTTAATCTCCTTGCCTGCAAGACAGTGGTGAGATATTTTCTTCCAACAAACGAGAATGATTTTTGCACAAATTGCAAAAATGGCACAAACTGCACACATTATGCCAACAGCACATAATTACAGCAATCACCACTTTGTTGCAGGTACTTTAAGAATTAGAAATACCAGCTGGATAGTTTGCATCTGCCTGATCAAAGAATCATTTGCTTATCATCTTCTGTGCTTTGCTTTACAAATGGAAGAAAATGACCAGTCTTGTGCAAAGACTCTTGGAGCAAATTGTGGAAATCTGAATGAATGAAAGAAAAAAATAGGTCTTTATCTCATATTCATGGTGGAAGTGAGAATCCTTAACATCGTTTTGGGGTTCTTTGAGTTGGCGTAACAAACGTATTACATTAACATGGATTTTGGATTTTTCTTTTCCCTTAGTGGCAACCCCATAGATTTTCCTATTTACATTATGGCTCGGTACTCTATATTTCATCCATTCATCCAGTTCTAACATGCGCTGCTATCAAATGCTATGTATGTACAAAAACTACAGAAGCAATACACCTCTGGCAACTAGTTCCCAAACTACAAGCTAAATCTGGTTTAACAGTGATAAGTAGCTTGTGATGTGACCAGGCTTTCTTAAATATCTTTCTCCTTCCCCCACCATTTTTTTTCCTTTCTTGTCAAGGAAAGATTGGCCCTGCTCAAATGTTCTCTGTTAGAATTAAATAAATGTTCAAGGACAGGAGCTAAGTTTGCTATATTAGAGCCCTCCAAAACTGAACATTATGCAAATCCAGTGCATTCATAGTTGAGATCCAACACCACCCATCTGTATGTTTAACACTGGTGCCATTTGTATAATTAGTACTAATCTGAGAAAGCCAGCATAGTGCGAGCATTTGAGTGTTGGATTTGGTACAGGGATGGCCAAGATAAAATCTCCTCTTGGTCAAAAGTTTACTTGGTCTCCTTGGGCAGTCAATATATTTTAGCCAATTACCATGTAACATTGCCATATACATTACTGGAAATAAATAACTGCATTTTGTTTTGCATAGAGGCCTCTAGTGAATTTTTCCTCAGATCTTCCTTGCAGGAATGTCACTGCTGTTTTGTTTGAGTGTTACAGGTTTCATTATAGTACAAAAGAGTGCTTTGAAAAGTTCCTTTCTCAAGCACTACAACATCCAGAATCCCATACCCAGCATGGGGAATTGGGGAGCTGTTCATTCAAGAAAACATTTTCCTCAATCTGTGAATACTAATAAATTAAAGTATATCAATTGCTGATGAACATCTATTTGGGCATAAGATTGATTTAATTTGGTAAGGCATATAGCTGGGTGAGCAGTTCAAAGAGCTACACCACACCCCAAGGCATGTAAAAGTATAATTCATTTCTCAAAAACAAAACAAAACAAAAACCCCTCTGGTTTGTAAATCTGGGATATTGTGGTTCTCTATCCATAATTCAAAACGCCAGGAAATGGGCCAATATTGTTGCACAATATTGTGTTCACATTATCAAATGAAGAAGAATGCCAGGCAAAGAGCATCCTGAATGTTGACAACACCAAAGGCAGCATCAAGATGGTCTCAGGATACCATCACTACTATTCCTAATGAGAAACCAAGCAGGAGAAAATCCCAGAACCTGACTTTATTTTCCTCCCTCAGTTAATCATTTCTTATCCAAACACAAAATAATTGTCAGGACTATTTTTCAACAAGTTCTCGGGGTATCTATTGCTTGAAGGCACAAAACAATCAAAGTGCCTAGAAGAAATGTGTCAGATTGTGTTCAGTCAAGTACATTTCTGTGCAGCTGGAAGGTACTGGATTGTTAATCCCCCAAGGAATTTACAGCACATGAATTTGTAGTGCTTCTGCCCCATCCAACCTGGAGCACAGCACACCCAGCCATCTTTAAAGCAGTCTCAGCCAAGTTCCTTCATGGGCCAATGGTTTTTAGGCTCAAGAGTGGAGCACAAGACATTCACAATTTAAGAGAAGGCAAAGGGATATGTATAGATACTTGTTGTTAAGTACCTCACTTGAAATGATGGATCTGCACTGTGGGTCTTTCTGCACAAAATGATGCTTACTGGGGTATTTACTTGAACATTTGTGAGGGAACTGAAATTGTTTCAATTAGGGCTTCTGATTGGCTGTCTCTTTTGGACTGAAAAAAAATACAGTGGTGCCCCGCAAGGCGATGTTAATTCGTTCCACGAAAATCACTGTCTTGTGAAAACATCTTGCAAAATGCGGTTCCCCATTGGAATGCATTGAAATCCATTTAATGTATTCCAATGGGGGGAAATCATCTTGCAAAAATCGCCCATAGGAAAACCATTTTGTGAAGCATGGACCCAGCTGTCAAAATCACTGTCTTGTGAAAAACCGTCCCTAAAAAAAAAATGTTTTGCAAAGCACAGAGCCAGCTGTCAAAATTGCTGTCTTGCGAAAAACCGTAACCCCCCCAAAAAAACCCTGTCTTGCGAAGCACGGACTGAAACATCATCTAGCGAAAATTGCCCATAGGGAAAAACCGTTTTGCAAAGTGCTATAGTGATCGCAAAAACCCATCGTCTTGTGAATTAACCGTTTTGCGAGGTAATCGTCTAGCAAGGCACCACTGTACCTTAAATCAAATGCAACCCTCTCACCACCTTTCTATATATGCTGATTTGCTGCTCTACATCAACATGAATAGAGCAGCAAATATTATCAATTACAGTGGTGCCCTGCATAGCGAGATTAATCCGTTCCGGATTAACCATCGCTATGGGGAAACATCGCTATATGGAATGGAAAAACCCATTGGAACACATTAAACTTCATTTAATGCGTTCCAATGGGGCCCAAAACTCACCGTTCTGTGATGTTTCCCCATCCGGCCGCCATTTTCGCGCCCTCGGTAAGCGAGGGCAGGGTGCGAATACGCTGCGCACGGCCATTTTGGGCGTCCGGCAGCCATTTTGGAACCTCCGATCAGCTGTTTAAAAAAATCGGTATGCGAAAATCGGTAAGCACTTCCGCTCGGGGGGATGACCAGCTAGGAGCGAACCCTCCGTATCGCCTAGCAAGGTAAAAAGCTATTAAAATGCATTTCTTTCTTTAGAAGAATGTTTTTTTTATCATAAATCCTTGGAGAGAAGGATAAGGAAGGCATATCGCTGATTAAAAGCCTTAAGGACTATGTTCTTTTAAAGTTAAAAACTACTTTCACTTTCATGGCCGATTAGCTACTGGCGTTTTCCAGCTGCCCTGCTCCTAACGAAAAGCCTGAAACAACAATAATTATTTTTAATTAGAACTCTCTATGTCAAGGAGGAGGGATAAAACTGCCAAAACCCCCTCAGATCGCAGTTTGGAAAGATTGACGACACAACCAACTGAAGACGATAGGATGGACGAGGTTACAAGGCTTATAAAAGATCTGTCTTGTAAAATGTCTGAAGGCTTTGACAAAACAGAGCAAAGATTTAAGTCCATCGAAAGAAGCATCACTAAGCTTCAAGATCAAATTTCAGGGGTGTCACAGGAGTTAAAGGACATGAAGAGCAAAATTAGGGACCTTGGTGATACAGTTCAAGGAAATAAAGAAGAAATTGTGTCCATGGCTCAGCAAATTTCTGATACCAATAAAAAGCTTATATTTATGGATGATAACCTCAGAAGGTCTAATATTAAAATAATGAACTTCCAAGTGCAACAGGGCCGAGATCTCAGAAAGGAGATAATGGCTTGGATAAACTCTATAATGGACACGCAGCATCTGATTGAAACAGATATAGAAAAGGCATATTTCCTGGGAAATCCAAGTAGTCTCGGTATTAGACCAGTGGTTGTGAAGTTTTTGAATCATACAAAGAAAGAACAATTTTTAAAAGCAATCAGACAAAAACAAGACCAGCTGGTTTATAGGGACAGAAAAATTCAGATTTTCCAGGATTTTTGTAAAGAGACTGCGAAATGGCGAGGATCTATGCAGCCGGTTACAGCAATTCTGAGGAAAAATAACATCAGATATCATTGGGGCTACCCAATTTTTTTGAAAATCTGGAAAGACAAGATTTTGTTTAAAATCCACTCCTGCGAGCAAGGTTTACAACTGCTGAAAGATTGGAACATTTATGAAGGAGAAAGTCAGGAGTTAATTCCAACCACAAGCAAAGAATTAGAAGGCTGAACCAGAAGGAAGAAGATGGACCAGTTTTTTCTTATATCTTTTTATTATTCTATCTTATTTTTTATATCTTTTATTTTTTTTCCTTTATCTTTCTCCTAATAAAATCTTTCTTATATATATGTATGTGTGTGCATATATATATACATATATATGTTTCTCTCCTCCCCTCTTTCCCCTCTTCTAATTTTTGAGGTTCTTTTTTGTTGTTTTTAAAATAGCTTTATAGAATAATACCATTTATTTATTTTACTCTTGTTCTAATCATACTAAACACACTAAATTTAGATAGTAAAAGGGGTAACAAAATTAAAATTACTAAAAACTAAATATAAACTCTTTAAAGGATTCCAGTAAGGGGAAGGGGGGAAGGAGAAGGGTATTCTTATTCTTATTTTTATTTTGTTACTATTGTAGTATTAAACATTAAGTAGAAATGCAAAAGTTAAATGAAAAGATCAGAGGCAAGGCTCCGGTCATGGTTCCGCCGGACGATGGTGGCGTCTCCCCCCCACCTTTTGCTCATGCCAGTGGTCATGGCATGGGACCATGGTGGAGAGGATACGAATGTATATGTTCACAAAATTGGTGAAAATCAATTATGGGGTGTTGTTTTGTCTGTTTTATGTTGTTGGTGGGAGGTAAGGTTACACACGGGACCTATTGGAAAGAAAACTTTTGAACACATATGGGTAGAAAAATAAGACTTGCAACTTTAAACGTTAAAGGCCTCGGATCAACAGTGAAAAGAAGAAGAATAGAAGCATTGTTGAGGAAAAACAAGCTGGATATCGTCTTTCTACAAGAGACTCATCAATCAGAAAAAGGAGTCAATGAGTTAAAGATGAACAATATCGACATTTATGAAAAAAATTTTGGAACTTCTAAATCTAGGGGTGTAGCAATTATAATTTTCAAAAACTGCGAATTTAAAGTAGAAAAGGTAGTAAAAGATTGTAATGGTAGATTTATAATAATGCAAGGTAAAATGGGGTTGGAAGAATATACTTTGGTAAATATGTACACACCTAATAATAAACAAGGTGAATTTTATGATTTGGTTTTTAAAGAAATGGAAAAGGTAAAGAAAGGTTATGTTATTATGGCAGGAGATTTCAATATGGTTATGGATAAGATAAAAGACAAAACTGCATACAGTCGGAATGATATTTATCATAGAAACACAATATTAAGTAAAAAGATAAAAAATAACCATTTGAAGGATATTTGGAGAGAAATGAAAGGTGATGAAAAAAGATATACTTATTTTTCAGTTGTGCACAATACTTACTCTAGAATAGATTATATATTTACATCTCAGGATTTAATTTCTAAGATTGTTGATACTGAAATAAACCCTATTAAAATAACAGATCATGCATTGATGTTAATAGAGATTGAAATAAAGAAAGATTATAAAGACTCCAAAAGATGGAGAATTGATAATAATATTCTGCAGCATCCAGAAATAATAGAAAAGATAAAGAAGGAATGGCTAGAATTATGGACAATAAATGAAACAGGAGGTGCTAAGCCAGGCCTGTTGTGGGACACAATGAAAGCAATCACAAGAGGAATAACGATAAGAGAATCGTGTAAATTAAAAAAAATTAAGGAGGGACATGTGAAAAAAATAGAAGAAGATTTGAAAAACTTAGAAAATAGATTTTTTACAGAAAGAGATAGAAGAATATTAATAGAAATTCAGGCTAAGAGAAAGGAATTAGATAATATAGAAATAGAGAAAGTTCAAAGAGATTTGATGTATTTAAAGAGACATTTTTTTGAATTTAATAACAAAAACTCAAAATTGTTAGCTAAAATGTGTAAAAATAAAAGAGCAAAAAATTCAATAGGGATAATTAAAGTTCAAACAGGTAAAAATTGTAATATAATGAAAGAAAAATTGAAGATTTTTCATGAATTTTTTCAGAAACTATACAAAGGAAATAACATAAAGAAAGAATGTATAGAAAAATATATAAACGATAATTTAAAAACTAAATTATCAGAAAATGATAAAAGAATATTAGAAGAAGAGATCAAGGAGCAAGAGATTGCTGAAGTCATAAATAAATTAAAAAATGGTAAAACACCAGGTCCTGACGGATTGGGTCCAGAATATTATAAACACTTTAGCACCATTTTAATACCTAAGTTAAAAATGATTTATAATAAGATAATGGAAGGAGAGACAATACCAGCTTCATGGAAGCATTCATTAACGATTCTCATTCTAAAACCCAATAAGGATCAAACAGATCCGGGATCCTATAGACCTATATCTTTAATAAACCAAGATGCTAAGATTTTTACCGCTATATTGGCAAATAGATTAAATAGATTTATAGCAAATTATATTAAAGAAGACCAATGTGGTTTCATTAAGGGTAGACAAATGGACAATTTAACTAGACGAGTTTTAAATATTATACATGAAATAGAAAAAGAAAAAATAAAAGCAATGATTTTATCATTGGATATATTTAAAGCCTTTGATTGTGTTGAATGGTCAACACTAAAACTTCTTATAAGAGGTTGGGGATTTGGTAAAAAGTTTAGAGGTGTTTTAGATCAATTATACTTAGATAATACTTCAGAAATAATAGTTAATGATGGTATAACGGAAAAGATCTTTCTAGGCCGAGGTACTAGACAAGGCTGCCCACTTTCACCAATATTGTTTTGCATGATTATAGAATTATTAGCTAACGCAATAAGAAATGATAAATTAATTAAAGGAACAGGTAAAAATGAAATGATTAAAATTAATTTGTTTGCTGATGATTCCTTACTGACTATTAAAAATCCATTAGAGAGTATGGAAAACATTAAAAACCATTTAGAAAAATTTGGGGAAATAACAGGTTTAAGGATTAATTGGCAAAAATCACAAATGATGATGTTTAACTATAATATACAGGAGCAAGACATGTTTGTGAATAAATATAGCGTTAAAATGTGTAATCTTATCAAATATTTAGGTATAAACATAATTAGAACAACTCAAAAATTAAAAGAGAAAAATTTTAATAAATTAAAAAATGAAATTAAAGATAAATTGCAAGAGTACGCCAAATTGAAACTATCATGGTTTGGGAGAATCGCTTTAATTAAGATGAAAATATTACCGAAGATCACTTTTTTATTTAGGATGCTCCCAATACGATTAGAAGAAGAGGATTTTAAATATTGGCAGGGATTAATTAATGGATTTTGTAATCAAGGCAAAAAATCTAGAATAAATAAAAGATATTGGTATAAGGCTCAAAAAAAAGGAGGTTTAGGTATGCCCAATGTTAAAAATTATTATATAGCAAATCAATTAAGAGTTATTGGAGATATTATATTCAATAAAGAAAAATTAATTTGGTGGGAGATGGAATCTTCAGAAATAAATGGAAATGCTGAAGGATACTTGTTTAATATACTAAAGAGAAGTTCAATAAATCAGATTAAAAACCCCTTTTTAAGAAACCTGTTAAATATTTGGAATAAATATAAAGAGAAGTTTTGTCCCTTAACTTCACCATTAAAACTAGTGACTGAGACAGAAAACTTTCCTACAAATTTAAAGGATTTAGTAGAATTATTTAAGAATAAAAGGGTTGCAAGATTGAAGGACTGGATGGGTAACATGAGATCGAAGGAGTTGATTATGTCTAAACTGCAATCTAATAAACTATCATGGTATAATCTTATTCAGTTAGACACCTGGACAAAGGATTGGTTGAAAACTAATGGTAAATGTAGAGAACTTACTAAGTACGAACAATTTCTGTCATCACATGAAGATATGCAAGATACAACTTTGAAAGGAATAGTAAGTAAAATATATAATATAATTTTGGAACAAGAGGAAAAAGAATGGGGAATAGAAGGTTTAAAATTAATTTGGGAAAACGATTTAAAAACAGATATTAAAATAGAGGATTGGACAAAAATGTGGAGGATGAGAGTGTTAAGATTAATGTCAACAAGAATAAAGGAAAATTTTTTTAAAATCTGTCTAAGGTGGTATTTGACTCCTGTAAAATTGAATATAATAAATGCAACATACTCCAAAGCATGTTGGAAATGTGATGAGGAAATTGGTACGTATTTTCATATGTGGTGGGAATGTAAAGTGGTTAAGAAATTTTGGGAATTGATTTTTAAGGAAATGTGTGATATATTTGGTAAAGATATTGATTTTAATGCCAAAATTGCTTTATTGTCAATTTTTGATAATACAGATCTGGACCATCACTCGAAAGAATTAATCACTAATTTTATGACAGGTGCTAGAATATTAATAGCTAGATTTTGGAAAGACAAGAATTATATTAAAATTGAAGACTGGTATTGTGAAGTATGGGACATTGCATTAAATGATAAATTGACTATGGAACTTAAAATAAAAAGAGGGGAAATAAGATGTAACAATTTCTATGATATTTGGGGTAAATTTGTGGAATTTGTGTTAGTGAAAGGAAGGGGGAAAGCCTCTAAAGAATACTCAATACAATTTTGGAGAGGTAATCTGTAAGAAAAAAATTATTATAGTAAATAGAGTCCCGTGGGTATGGGGTGCACATTAGAATTTAGTTTATAATAAGCACTATTACTTGTATTTTTTTGTATTTTTGTTATGTATGTGTTCTTTTGTGTATTTTTTTTTGTATAAAATAAAATATTAAAAAAAAAAAACAAAAACAAAGCGATTTTCGGCCATAGAAAGCATTGGTATGCAATCTCATTAGCGATCCCAAAAAACGGATCGCTATGTGAATTCGTCGTTAAACGGTGCGCTCGTTATGTGAGGCACCACTGTATTCCCTCAGCTTCCTCCTTAATACAAGAATTTATAAATAATCACCTTGTGCTTGAAACATTGGCAGCATCCAGGTTAAAAAAAAAGAGCATCAGCAAAGTTCAACTTAAACCATGTTTCAACAATGAAAAGTAAGTTTCTTGATGAATAAATCCTCTAAATCAACAGAATCCAAGATCTGAAATGTAAAGTCAAACCTACCTCTACACACATCCGCAATCAGTTCAAGGGCCAGTTCGCATATGAATGTGATTTTATCATCTGGATGCATAATCCCCTGGCAATTGTTCCCCACCTCTAGCAGGTGATTGTCCATATTTACCAAGTAACAGATACTTAGAGAACTGGAAAATACAATATTAGTAGGGGTAGCAGTAGGAAGAGACTCACTAAAGAAAGCCATTGCTGTTGGTTTGCAAGATCTGAGCAGAGCTGTTAAAGATAGGATGTTTTGGAGGTCATTAATTCATTAATGACTAGATATTTTGCTTTCTATCTCTGATTCTTCTTCTTTTTTTTTTTTGTCCTATTGCGTATCATGGCTGGAATCTGGACAAAAGTTGTAAAATGAAGTAACGCAGCAACCCCAACAGAAGAACATTGATTTCACCCACTCTGTCATAGGTTTGCTCACATGAGTAGTCTAAAGCAGAGACTCTTTGGAATATTTGGAGACTCTGAACCTTTGGAAAATTCTAAACTTTGATTTTCCAGGCTTCTTCTGATAAGAAACTTTCTGCTCCAGATTTGTCACTTTGCACATAAGCAAAGAAGTCCTTTTGACGTGTTTAGTCATTGTTATTTACCTATGAACCCCAGCTCTTCAATACAAAATAATGCTGAAAGTGCCCTACAATATTTGTCATACTATAAATAGAAGTAAATCAAATTTGATTATAAAATGATTAAAATCAAGTAAAACCAGCACATCCATGAAAAATCATTAAAATCAAAAATGTATACCCAAAGCTGAATGGTGACTAACATCTAATCATTATATAGATTGCCTTAAGGAGATCTATAGTTCAGATTTGATCTAGGAATGGGATCTTTAGGGGTCCATTTTTCAGCAGGCCTCATTCAAAGTATTAACCAAAGTGTAGCAGATTTTGTGGATCCTCCCAAAGGTTTAAACTCTCCTTTTCCAAATACAGGTCGATTCTGCAAAGTGAAGTGAAAGCCGTCATTATAAATATGGCTGCAATTTCTTTTCCTCAGAGAAATATAATTGAAGAGCTAGTGAAAAATGTGTCTTAGGAGGGACAGCAATATTACTTCTCTCCTCACTTTTATATGAAAGTTAGTTGAGCAGTAAGGAGAAAGGGAGGGGGTTCCATCTGTCTTTATTTAGGGAAGAAAATCTTTCAGTACTTCAGTTCCTATCTGTCTCTTGTAATGAGCAATATCTTTTTTTCCAGTGTGCAGAGTCCTCTGTAAGTTGAGATTTGCACCTTTAAAGTAATGTGTCCACTGCTTTGAAAAGACATTTATGTGGCATAAGTACAGAAAAGATGAAATACAATTTAGGAATTCTAATTGTTTTAAGCCCAAGGCAGTCTGTGCGGTTGTGTTCTTTTTAATTAAAAAATCCACATTTTCAGGAGATTTGATTGGTAAAATGTGCCACAACATATAGGAGAGCTCCAAAGAAGAATCATCTAATCTAATTAGAATGATTTGATCTGGTTTAACACTATTATGACTTTGGCAAAAGATTCATTTGAAGGCTTGGCAGTACTGCTAACGTTTCAGCTAAATTTCATGTAGGATTCTTTAATGCTAAATTGACTTTAAGAGGAACCATGCTCAGAATATCTGCTAAGAAAGTGGAGAGGATTCTTGAGGGAAAGAAAATTGAGCCAGGCACATTGTCTCAGATGATATATTGTCTGCATTTTTTTTAAAAAAAAAATCTGTTTTAAAGATAACCTTAAAGAGATTACATGGAGGATTGACAATAGGACATAGTAAATAGTCTTCAGTGTACTTCTACCATTAATTTGGAATTGACACATTTCCCATTATTTGGAACGGGCACAATTTCCCACTGGAATAGGTAAATTTCTTCATCCAGGGTTGGAACCATAAGTTTTAATGCAGAAGTGAAATTCTGACAAAGGTCATTAGGGGAACAATGATTATTTAATTTATTATTTAAAATATTTTTACCCCACCTTTCTCTTAAAGGGATCCAAGGCAGCTTACAGTATTAAACACTATAAGTATTACAGCTAAAGACAATAAATTACTATAGAATTTAAAAAAGAATTAAACAAATATTACATTAAACATTCACAGATAAAAGTCTATGCAGACTTTTGTTGGCAAGGTGATGTTTCTGCTTTTTAAGATGCTGTCAAGGTTTGTCATCACTTTCCTCCGAAGAAGCAGGTGTCTTTTAATTTTGTAGCTGCTGTCTCAATCTGCAGTGATCATGTCACTGCCTCCATATCTTCTCCTTCTATTTCCCAGGAGGTGATGGGACTAGTGGCCATGATCTTAGTTTTTTTGATGTTGAGTTAGTGGCTGTTTTTTGCACTCTCCTCTTTCACCCTCATTACAAGGTTCCTTAATTCCTCCTCACTTTCTGCCATCAGTGTGGTATCATCTGCATATCGGAGGTTGTTGAAATAAAATATTAGAAATGGCCAAACTTTTCTTTCTTTCTTTTTTCTTTCTTTCAAGACCCATATTCTGCAGTGAAACCTAAGTCCCATCTATCTTACTTAGGATTCTGGTATTAAACTAGAGCTTCACATTTCCAGAAATACTATTTCCTCACTGATTATGAACAGCACCAAGGACAGGATGCAAGATTTGTATGACAAGTAAATTCCCATCCCAAGAGATTTAAGAATATGTGTCTCCCTTTTAACAGGACAAAATGTGACAGTAAAGAGATGACACCTTCAGACCAAAGAAACCTGCTAGAAAAAGGAAATATTTAAAGCCATTTGGTAAATTGCAATGTTCATTTTTTAAAAATCCATTGCTATTGTAGAAAATAGACTGTGAAGCGATGCTTAGTCAACTATGCTCAATTTTCCAAGCATTTGCACTCATGAATCATTGTTTTATATTGTAAAATAAAATATAAATATGTCAGGGAAGGAAATGTGAGTTGGAACATGGTAATTTAAGCCACTGCACTGTCAGCTCTGTAGGCTTTATTTGTGTTTATTATTTTATGATCATGCAACCAAAAAAATTTCATTTATGTCAGCTCTGTCTTACATCTCTCTTTTTTTTTGGACAAGGAAGGGAGGCTTCTACTGTTTAAATAAAATTGCAGTCGATAAATATGTGGTGGTAAGAAAACATGAAGAGATTACATAATGCACTGTGCTGTGCAACTTTATTTTCAACTACATGTCAAGAAAGGTTAGATTTTTTTTCTAAATTGAGTCAACACAGTTTTACCTTATTTAGATGAATTCTTTCTTCAACTAAGAGGTTTGATCCTAAAAACAAGAGCCGAAAAGGACACAAACTAGAAAAGATGTCCCATGCCTCCATCTTCAGGAGCTCAACTAAGCAAATACCCTGATATTTCTCACCACAAATGATCTTAGATGCATCACTGATAACAGGTTTCGGACGTTCAAACTGCAGTTCATGGCTATTATAGTTTTGTTCTACTATATGTGTCTTGCAAATGAAACCACCTGATTGTTTGGGTTTGTAAGTCTGAATAGAAATTCTTTTGTATAGCACTGTGCACACTTTCCAATCAATGTATGAGTGTGGGAGGTGTAGGATAGAGCTAACTGCTGCAATAACAATCCTCCCCAACTCCCTGATCCAGATTTTTAAAATGTACTTCTGTGCAGGAACTATATTATGAAATTGCCTGTGAGCAAAAGAGGGATAGTTGAAGAGTGGAAAACCCACCACCAACAAAGGAAGCAACACAAATGCAAGAGAAGCTGATATCTCAAAGAGAGAGCTAGTGTAATGGACACTATTCTCAATTATGAATGAGGAAGGACAAAGCAGCAATTGCTCTGAAGCAAGAGAATATATACTAAAATAATTATGTTTTAATTTAACCAATGAATAGGAAAGTGTTAACACAACTAGTTTACTGTGCCACATGGCAGCATCAAAACCACTATACAGAACTGGCCAGTGTTTAAGTTGCTGTTGGTTTACATGACATAATGGTCTTTAAAACTTAAAATGTTTTAAACCATGTTAAATGAGAAGTGTATTTGCATGCACTTGGACCTCTTCATTCCATCAAAGACAGAAAGCAGATGGTAACTACAGGATTTGCTTGTTAAACTTCTGTCCCTTCAGGAAACTCATCATTTCAAACCTTCTCTAATGAGGAGATGAAGTGTCACATTGATTGTGTGCGCAGCACTACTTTTCTTATCTCTTACTCCCAAAGACTGATGACAGCATAGAAGGTATCAGCTCATTATGAAGGCAACTCAAAGTGACCATAAAAGAGCCTGACTTCCCAGCATAGTTTGCTGAACTTCATGGACTCAAATGCTATGCTTCTTCCAGTGGTGGTGCTCTGGCTTGCAAGCATGACAGAAAAATACCAGAGCTGGCTCAGCTGTTAGGCAGTGGGATGGTCAGTTTCTGACCTTCTTTGTGTGAGGACATATTCTGGCCTGCATCTGTAAGCTAAAATCGTGCACTCAGAAGTGATAGAGAGTAATATTACACCACTTGTGATGAAATAAGATTCAGCAACCATTCCAACCAACCTCTGAAAATCAAATTAGAGATGAGGAAAATTTAGTTTCTGTTCATTTCTTAATAAGGTTTCACCCAAATTCACATTATGAATTGCAATAACTTGATAGTTAAAAAAAAGGAGAGAAAAAATCTAGAAAAAATTCAAAACAGAAATAGTAACCCATCCTTCAGAGCTGAAATGTCTGCATTCCTTCCGAGGTAGCCTCTTCCATTTTTATATTTTTCATGCCTTTATTTATTTATTTATTTATTTATTTATTTATTTATTTATTTATTTATTTATTTATTTATTTATTTAGCTTATATGCATAAGTCCTTTCATTTTACAGGAAAGGGAAAGTTTGTTTTAGGTTCTTTCATAACTGCCCACCAAAATATACAGATTTATCAGAATTAACTGCACAGTAAATTAAGAAAATAACACTAAAAAAGAATCATTCCGATAGGGAAAGTACACTCCCTCATACACACAGGTGGAAAATAGCAAAATAATGTGAAAATCGCAGCTCCCTCTTCCCAAAACTGAGAAACTGATGTAAACAAATAAATATTTTTTTAAAAAAATACAATCAAATGGTGCCCTAACCAAAACTACAAGAATATGGGAAGATTTTTCTCCATTCGCTATCCTTTGATGCCTTCTCTTTTTTTCTTTGAGTCCAACAGGCAGCAGAAGGAAGGCCAGCTCAGAGCCAGGCCATAGCAAAAAAAATTCAAGAAATGAATAACAAAACAAAGAACCACCCCCCCCAAAATGCCCCCACCAGCAAGGAATGACTGAAGCACTATGAACATTCATCATTGGGTTCCAGGCTCTTCTCCAGGTTCAAAATTTCTGTTTTCCCCAGAAATCCACCATGTCTTTGTAATAGCCTTTGTGATGCTTTTGGATGAAAAAATCATCAGGTAATTTGACATACAAGAGGAGAAAGAAAGGTTACCCACAAAAGGGAACATGAAAGAAACAATGAAACTTTAATGTTCCTCTCTTTTTTTAAAAGCAAATAATTCACATTTTAGAGGCTCTTTTTCAGAAACCGACAAACAAACTCAAAAATGAAAAAAAGGAGTGTCTTTCTTATATTTTTGTTGTTGGTTTTTTCCGTTGTTTTGGTCTTTCAAGATATTATCACACAAATGGACTATTCGTATATATGTTGGTGCAGATGGAGGAATTTTTGTTTCAGTTCATTATTGGAGGAGAAGAAAAGTAAAATCTGCAAATCATACTTGGGATCGAAGGAATATGCGCTATATTATTATTATTATTATTATTATTATTATTATTATTATTATTATTATTATTATTATTATTATTATTATTATTATTATTATTATTATTATTATTATTATTATTAAAGAAATTTAATGTAACAGAACGTTTACCCTGTCTCTAGAGGCATGGGCTTGAACTTTGCTTCAGGCAACCCAGTGTTTGGGTCCAGCCCTAAACAACATCTAGCTGGGAGTTTATGCCACAAATGCTGTGCTTTTTGCAGTCAGAGGGCATGAACTGAAAGTGGAGAGAATGTGATTTCATTATTCTCTTTGGTTTGCAGAACAGAGCCTGCATTTTCTCCTAGAGCAGTGTAGGCCAGAAAAAGGCATTGGCTGCAGCTGACCCAAAGTATCACCTATTTCATTTCCATGCACCAATGGCAAATGAGTTATTCTGCTTGTAACAAGGAGTATTCAAAGGGCTCGCCGAACATCTGCTGTTAGGTCATCTAGTTAGAATTCCCTCAGTGTTGCATGGGAAATGTATTATCATCAATCCAATGAGGTGAATGACCATCACATTAGCTTGTTCTCAAACTGTCTGTCAGGCTTGCTGATTAAATCCTCCTAGCTGTGGCCGAAAGCCAAGACTAATTATTAACGCTGATAATATCTTTGCCCCTTGCTCCTGGATCATATGTTTTCCAGCTTGCTGTTAAGAGAAAAGGCACCAAAGACAAAAAGGTGCATTGGCATTTACTTTGAACTGAGATCAAGGAATGTTTTCTTTCTCCCCCCCCCCGCCCCCACAGGTCCTTCTGTCCTGGGTGCAACCTGCACAAAAAATTCCTCCTTTCACTAGCATTTTGCCTCACTGAGAAAAATGTGCCTGTCATAGTTCCAGTGGCAGAAGTTGTTTGATGTCCACTGCCGAGCCACTAATGACTACTCTGCAACCAAGTGCCTTCACCAGTGTGCTGCTGCTAGTCACAAGCAAAGGAAAGCCTGGACTCCATGGGATTTACATAAGTGTTGACCTATCATTCAGTATTTGATTAAATGGCCAATATTCTATTCCTTAGCATAGTAAATCATGCTAGAGTAGGGTCACTGAAACAATGGAGATAATGAGTCAATTCCTATGTACTGTACATTCCATTAATACCAATGGGTCTATTCTAGACATGGGGATGAATAAAAAAAGGAATCGCGATATTTGTTAAAAATCATTGATTTATTAAATATTTGTCCCTTCATATTTGTGAGTTCTAGATATCTCAACGAATATAAAAGGATGAATATTTGTTCATTTTTTATTCCCCCATAGGAAGAGAAGGAAGGCTAGCCAGGTCAATAGGCAGCCAGCCAGCCCCATAGCAGGCATATAGCAGGCCAATAGGCAGGCAGCCAGCCCCATAGCCACCTGCCTCCACAGTCTAGCCCCCACCCTTTCCCCCCCACCTTAGCTGCCATTGCCATCTACCACTGCCCAGTGCTGCCATCATTCATTGCCGCAACCCATCACTTCCTGCTGCAGTGGCTTGCCATACCTCTGGCTTGATCTATTTTGAACATTTGCCCCCAAACAGTGCAGTTTTTCCCAATAGCTTTTCCCAATAGCTATTTGTTGCTGTTGTTGTTGTTTAGTTGTTAAGTCGTGTCTGACTCTTCGTGACCCCGTGGACCAGAGCACGCCAGGCCCTCCTGTCTTCCACTGCCTCCTGGAGTTTGGTCAGCTATTTACTGGCTTCCAATTATCACTGGGTAAGCAGTTGTTTGTATTCTCCTATCCTTAGTGACATCTAGGGATGTAAAGAAATTTTTATCATTGACAACATTCATAGGAAATCAACTTGACAAAATAAGGCAGCATGAGTCTGAGAAAAAAGCATTTAATATATGTAATAGTGAATGCAATTCATGTAAAAGGTACTTTGCACAAACTCTGTGGCAGAAACAGTGTACGTATTTCCTCTTTCCCCCACAAACTCACAAGGACATGCACAACAAGCATAAGAGAGCAGGATGAGTGATTAAAAACACACAAATCACCCATCCAGGTTTCCAACTTTTACCAGCAATTATTCTATTTTTCTGTTTTGTTTGTTTTACACAGGTAAGCAAAATCCAATCTTGAATGTGCACATGATCTTTCTAAGCCCAAGAAAAACATCACCGTTTTTCAGGAAGGAAATTTATTTGTTATTTTTGTCACATTTACCAAATGAGGATGACCCAAGCCTGGATTTACATCCTAGTGACACATTTCCAGCTGCTTGGGAAATGCTGGAACAATATATTATTTCACCATCTTCAAGATTCTCCTGTAGCTTTTGCTTCAGTTCTTCCCTCCATATGAATAATAAAATAATTGTCTAAATAAATAAATAATTGATTAACTATAAATCAATAAAAATAATAATTTCCAATATTTCCAACAAAGATGATGAGGAGATGATGTCTGCCAAATTTTAATGATCTTTTGTGTGTGTACGTTCTTTATTAAGACAAGTTCTGATGCAAGCATAACATTTAGGAAGAAAAAAAACTGAACAGTTGAATAACCTTTGAACACACAGTGCTTAATTTAATGCAATTAGTTTGTCATCGAAGATTTATTCAGCATTTTACTCTATGAAAAAGTTTTTGTGTTGCCCAAAGAGTCAAACTAGCTTTAAATGAAATATGCCAACAGAGAAATTTCCCTCTTAAAACACTATGAATTGTAGTTAATACTTTTTTCTTGCACAGGAACAAAGAACACTATTAAGTTGTGATTTATACTTTTAAAATAATTGCCCACTAAAATAAATGGGAAGCATTATTTAGTATAAGTAATGGGAAAAGAGGGATGAGCAAATCTGTATTTCAAATATTATCCCTCAAGGCGTTTTTCTATTTGAATATCTCCCTCCTCCTGAAATTTCTTCTAACTAGGGTATAGTTATGCCAAATTAATCTGTCACCTTTACAATCTTGTCTGTATGCATAAGGGATTAGCTTGAATAAAGTGGGAGTGAAATCCAGAAATCATGGAATGAAACAAAATAGAAACACATACATACAAGGCAAGAGATTCTTTCAGAATGTCACTGCATGTATTGATGGAGCTGCAGTTTTGATTTACTTGGGAAATCTTAACAGATGGATGCTAATCTTAACACAGATGGATGCTAAGATGGGTGCACATGCGCAAACAAACATACACCAGCTTTTAACACATTTCAGGGGGAAAAATACTATTGGCATTTTTATACAAAATGCTATTTCCTGTGTGGCCATTTTCCACCCTATATGACTCTCTTGAGACAAAATCGTTGTCGTTTACTCGTTTAGTCGTGTCCGACTCTTCGTGACCCCATGGACCAGAGCATGCCAGGCCCTCCTATCTTCCACTGCCTCCCGGAGTTGTGTCAAATTCATGTTGGTTGCTTCGGTGATACTGTCCAACCATCTCATTCTCTGTCGTCCCCTTCTCCTCTTGCCTTCACACTTTCCCAACATTAAGGTCTTTTCCAGGGAGTCCTCTCTTCTCATGAGATGGCCAAAGTATTGGAGCCTCAGCTTCAGGATCTGTCCTTCCAGTGAGCACTCAGGGTTGATTTCCTTTAGAATTGATAGGTTTGTTCTCCTTGCAGTCCAGGGGACTCTCAAGAGCCTCCTCCAGCACCACAATTCAAAGGCATCAGTTCTTCGGCGGTCAGCTTTCTTTATGGTCCAGCTTTCACTTCCATACATCACTACAGGAAAAACCATAGCTTTGACTATTCGGACTTTTGTTGGCAAGGTGATATCTCTGCTTTTTAAGATGCTGTCAAGGTTTGTCATCGCTTTCCTCCCAAGAAGCAGGCGTCTTTTAATTTCGTGGCTGCTGTCTCCATCTGCAGTGATTATGGAGCCCAAGAAGGTAAAATCTGTCACTGCCTCCATATCTTCCCCTTCTATTTGCCAGGACGTGATGGGGCCAGTGACCATGATCTTAGTTTTTTTGATGTTGAGTTTAGGACCGTTTTTTGCACTCTCCTCTTTCACCCTCATTACAAGGTCCTTTAATTCCTCCTCACTTTCTGCCATCAGAGTGGTATCATCTGCATATCGGAGGCTGTTGATATTTCTTCCAGCAATTTTAATTCTGGCTTGGGATTCCTCCAGTCCAGCCTTCCGCATGATGTATTCTGCATATAAATTAAATAAGCCGGGGGACAGTATGCAGCCTTGTCGTACTCCTTTCCCAATTTTGAACCAATCAGTTGTTCCATATCCAGTTCTAACTGTTGCTTCCTGTCCCACATATAGGTTTCTCAGGAGATGGATAAGGTGGTCAGGCACACCCATTTCTTTAAGGACTTGCCATAATTTGCTGTGGTCCACACAGTCAAAGGCTTTTGCATAATCAATGAAGCAGATGTTTTTCTGGAACTCTCTGGCTTTCTCCATAATCCAGCGCATGTTAGCAATTTGGTCTCGAGTTCCTCTGCCCCTTCAGAATCCAGCTTGTACTTCTGGGAGTTCTCAGTCCACATATTGCTGAAGCCTACCTTGTAGGATTTTGAGCATAACCTTGCTAGCGTGTAAAATGAGTGCAATTGTGTGGTAGTTGGAGCATTCTTTGGCACTTCCCTTCTTTGGTATTGGGATGTAGACTGATCTTTTCCAGTCCTCTGGCCACTGTTGAGTTTTCCAAACTTGCTGGCATATTGAATGTAGCACCTTAACAGCATCATCTTTTAAGATTTTAAATTGTTCAGCTGGAATGCCATCACCTCCACTGGCCTTGTTGTTAGCCAGGCTTTCTAAGGCCCACTTGACTTCACTCTCCAGGATGTCAGGCTCTAGGTCAGCAACTACATTGTCTGGGTTGTCCGGGATATCCAAATCTTTCTGATATAATTCCTCTGTGTATTCTTGCCACCTCTTCTTGATGTCTTCTGCTTCTGTGAGGTCCCTTCCATTTTTGTCCTTTATCATGTCCATCCTTGCACCAAAGGTTCCTCTGATATCTCCAATTTTCCTGAACAGATCTCTGGTTTTTCCCTTTCTATTCTTTTCTTCTATTTCTTTGCAATGTTCATTTAAGAAGGCCCTCTTGTCTCTCCTTGCTATTCTTTGGAAGTCTGCATTCAATTTTTTTCTATATTTCCTTACCTCCCTTGCATTTTCTCTCCCTTCTCTTCTCTGCTATTTGTAAGGACTCATTGGAAAGCCACTTTGCTTTCTTGCATTTCCTTTTCTTTGGGATTTTTTTTTTTTTGCTGCCTCCTGTACAATGTTACGAGCCGCTATCCAAAGTTCTTCAGGCACTCTGTCCACCAAATCTAGTTCCTTAAATCTGTTATTTACTTCCACTGTGTATTCATAAGGGATTTGGTTTAGATCATACCTGACTAGCCCAGTGGTTTTTCCTACATTTTTCAGTTTAAGCTTGAATTTTGCTATGAGAAGCTGATGATCAGAGCCACAATCAGCTCCAGGTCTTGTTTTTGCTGACTGTATAGAGCTTCTCCATCTTTGGCTGCAGAGAATATAATCAATCTGATTTCGATATTGCCCATCTGGTGATTTCCATGTATAGAGTCGCCTCTTGTGTTGTTGGAAAAGAGTGTTTGTGATGACCAGCTTGATCTCTTGACCACTGGTTCTTAACCTTGGGTTACTCAGGAGTTTTGGACTGCAATTCCCAGAAGCCTTCACCACCAGCTGTCCTGACTGGGGTTTCTGGGTGTTGCAGTTCAAAAGCATCTGAGTAACAAAGGTTAAGAACCACTGCTCTTGACAAAACTCTATTAGCCTTTGCCCTGCTTCGTTCTGAACTCCAAGGCCAAACTTCCCTGTTGTTCCTTTTATCTCTTGGCTCCCTACTTTAGCATTCCAGTCCCCTAGAATGAGAAGAACATCTTTCTTTGGTGTCAGTTCTAGAAGGTGTTGTAAATCTTCATAAAATTGTTCAATTTCAGTCTCCTCAGCAATGGAGGTTGGTGCATAAACTTGGATTATTGTGATGTTGAAAGGTCTGCCTTGGATTCGTATTGACATCATTCTATCATTTTTGAGATTGTATCCCATTATAGCTTTACCCACTCTTTTGTTGACTATGAGGGCTACTCCATTCTTTCTATGGGATTCTTGCCCACAATAGTAGACATGATAATCATCTGAGTTGAATTCACCCATTCCTGTCCATTTTAGTTCACTGACGCCCAGGATGTCAATGTTTATTCTTGCCATCTCCTGTTTGACCACCTCCAGCTTCCCAAGGTTCATAGATCTTACATTCCAGGTTCCTATGCAATATTTTTCTTTGCAGCATCGGATTTCCTTTCACTTCCAGGCATGTCCACAGCTGAGTGTCCTTTTGGCTTTGGCCCAACCACTTCATTAGCTCTGGAGCTATTTGTACTTGTCCTCCACTTTTCCTCAGTAGTATGTTGGATGCCTTTTGACCTGAGGGTCCCATCTTCCAGCGTCATATCTTTTAGCCTTTTGTTTCTGATCATGGGGTTTTCTTGGCAAAGATACTGGAGTGGCATTGCCGGTTCCTACTCCAGGTGGATTGAGTTTAGTCAGAACTCTCCACTATGACCTGTCCGTCTTGGGTGGCCCTGCACGGCATAGCCCATAGCTTCTCTGAGTTGCTCAAGCCCCTTCACCACGACCAGGCAGCAATCCATGAAGGGGTGAGACAAAATACCTATGCATAAATTTATCCAATACAAAATAAATGCCCTGATAGAGCAAGTGGGACTAGCAGATAGAAGCAGGCATTTTGGGGGAAAGTCTTCGTGGACGCTTACATATTGATACCACAGTACTTTTCTGAACTCCAATAAACTGTCCTAGGCAATATGGTTTTGTTGTTGTTTAGTCGTTAAGTCATGTCCGACTCTTCGTGATCCCATGGAACAGACAACGCCAGGCCCTCCTGTCTTCCACTGTCTCCTGGAGTTTGGTCAAATACATGTTGTAACTTCGATGACATTGTCCAACCATCTCATCTTCTATCGTCCCCTTCTCCTCTTGCCCTCACACTTTCCCAACCTCAAGGTCTTTACCAGGGAGTCTTCTCTTCTCATGAGATGGCCAAAGTACTGGAGCCTCAGCTTCAGGATCTGTCCTTCCAGTGAGCACTCAGGGTTGATTTCCTTCAGAATGGATAGGTTTGATCTCCTTGAAGTCCAAGGAATTCTCAAGAGTCTCCTCCAGCACCACAATTCAAAAGCATCATTTCTTCAGTCGTCAGCCTTCTTTATGGTCCAGCTTTCACTTCCATGCATTGCTCCTGGAAAAACCATGGCTTTGACTTTGTGGACATTTGTCAACAAGGTGATGTCTCTGCTTTTTAAGATGCTGTTAAGGTTTGTCATCGTTTTCCTCCCAAGAAGTAGGAGTCTTTTAATTTCATGGCTGCTGTCACGATCTACAGTGATCATGGAGCCCAAAAGCATAAAATCTGTCACTGCCTCCATATCTTTCCCTTCTATTTGCCAAGAGGTGATGGGACAATGGCCATGATCTTAGTTTTTTTTGATGTTGAGCTTCAGACAGTTTTTTGCGCTCTCCTCTTTCACCCTCATTACAAGGTTCCTTAATTCCTCCTCACTTTCTTCCATCAGTGTGGTATCATCTTCATATCGGAGGTTGTTGATATTTCTTCCAGCAATCTTAATTTTTTCTTGGGATTCCTCCAGTCCAGCCTTTCACATGATGTATTCTGCATATAAGTTAAATAAGCAGGAAGACAATATACAGCCTTGTCGTACTCCTTTCCCTATTTTGAACCAATCAGTTGTTCCATATCCAGTTCTAACTGTTGCTTCCTGTCCCACATATAGATTTCTGAGGAGATAGATAAGGTGGTCAGGCACTCCCATTTATTTAAGAACTTGCCATAGTTTGCTGTGGTCCACACAGTCAAAGGATTTTGCATAGTCAATGATGCAGAAGTAGATTCTTTTTTTCTGGAATTCTCTAGCTTTCTCCATAATCCAGCACATGTTAGCAATTTGGTCTCTAGTTCTCTGCCCCTACAAATCCAGCTTGTACTTCTGGGAGTTCTCGGTCCACATACTGCTGAAGCCTGCCTTGTAGGATTTTGTTCATAACCTTGCTAGTGTGAAATGAGTGCAATTGTACGGTAGTTGGGGCATTCTTTGGCACTGCCCTTCTTTGGGATTGGGATGTAGACTGATGTTTTCCAATCCTCTGGCCACTGCTGAGTTTTCCAAACTTGCTGGCATATTGAGTATAGCACCTTAACAGCATCATCTTTGTGATCAAATCTGGATCATCTACAGTGAAACTTAGCAGTTAGTCACTGCTTATTTGATATGGGGATGGCCTTTAGCTCAGCAGTAGATCAGCATGTTCAATCTATGGTATTTTCAGCCAAATAGATCAAAACGCAGGTCCTGAGCCCAGGGCTAGGGATTTAAACCCTCACTGGTCATTTTTTCACAGGAAAGAACAAGAAAAAATGTTATCCTCAAGTATGAGATACATTTAGCTAATATTGCTTAGAGTTCTCATTTATAATAATAATAATCATCATCATCTCAGAACTGCAAAACTGGAAGGGACCCTATGGATCTGCAAAGTCAGCCCCTGTCAAGAAGGTACAGTGGAGAATCTGACTCCCAAATTCTGGCTCTGCAGCAAGATATCTAACCCACTATTTGCAGGAACAATTTTTTCAGCAATTTGGGTAGAACTATGATAGCTGATGTCTTGTTGCATAGACTTCTTCTACTGCCATTTTCTTTTGTGTTAGTTCACAAATGTGTAGTGTAATTTCTTCTAATTCCTCTCTTCCTCCCTTTGTTTTGCTCCATTTGTTTATGAGATGCTTATGAGATGCCTATCACTGGTGGGATATATGTCTTCAACGTATCTATGTCTCATCCTACATCCAGGGATGGAAAGTTTATTGTTTTACATCTTCCACCTGTAGCTAGGTACAAGCAGCAAATAATCAACACGTCTTCTGCTCGTTTGCATTATCTCTATCAGTCATCTGTTAGTTCTTCACTTAAGACAAGTGAATCTCCCATCCATAACATATATGGCTAGTAGTTAACTATATTGTACACACTGCAGAGAAGAAAAATATAATAATCATGATTCAGAACTAAGCTTCCAATCAAAAACAAGGGGAAGAATGCATTAGGTTATTTTAACCATGTAAAAAAGGTGTGAATTATGCTTGTAGGTGGGATACTTTAATAGCTGCAGGTGGTGAGATGAAATCTGATCTTTGAAAAACTCAATTTCATTACCCTTGATTTTCCTCTGTTCTCCTATCCTGACTAATTATATCCAGAGGAATCCTACTGCTCTTTCATGCCACTTCTGAGACATTTCTTTTATTGCTGCTTGCCTCTGGATGTTTACAAGTTCAGGCGGCAAGCAAAATCATAATCTCTCCATGCCAGTTTTGTGAATATGCGGGGACCAACAGAAAGAAACGATCTGGCACCATTAAATGAATTATTTAAACTGTTAGGCTAGCTCTGCATAAATATTTACATAAAATGCACCGGCAAGCAAATTGTCATAAGGCGAAGTCTCACAAAGGTGGGACGAGTGAGTACTGACAGGAAAGCATGGGATGTGACCAAGGAAGAAAAGAAACAATAATTGGATTAAGCATGTGCCAAAATAGAGATATGAAGTGATTTCCTGAGAATGTTGAACTAGGGCTTTGCTCGAAGCCCAAACTAATCAGGAGAATGAAAGTCAGCAATGCTAATAAACTGCCTTTGAGAATGCAGTAGGGTATTTATGCAACTGAGTCAAATAAAATCATGTTCTTTTTTGTTCCCTTTCCAAAAAATAATAATATTATTATTGCAGAAATAGACAAGGGGAACTGGAGTAGGAATTTGCAGTGAAAGATAATAGATGATAACGATCTGTAATTTGGGGAGTGGGAGAGAATGTTTTGCATTTATGATGGCAGATACCTAGGTTTTTTCTTCTTCAAATTTTCAGGGGGTTAATGGCTATTCTTGCAAAGGAGTGGTGCTTGTTTTGTAGAGCTGTGAAGGCCAGCTGACTACCCCTGGGCTAGATGCAATGCACATCATTTCTCTGGCACTCCTCAGGGCATTAACTTTTTGTAAAAAGGAGAAAAAGAATTCCCAGAATTTCACTTGTAACTACGAAGAAAATCCAACCAACAAACCAACCAACCAAACACAAACCAGGTGCCTGTTTGGCACGAGGAAAGCATAATGCAGGATCTCCCACTTTCATAACTGCTGTCTTTGTGTAAATGGAGAACTCTGTTATGACTGGCCTAGTTAATTTACACAATGAGGTCTTGGATACCTCCATAAAAATGCTACCATGATTGAACATGAAGTAAATTTTGAAAAGGATCCTGGCCTTCATGATTGAAGATTGCCAGGAAGTTGAGATGCCTTTTATTTTAATGTAATTTGAGTTGCCTATATAGTAGCTTAGCTACATTTATTATGGAACCTAACACCCACAGAGAGTAAATGACCAGAATGGAATCCTGTGTTTGGAGTGTTTTTCTCTCAATTCCCTAAAAAGAAAGAAAGAAAGAAAGAAAGAAAGAAAGAAAGAAAGAAAGAAAGAAAGAAAGAAAGAAAGAAAGAAAGAAAGAAAGAAAGAAAGAAAGAAAGAAAGAAAGAAAGAAAGAAAGAAAGAAAGAAAGAAAAACAGAAGTTGGCTGCTCTTATTGTCATGCAATATTCACAGAAACTGGGAAGGACAAAGTGGAGACTGAGCCCACTCCTCCCTGCTATCTTAAAAGAAATGGAAACACAGGATCCAGCCAGTTTTCCCTTTTTGCTGAGGTCCCAGCAATGTCATTCTATGTGTAATGGTGGGGTAGGGGAGAGAGAAACATCAGAATACAGTGGTGCCTCCACTTATGAACGTCCCTACTTACAACCAATTTGACTTATGACCAGCTCCGGCCGCAAAATTTTGCTTCAACTTGTGACCAGAGCTTCCACTTGCAAACAGAAAAACGCAGGGAAAAAGGGGGGGAAATTCAAATTGCTAACTGTAGGTGGCGAAAGAGGCTGCTTCTTTGTAGTTCCTTCTCCCCAGCAGTTAGAGTGTGTGCGTCGTCATCGGAGGCTTGGGACTGCCTCCTTCTGCTTCGGAGTGAGCGTGTGTGTGTTTGCAGGGAGATAAAGTGCTGCTTTCTGCTTTTTAAAAACTTCTGGGTGTTTTTGCAGCATGGTTGTAGGCTGGGGGTTATGTTTCTGTGCTGTGATGGGTCTTGGGGGTTTGTTCGTTTATTTGTTTGGGTCTCCCCCCACCATTTCCAATGGGTCTTGGGGGGTTGTTGCTTTTTGGGTTTCCCCCCCATTTCTGATGGGTCATGCATGCTTCCTTTGCTTTTTCCTTTGCATTTCCGACTTTGTCCCTCTGTTCTCTGTGCATTTCCAATCTGCTCCGTTTGTTTTCTGTGCATTTGCAATGGGTCTTGCGTGCTTGATTGCTTTTCTTTCCCCCCATCCCTTCAGCCAGAAGGGATTAATCATGTTTCCAATGAGTCTTGCAGTGATTTTTTTTTTTTGGTGATTTTTTTCCCTTTGGCTGGAACTGATTAATGGGGTTTCAGTGCATTCCTATGGTAAATGGTGCTTCGACTTACAACCATTTCGATTTATGTCCATCTTCTGGAACGGATTATGGTCATAAGTAGAGGCACCACTGTAGAGGGATATTTCTTATTTGAAACAGGTTGTATTTATCTGCTCCTGAATTGAGTTATGGAGTTATGAATGGGATGACTGAAGGCCTGCTTGCCTGTCTGTTTGCATATCCATGCATATGTGTGTGAATCCCACCTTTCTTTTCTTTGCATGTGTGACAGGAGAAAAAAAAACAGGTTCTCCTTTGGTTCTGCTTTCCATGCTTGACTTCACCTACTACTAACTGCTTTACCTTTCATCCCACCAATAACAGTAGGCATCAGCCACTAAGGACATAAAACTGACAGATATTGCGCCACCAGATTGCATTAGAAAGGCTACCTCCACTGCTCAACCCATCCAAAAACAAGTGAGTGGTGAACATAGGATTGTAAATTCTCACTTGATGCTGGGTTGTTAAATCATATGTTCCCCTTACTCCTCTGTGAGGCAATAAGAATTTTTCTGCAAGTATCAGCAAGTTCTTATATTTATTATCACAATTCGTGCACAAATTGTATAGTTACACAAAGTTACAATAACTGCTGCTTTGTTACATTGTGTTTTTTTAATGGAAGCATTGGGTGGGTTGCTTACGTCTTTTTGATTTACTAGTCAATATTTCTGGTTTTCAACCTCTCTGTGTAAAAGAAAAACACATTAGATTTGTGCAGAGAGGTCTGTACATGGATAAAATTGTGAAGTGATTCAACCAACAAGAAAAACTGCTTCAAAACGTGCACACATTTCAAGAACACAGAACAACAGTGGGAGAAACTGAATATGTTTCACAGCTGTACAGATTTTTTGTTCAATTTTGAAACAGACAGCCAGAAATGCCTACAGATTTGGAGCTGGAATGAGCTTCAAGGTACAAATTGTAGAAACCTGGTGTGCTTGAGAGACACACATTCACACATTCCTAGCTGCTGCTAATGGAATGAAAGCTGGGGAGAGTGGTTGGGCAATTTGTCCCTCCTATTATAAATAGTACTAAAGGAGAGGCCTAACATTGTGAGGCATTGTTTCAAAAATCTAATATTGTTTTCTTTCAAAATAACTAAGAAATGGCAGCGCTGATTCTGTACGTCTCTAATCAGAATACCCATTGAATTCATTGGAGCTTACTTTAGGTGAATAGCAGGGTAAGCCATCTTTCTGGAACGAGTGCTTTAGTTCACAAGTTATTAATACTAAGTGCTCTCAGTGTCCTTGAGTAATGGAGTCACAAATGAAAATGAGACATTTTACCTGCTGCCATTTCTTGAAGCTATATTTAGCTGAAGCAACACTCTCAGCTTCAGAATTTATCTATTAAATGTGGTGTTGGGGTTGGTGAGGCTACATGAGAAAGTCAGTGGATTTTCATTTTTGTAACTTGTTGCCCTTGCTTCACCCTTTCCTTCCATTGTCACATTTTAGATCCATAATTCCTAAACTTGAGTTCTAAAGGTTGATGGATTATAACCTCCAGGATCTGTAAACACTGGTCATACCTGCTGGAGCTTTTGAGACTTGAAATCCAGCAACTTTGAGAACTCTTGATTTATGTTGTATCTTCTCTGGGACCATTAAACTGTGCAGTAGGGATGAGAAGGGAAACACTTTCGTAAGTCAGGAAGCTTCTTTGTTTGTTTTGGGTATTTTCAGTAAAGGTCCCTTTGGTAGACCCAAAAATACCCTACTGTTTCAAGTTCTTGCAGTTTGGTTTTCCCTTCCTGGTTTCTGACACTACTACTGATTAAGCACTAGAGAACTCTGAAAACTAGTCTGAAAACAGCAGGGGCAAGACAATAATCACCTGCTGCAAAAAAAAATCCATCATCCACAAATCTATACAGGCACTAATAGCACTTTAAAGTTCACATTTATGGTCACTGTCCTCATCAACTCACCAGCAGGAAACTACTGTATACAGGTAAAGAGAAATCAGCATCATGATCATAATTAAAATAAAACACACTCACACTCACTAATGGTGATATGATCATTTTTTCCAACTAAAAACACCAAACCACAGACTATGTGGGACTGGGGAGAGAAGTCTCCCTCTTACCGCACTGATAGTTTCAGCCCAGCAGTGTAGGCTGTAGTAATCCATCAGATGAGGGGCAGGCTGGTAGGCACTCTAGGCAACAAGAAAGAAAATGGGGAGGGGGAATTCCTCCCAAAGTCAATAAAAGTTTTAAAAAGCAGGATAATCTGAAACATGAAATATGTAAAAAAATCCAAATATTAAGCAGTCTCTCTTCTGGAATCCTGAATCTTTCACATTTCTGAGACTCTCATTTGTAAAGCAATGAAAGACTCAGAAAACAAAATAAAGTGTCGCTTTCGTGTTTCCCCCCATTTGGGTTAATCCAAAAGTCCCAACCCTGGTGTGCATTTCAGAGCAAGGCCTAGGGATGTTACGCATCATTCAGATGTCTTGTTTGACAAAAACTATAAACTTGGTGTTGTCTGGAGTGCATAAAAATAAGCCAACATCTGTCTTAATACAAAGGCAAACTTCCACATTTGTCATTTGGAATTTATTATTGTGTGCTGTCAAGTGGATTCCAACTTGTGGGAACTCTTTCCAGGGTTATGTAGGTAGACGGAACTCAGAGGTGGCTTACCATTCCCATCTTCTGTGACACTCCGGGACTGTGTAGGTATAGTGAAGAATTCAACTCCTGACCTCTGGCTCTATAGCCAGGCACCCAAAGCGCTGAGCAACCAAGCCAGCTTGTTATTTGAAGGATGCTTTTGAATTTACTGCAGCATTTCACTTTAAGTGTAAATTTTAGCAACTATCTGTCTTTTCATTTTACCACATGCACACATACAGAGACAAACATGCATGCTCTTCACATGGTGACATCGTATGAGCAGATAGTACTGAAACCTGATTGCACAGTCACTTGTTTCCTAAAATTTCCCTTTCTCCCCATTTTTTATGGAGAAACATTGCACAGAATATGCTGATCACACTTAGCCACTTTTCAGCTGATGCCAAAGAACATGTGCAAGTTGTAAACTTTCAGCTGGATGAAGCAAGAGATTGAATTTGTGCTAAAAGGCTAAAGGCAGTTTTAGAGAAAAACCAATGTACTGTGAACCTACCGACAGATTGTGCAGAAATCAGAAGTGTAACTTGTTGCCAGCGAAGATGCATTACTTCAAAATGATGAGATTCACAATTTTCGGATGCTTCTTGTAGCTTCTGTGTCTTTGCTCAGTTTTGGCTGGCACACCAAGTGTACCTCATTTTTATGAAACACATCTAACCACCACGACATCTTGCTGGGTCACTTGCGGATTAGAATACTCCAATGCACTTTACAAGAGCTGTCCTTGCAGTGAAAGCAAAACATGGCTATCGAGATGCTTTCTGCAAATAGAGAAAGCTATTTTACTAGCTCTTGCTCCATCAAATACATTCAGAAAACAATTTTATTTCTTCTGTGTCTCCTGCCAACTAATGGTGCTTCTGCTTTCATGTGTATTGGTACACCATTTTTCTCTCTTCAGTGCTTCTCTATGCTGGCTTGTCTTTCCACTGGGATATTTCACTAAGTGAAGCAGTTCAATATTCAAAAATTTCGTAATGAAAACCAGTTATAGGGCTGTTCGGTAATGTTATACTGGATGGCAGATGAGGCAGATTAAAGATCTTGAACAAAGTTATCAGTGATATATTTACAATGTCTAGGAGGAGGCATTTCACATAAAGACAGCCCTGGCCTTCTTTGCAAGTGTGGTTGTAAAGTATTTGCCTATGGGAGCAAGGGAAATGATTCCCCACTTGCTTTCAGACAGTAAAGATGTCCACAAAACAGCAGGCTCTGCTTCCCAACTTGTTTTTTACCTATTCATTGCCCAATAAATTAAAGCGTGAGGATACAGAGTGGAAGCTTACAGGCAGATATGTGACACATGGACACCATCTCAGATTAGCCTTTCAGCCAGCCTCACAAATACTTAGGGAACTATAATGATCTTTGACAAGCCATTCCAGTGGCAGTGGTGCATAGATACAGTGACCATAAATGTCTCATAAATTATGTCTCAGGGCTGTGAATTATAGCCCCTAAGCAGAGCAAATGGCACCTGGGAGGCCACCTAGTTTGACTGTGTTCCTCCAACCCCCATTTTCTCATCAGTGTAAATGAGAAGAATCTCCCATATACCTTTCCCAAAGCACATTGTGATAATTATCTTTCAAGACAGGAAATGGGTGGGTAAATAGTGACTGAGAGGGTGAAAAGGGATGAACAGTATGGACAAGTTAGGTAGAAGCTTGTCAATTGGCTCCTCAAAGCTCATCTCATTCTGTAGTTGCCTTCTCTTCAAGCATTTCCCAAAATGTTTGCTGTTGAGGGTTTACCTTTTGCCCTACAAATAATTCCTTGTTGAAAGGGGAGTGATGGGAGCCAGAGTGATCAAGCAGTTAAAGTGCTGGACAGAGATATGGGAGATCCAGGTCCTAACCCTCACTGAGCCAGAAAACCCATTGGCTGATCTTGTACAGCATTCCCTCTGAGCTAAAGAAGTCAGTCATGACTTAATTCATCCAATGTAACAACTTAAAACATTTTCCTCCTCATCACGAGAAAGTCAGCTTTTATTAGTTAAATTGCAATATAATTTGTGTGTTTTCCACAGTTGTTTTTGTAGAATTCTATAAAACGTGCTATTGAAAAAAAAGTGTGATCTCTGTTAATATAACGATGGTAGCACTGGATAGGTTGTTTGAGGCTTTGTGATCAATCAGTTTCTCTTATTATGTTTTGTATGTGTGTGTATGCAGGAAGCATGGGTAGCAGTGAGGAAAAGATACTCATTTGTGTTTAGGGGTAGGAGTTTTAACCAATGTACATATTGTTCAAAATGCAAAAACAAAACAAAACAAAGCTGGGGGAGGTAGTATTTAATGTTGTGATCTTCCATGAGTTGTCTGTCATGGGGTTGGAGAATCTCTGAGGTACTGTTCATCATGCCAAAATTGCCAGTCTAAGTTAAAATCTTACAACGGGGAGGTTTCTGTGTATATCAACCCCATCCTATCTGACAGGGAAAGTGTGAGTCCAAAGTGGTAAGAAGGAGATTCATTCATCCTATCTTGAACTCAGTGGGCGAAAGGTAGAATATAATTGTCACTAAATAACAAAAACTTAATATAATAAAAATTAACTAATGAATAAAATAAATACCTGAGTTTCAATACTGTAACTCCGTGAAAGGAGGAATAATGTGAAAACCTCTAATAGGACATAATGCCTACAGCTCAGAGATGGGCAGAGAAGAATGTCTTCTTCAATAATGTGGCTGCTACAGTGATTAGCCCAAGGGATAGTTCTATTGATTGACCCCTATGAGTATAGATCTCATTATCTGTGTAGAATAAAAAAAATACTTGAGACAAGCTGCGACTGAAGGGAATTTAACCATTATGTACCATGACATTATAACCACACCCTGTATATAAGAATGGGATGGGAGAAAATGCACCCACATCCAAGTGCCAATTAGGATGCAAGCCAAAAATTCCCATCCAGCTCCAGAGGCAACCAGCTAATCTCATTCTTAATCCAAGGGTGAGTGGGAGGAATTGCCGGAAAGGCAGCAAAAGAGGCTGCCTTAAAGGAAACCAGCCTTATTAAAGGCTCCGTCCCTCCACTCCCTAGAGGCTGTGTCACCCATGATGCGTCACCTGTGATGCTTGTGTCCCAGCGGGTGGGTGGGCAAAGCCTCCCTGAAATGGTGACCCAGTGCCATTTGGGAGAAGTCATTGCCCACCCAGCCCAGAAATAATGAGACAAGACATAGGTGTTGGGTTTAAAACTTGGGCCACAACTTTATTAACTATTTAAAGTCATCCCCCAAAATGCAAGGGGGCCTACTGTAGTGCGATATTCTTTAATGTCTGGATAATCATCAATCTCTGGATGTTTCCTATAGCAGGGTGAGATCCTATTTCTGAATCATGCTGTCCACTGTACAGCATGCCTTCAGGTGCTCTGTGACTTGGTACCCCCAATCAACTCTTCCACAGAGCCTCGTGACCCTAAGCAGGCAGCTGGATGGAAGATCGTACCCTGTAAAGCCCACCTCTCATCTGACAGCCGATTGTCAGAACCTGACAGAGAGATGGCCAAAATGTTGTCACCACATGTCAATCCTGAACTCCCCCAAGTTTTTGTTATCACACTACCCACCATGGCATGAGGCTATTTATATGCCCCACGCCCACCACCCAAGCCAAAAATTTTAGCTCAAAGGCCCCCTTGCATGTCCTTCAGAAATATGTCCATCCCTATCTCAGACATATGAACACCATCACCCCAAATAATTCAGGTCGATGAATGGTTATGTCCGGATATTGGATCATCGCACCTAGTCCTGACCTCATTGCATGACCTACCTCCTAATTTACTCCTCACCTGGAGTGATCTATCCAACCTCGAACACAGTTGGCTCTCCGTACAAGCCTAGGAATAATGTTGGACCAGATTATCCTCTTTGAAGGAAACCTATCCTTCAATGTCTGCAGATCATGTCTAATTTGCAAAATCAAAGACTTGCCTTTCCTGATCGTAAGGCCATTCCCACCCAAATGAACCACCATCAGATTGGGAGGTGCACACTCAAGATTCGACAGGGCTAGTCCCAATAGCTCTGGCCACAACATGCCCCTCTTTCCTTTCCATTTGACAGTGGCAAAGGCTCCCAAACCTAAATCGCATCCCCAACCTGTCCTCATGGCATGCTTCATGGCCCAGTGAACATCACTGTGGCCATACACCACCACTCATAGCCAAGCAAAAACTGCCATGAGTCCTGTAAGGAGAAACAGAGTCACATCTATATTGGGAGGGAACACACATAAATTTTAAACCTATATGAAGACCATGTCCCCAACTTCTTAATTGGCTCCTCACCATAGCCCAAGGCAGCAGCCGTAGATACTGGACCATTATGGAAAGAATGAGTTCCAAATTTTCATCCCACAATGCCTGCTTCATGAAGGCCTCATGAAGTGATTGCCCAAAATTGATACCTCATAAGGGGAGAACCATCACTGTGGCAAAATAAGTCACCACTGGATTCCCCTCTCAGCCAAACAAACTTGGTGAGGGCTTTAACTAGGCAGAACTCTTTTACAGAACAAGGCCACAGACTTATAATTTGACCCTTCTCGAATTGGTCAGTTTTTGATTGGCAGAGATGCAACAAGACCCTGTCTTCGGAGACTAGCAGGTCCTCCATCTGCAATGCCAAATGGGAGTTATCTAATTTTGATGCCCTCACCAACTCGCTAATCCGAAAGGCCCTGAAGAATGCACAGAGCGTAGCAGCCCTAAATAAACTCTCCTCGAATTGGTCAGCGCAGACCAGTTTCCAAGCTTGGCCTAACTGGACAAGTATCCTGAGGGACATGGGAGTGCAGTCTTACCCCTCTCCTTGGACCAACCTTAAACCATCTTTTTAACCCTGAAGTCATTGGTCAGATCTGGGTAGCCATGAGCCTTAGTATATAATGCTTAGGGCAGCCATCTTCCCCTGAATGGTACATGGAACCAAACCTTTAAAATGCAGGTGAACAGCAAATTGTTGCAAGTGGTCCACTGTTATAGGCCATGGTCTGCCAATGCCTTCACTTGCACAATAGGCAAAAAACACTCTTCGCATGCAGCTGCATAGCTGCACCTGGTACTTGGAGCAATGGCTAAACTTATGGCCCTGTTGGCTTCAATTTTCCAGGGCTCCATGCCTCTTGGGGCAATATCTCTGGTCGAAATTGAGCCTCTGGGGCCAACACCCTGAACTGGTTGATCTGCTGGAGGGACAGGGTGTCAGCCAGCTCGTTCTCAACACCCGGTACGTGACAATCCTGAAACACTATATTGTACTCCAGGCAACATAATGTGAAGGCTCTCACAAGTCTCATAACCCTCTGTGACTTGGACGAGAGGGTATTCACTACATGAACTGCTGCCATATTGTCACACCAGAAGATGACTGAGGAGCTGGCCCAAACCTCAGCTCATAGCCATAAGGCTCTCAGAATGGGAAAGAACTTCAGAGCCACTCCATGCCTCAAGCCACAGACTGGCACACCAACGGCCTCTAAAGTAAGTGCCATAACCAAAAGATCCGGCAGCATTCAAATGAACTTGGAAGACAGCTTGTAAGCGAAGTTCATCCCTTCAAAATGAAATCCCATTGAAATGCTCAAAGAACCTCAACCATGTGCAAATGTCATCCTTCATGTCCACTGACAATTTTCTCTTATGATGTGGCCTCTTTAAGCCACTCATGGCTTCGCTGAGCTTTCTCAAAATAGCCCTGCCTGGGGCAATGACCTTACAGGCAAAATTAAGGTGGCTAACCACCTCCTGCAAGTCCTTCAGAGTAAGTTTTTTATGTTGCAATAAGCTTATGATTCAGATCAGCAAATCCATTAAGGCAACCTGCTAGATTGCTGAACTGTATCCAGCGTTGAACCCCCTGGCCCGCCAAAACATGGGGAAAAATTAAGGTTAGCTGATCTTTGAATCAAGTGCCCACTGTCAAAATGCTTACCTGACATGGGGCAAGACGGGGTCATTAGCTGCAATCAGAGCCCATGATGATGAACATCCCATTGCATCTGAGGGTTGATTGCAGCCCTCATCCTGAAACCCTGGTCATAAAGCAACCAAGCAGGGCCTAGAAAGTCGATAAATAAGGTCAAGATATTGCAGAAGGGCGAAGGCCCGGTCTGGGTACACTTTAACTATAGTGCCGGCGTAAATTAAGAAAACCTGGCAACCAGTTAGCCCAACATCTATCTGCCCTTCTTCTTGAAACGCTCTTTTTCTCTGTCCTCCGTCCTTTTTCCTCTGCTCCCTTTCTTCTCCTCAACCTTTCTATTTAAAAGCTCAAATATGTCTACGTATTGGCCTGTCTCATTTTTGAAAACAGGAACAAAAACAGAGTAGAGTGGCAGTGTTCTGTTCCTTAGAAGTGAATCTGATGTTGTGTAGCTAGTTCACAAAGGTTTCACATGTTCTGTTTTCAGCATCACTGTGAATCAGACATGTTGAAGTGTGCATTACCCAATTTGGAGACAATGTAGTAGCTTTAGTGAAGGGAGGGAGAGCTCAATATTCAGGGGAAAAGAGCTTTGCTTTGGTTTAGAGTTGGTTTAGAGTTGTGTTATATATTTGTGGTTGTCATGGGAATTGACATTACCATGATCAGTTTATCTCAAGCCACTAACATTTCACATGATTCTGGTTATGAACTGGGTCCATGGTACAAGGGATTTTTCCACTTTTATCATCAGCTGAAAACAAAAGGTGTGAACTTCAGTACAGAACCAAAGCTACTTGCCAAAGTTCCTTAGAGATTTCTAAATGCAGTAGAAAGTTTGAATTATTGAACTATAAACTTGGAAGAGACACAAAGAGTCATTTAGCTTATTCGCCTGCCAATGTAGAAAATCCACAGCTAAAGCATTCTTTACAGATAGGCATCCCAACTTTGTTTAAATGTTGTTGTTGTGTGCCGTCAAGACAGAACCAACTTATAGCGTCCCTAATAGGGCTTCCAAGGTAACTGAGATATTTAAAAGTATCTCAGTTACCTTCCCAGTGAGCTTCCATGGCTGACTGGAGATTTGAACCCAGGTCTCCTGAGTCCTCGTTCACCACTCTATCCACTACACAACACTTGGTACTTCTGTTTAAATACTTCCCCCAAAAATGAGTCCACCATCTTCCAAGGTAGTCTCTTCCATTGCCAAATACCTCTGACCATCAGGAAGCTCCAGTGCTTAGCCAAAATCTCCTTTCTTGTAGTTTAAATCCATTTTTCCCCAAGTCCTACTCTTTGTAGTGGCAGAACCTAGCTGGCCCAATCATTATCCCCAGGCAAGGCAGTAGCCACAGTCAATGGAGCACTGGGGACAATAGCACAGCCACCAACAACAACTACTGCTCCCTGCCGGAGCTGCTCAGTATTGGAGCTTGGTAGCCATTTCTCAACAAAGAAGAAGCAGAGGAACAGGGATGCAGGCAAAGGCAGCTTCAAAGAAGGTGAAGACAGTAGCAATGGTTGTAGCAATGACACCTGCTTGCACCACTGAAGAAGTGAAGCAGTCATTGCCTTGGCTAGGACTTTACTCCTTCACAACACCTCTGTAGCACTTCATTTTTTTCAGCTGGTTATTTTTTAAAAAAAACACCTGGCTGTGAGGGGTGTCCTTGGGACTAAGACATATTGTGACAATTTTCTTTGACCATCCATCCCACAACAGTTTCATGTCCAAGTCCTATTACTCTTCATAGTGGGATGGTGGTGCACAGTCCCCATAAAGTAGAGGGTGTTTTCTCTCTCTTTTCCTCAGGTGCCGCATGTTTGCATCATCTCTGAAGCAGTAAATAAGTTTGTTCCATCTGCCTCATGATAGCCTTTCGAACACTGGAAGACAATTGTCATGTTGCATCTCAAGCAGTTATATATATTCATGTGACAAGGTTTATGGGGGAGAATTTACTGGCACATGTAGCATCAGAATCTCTCCCTCACCCCTGCCACCACCTCCTGTTTGCTTAGAGAGAAAAACAAATACTGTTTCTTCAGTTGGCACTGAGCTTCTGCAACCAGCCCTCTTCGAGAGTGTCATATCCAGCCCAAATGACTCTGTCATTGTCATTCTGACAAAGGTATTATTGGAAAGGGAATTTTAACCTCATGGAAGACATATTCTTTTCCCTACAATGCTTCTGGAAAGATGCTACAACATAAGACAACTATTATTCTACAGAGACATGGCAGTTCTCCTGGTTGTTGAGTTAAGAATCTCCATGTTGAATGACACAACAGGAAAAAAATTACATTTCATATAAAAAGGGAGGAAGAAAGTTGCTATCTCCATTTCTGCCAGTAAGTCCAACAGTCATAAAACATCAGGATGTGTTCCTACCCTCTGCAAAAATTGCAATAAATGTCACCTCACAGTTTATAGCCTCCAGATAGTATTGACAAATGGGAGGGTGTTATTTGTATAACACCAGCTATGCAACTCAACATTGTCAAAAACTTAGATCTGAGACCACTTGTTCAAAGGAAGAGGAGGAAGAGCTTTAACACAGAATATGTATGTCTAAATTTAATGGTAATTAAACTTATAATGAACCCCATTTTTTTTCAAATGTAGTAATATTGTTCTATTATTATATTTACAGTTATGAATTATATTATTTCAACTGCCTGAGTAGTGATAGTACCACTGGATAAAGTGAATTTGATGTGGTATCTCTTCTGCTTTAATTCCCTTCTCCCTTATGTTTAGAGGGCAAAGAATTCAAATTTCTGTGGCCTGTGCAAATTACTGACAAGCAGGGATGGTCTTCCTACAAAGCCTAATAGAAATAACAAGATATCAGATTGATGCAGATTGAAAATTTGGTTTCCTGTGTTCCATAGTTACCATGGCTGTCAAATTACCTAGATTACAAAGAAGAAGAAGAATAAACTTCAGCTGTCTCAGAGTCAAATTAAAAAACAAATATGATGTAACTCCTGAAGAAGAAGGGATTGGGAAAGAATAAATTGCCAAATGGGGTCTGTGCCTAAAGATATTTAGAAAAGGCCCCTGCGAACAGCACTTCCTGTTAGGGAGAGTGTGATGTCCAGCCTGTGTAGGCAGAATAATATACAGCCTGAGAAAACCAAACTGGACAGAAATACATTGTGGCATACAGTACACTATACTGTACAACACTGGGATCCTGCATGCAATGGCTGGTTCCTGATTCCAGTACTGGTGGCTTCTGAGATCTGTCTGAAAACTTTTTTTGGTAAAGCAAACTCACAAATGTTTTCCAAATCATCTTGTTGAATTTTATTGCCTTCCTGACTTTTTTATTCAAAAAAGCTGGATAATAATGTAATGGTTTGTTGTGTGTGTGTGCATGTGTGGATATTAAGTGTGGACATACCGACTGTGAAGTTTTACGGGGAGTATAATTGTCATGGAGGTGTTCTAATTGTGCATTGATTAGATCTCATTAGTTTGTAAAGGCTCAAATGTAAGAGTTAATGCACTTGATGTACTTATTGTTCACTTGGTACGCATTAGTCATTAAGTAAATTAGAAACTGAATTGACTTTTGATGGCACATAATTGGTTTATCTAAATGACTGACAAAAATGGAAGCAAAACTAATGGCAAGTGTTTCAGAACAATCTTGGCATGACAATAAAAGATAATTAGTTTTAAGGGAACTGCTTTTCTAGAGGACTGTTTTCAAAACCCCACCACCTCTTCTAACATGTCTTCTTTTGTTACAGAACAGACATTTTAGTAACTGAGAACAGAGTTGCTGTCAATCTCACAAGTGATGATGAGTTTCCTTATTGATTCAACAATGAATCTTAAAGTTGGTGTCCCAATTATTCCTAGCCTGTCACCAGAATCCAAAAAATATTATGTGCATGTATGGAGTTGGAGCTGTATGTAACAACTACAGTAACATACTTTACGATTCGGGTGTCTGACCCCATGGAAACATGGCTTGTCTCATGTCTTGTTCTCTTACCTTTAAGGGAAAGTCAGTAGCTCAGTGATACAGTGCATCTGTTGTGTGTAAAAGGTACCAGTTCAGTTCCCATCACTTTCAGGAGTGGCTGGGAAGAAAATTTCCACAAAAAACTCCAGCTGGCTGAAGCAGATGAGCTTGAGCTAGATTGACAAGTGGTCTCACCTGATATACACATGTCTTCTGTGTTCCACATGCCTGTCAAGTGAAGAGTAAAAGCTTTGCATTAGGGAGCTGTAAAAGAATGTGCACAGTGGGCATGTCCTCTCTATACCTAAGTTTCTAGTCCTCAAGTTTCCAGTTTTTCATGCGGTTGTGATCTCTTACAATCAGTGGGGAGGACAGGAACTGCATTCAATTTTCGGCATCAAGAAAGGCAGTTCATCACTGGGATGATGTGTGCTTTTCTCTCAAATTCTGAAGTGAGCCCCTGCCCTGGAGTTCAATTACTGCTTTTGGCTTTGATAAACACACACAGAGCATGGAATGAAAGCAGGGCCCACAATGTGCTTTTGCTTTATTTTGCAACCTGGCATGGCTATATGCTCCAAGTTCTGATTACCACTATCTCTTTAAAAAAATCTTTCAGTCCACTGTTTATTTTAAGACTGAACTCAGCTCTGACAGAAGAGGGAAAGAGGCTTCATGGCTGACAAAAAAAATTAGCACCATGCACAGGCTCTTGGTTCTCAAAGAAGGTCAGGGACAGTTGCTTGTGGCAGACACAAGTGCCAGTCAATCAGGGTTTTATGGAAATCCATTTTCTCCTCTAAACCAGAAAAGCATATTTCTCTTCCTTTCAGATCCTTGTGTGTGTGTGGGGGGGGGAAAGCTGTTAAGTGAGTAAGATATGCAGTGAGTGCCTTGCCATGGCTAAGCCTTTGCTTCATATGTCTGATCCATGTTTTAATCACATTTACTTACAGTGCTCTCCTTCTCTGAACAGGGACAAATATGCAGCACTGATTTCCTTGTTTCACTAATGGGAAAGGCCAAAACCTCACATCAGTTTCCAGATGAATGAAAAATGAGTAAAGCAGAAAAGGGTGGGGAAAGGAGATACCTCAAAGATACAGTGTCAGCTTTAATTACCATAAGTTATAGAATTTGATCAGATGTTTGGGAGACTTTCATGTGGGGGAAAATTAAGGAGAAAATATAAGATTCTTTGCCTGCTCCATTGTCAGAACTCAGATCTTATCAATCCACTGATATATCCATGCCTCTCCATCTTTGATCATCCAGATGTTTTGAAATTCATTGCCCACAACTTGTGGTCTCTGGCCATGCTTTCTGGGGCTTATGAAAATTAACATCCAAAACATCTGGAACACTACAGATTGAGAACCACTGGTTCACTTGGTTCCTTTGGAGATTTCCAGTTACTGCTATGTGCGCATTTGGGAGATGTATACAATTTTTACAGAACATCTTTATGCACGATTCAAGATCACAAGTTCGAAATGAAGAAGGAATTAGGCTTTCCAAGTCACTTAAAATCAGTTTACAGAAATTCTTGGCAATAGTCAGCATGGCTGTCACTAGACATTCCCACCTATTGAAAGAAACACAGACCAGACCCCCTTTTGATAATGGAGTTCAGTTAGATATAGTTCAGTTAGATCACATCTTACAAGTTGATGTTATCACCAACTGCAAATTTTGTATTGGTCTTCTTTCATATTTTTCACTGAGAAAGATGCTAAAGGGTTTCAGATGCAATGGCAATCATCTTTCCCAGAGAACCATGTAAGATCTTTAAATGAATGTCAATTGGTCTCTAAAGAAAATTTAACTGAGACAATATACATTATACTGTATTGTATCAGAACATCTCACAACTTCACAGAGTTTTTGCTAGGTTCAATATTTTGCCCATAATACTCTTCCAGGGTGGATTTTTAAGAGGTATCTCTTAGCACCTAGCAAAGTTATTGCCCATGTATATTTGGGGTTCTTGAATCAATCTCTTTTTTGTAAAGTTGAGAGGCTATAAAATAAACCCCTTTCCCTTACATTTCAGATTTATCCCGAGGAATGGAAAATTATGTATTGTCTTAGAAAGTAAAGGTTCCCCTTGACAATTTGTCCAGTCATGTCCGACTCTAGGCGGCGGTGCTCATCTCCGTTTCCAACCCATAGAGCTAGCGTTTTGTCCACAGACAATCCTCCGTGGTCACATGGCCAGCATGACTAGACATGGAATGCCATTTATCTTCCCACCAAAGTGGTACCTATTTATCTACTCACATTTTTGCATTTTGCATGCGTTCGAACTGCTAGGTTGGCGGGAGCTGGGACAAGCGATGGAGGCTCACTCCGTAATGTGGATTCGATCTTACAATTGCAGGTCTTCTGACCTTGCAGCACAGAGGCTTCAGCGGTTTAACCCGGAGCACCACCACGTCCCTGGTATATATCGTCTACTAGACCAGAAAATAATGCCTCACTAGCAAATCTAATGGTTTCTAGTAGGGCTGTGCACAGGTCCTCTGAATCATTTCAGGAGCCAACCTGGTTCTTTGAACGGGGTTCTAATCCAATCCAGAGCATTACACTCATTCCACAGTTGCCTAAGCTGTAACCATGAAACAGCAGACTACTGATTTCCCTGTAAGAGATCAGTCTAGTGAAAACCAATTTTCTAAGAACTGCTCGACTTCACATCTATGAGCAATTTTCCTGACTAAACCATCTTACCATGTATATTTAGACTTTAAGGTTTGGACTTTTACATTTTTCACACTGGTACAAACCTGATGAAAGTGTGTTTTAATCCACAAGTTCTTCTTTATTGTATGATTATTTTTAGTGGTTTGTAAAGGTACTGCCTATTTCTGCACTATGTCTGATTTAATATGGTTCCCAAATCCTAATCGGTATGAAAATTCAGCTTGCCAGATATTCCATTCTCCTGTATTGGAAAAACAAAATTATTTACCTTGTCAATTTTTTTACTGACATATGTGATCTTTAGAAACATCCTAGAACCTGAAGAGTGGAGTAAACTGGTTGAATTTTAGTCACATTCTGGAGTTTGCATACTGATACTGTATATCATTGGGTCCAAGCTATCTAAAAGACTGCATTTCCCTCTATGAATCTGCCCTGGCATTAAGATCATCAGGGGAGGGCCCCACCACCTTCACAGGCATGCTTGGTAGGGACACAGGAGAGGGCCTTCTCTGTCATTCCATGGGGGGGCAGTCTGGCCCCATCTTTGCTGTCTTTCGGCAAGCAGGCAAATACCTTTCTCTTCAGATAGGTGGGGTAGAAACAAACAGGCAAATTTAGAGGGATCAATGAGCAGAAGCAGCGCCCCCTTCATATCACACTATTTTGGGATTTTCCTTACTTGGTCATGTCAGAAATATACTGTCTACTTTCCTCTCATTTGCTTTATGTGTCTTAATGTTTGGATCAACTTCTGACTTAGCTCTGAAACTATATAGTTTTTTGATCCAGACATTATACAAATTGGTTTGAACTGGTCTGCTTTGGTTTGGAATTCTGGATTCAGCTGAGGCAAATGCTTAGCCTCATCAGTTCTTGACCTCGCTAAGATTTCCCTTCCACCTCCACCAGTTAGCCTACTGCACAAAACCTGTTGTGAGTTGACAGTCTGAGGCGGTGGTTCCAACACCCACTACTGATGGCTTTTTTTCTATAGATTTTTTTGTGCTTTGGCAAATGTTGACTTTACTGAAGCCTCTTGATACTTCATCTTTATCCATGGATAACATTGCTTTGCTTATGTAAGGATCAGCACTCCAATAATTTGTTTATTGTGAGTATATGAAGGAGAACACAAAGATCAAGAAGGAAAAGGAAAGCTGTTTTGCCAAAATACTCTTTGGTTGAGTAATTTTTTTTTATGTTAGGTGGTATTTGGCTCCATATTCCAGCCTTATTCAAGAATAAGATCTACAGTAAACAAGAGAGGGGGAGGGGGAGGGAGAGGGAGAGAGAGAAGGAATCACTTTGCTCCAGGATAATAATATAGACTGTGTGATGCATTAACAAGAAAAAGTTCAGTTACTTTCAGGGAAAGAAATCCTAAACTGTGTATGATTGTAAATAACAGGTCACATACACACACAAAAACATGAACTCAAGAAGCCATGCCATAAATGATCTGGGGAATTAACTTGCAATAAATTCTAGTAAACTAGCTTTATGCACAAAGAGAAACCACCTGTGCATTTAATACAGCAGCTTTAAAGGGGAATAATGCTGAAGATAAAGAAAAATGTAGCCTCATTGGCAGTAGGAATCTCTGGACAGCATTAAGCAAAATAAAAGCAAGCAGTTTATTCTGTCTCTGTTAGTAAGACCAAATGTTTTATGACCAAAAAAAACCATCTGGTGATTGGTGGGGGGAATAAGGATTGTAATTCAGTGTTAGACAGGAATTACGAGGCTGCTAATTCTGTCTTCATTTCCACTTATAAATCAAAGGATAAACAGGTTTCAGTGGGGGAAGCAGCCAATGAGAGGGGTGTCTTACCCTTCTTCTACCCATCCATTTTTTACTACAGCTTGCCCAAGGTTAATGCAAGATGTTTACCATTCGCACACTAAATATGTGATGGTACACCAGGATGAAATGTACCATGAAACAGAGTGAGTTAGCTGTTTCAGACAGCATTTATTGGCATGACTGACCAGAGCAATGAATGTGCTCTGGGGCATAGACTGTATTTTCAAGGAACTACCCAAGGTTCTGGATATATTTGTGGGATAGATCTCAGCAGCTTGGATAGCTCTTAGAAATTCCTAAGAGCATTTGCTACTGCCCCTCAAAACCAATGCTACCAACTCCCACCATTGTGTTAGTTGCAGAGTAGCAGTAAAGCACTGCAAGAAAGAGATGTGTATCTTGTGTCCCTGTTTCTGAGCCCCATAGATTATCTTATTAAGCATGGATGCCATGAGGAATTCTGTCCTCTCAGCAATATCGAGTAGGATTCAGATCTCAGTCTAGTCAGTTCTCTGTGTGGCAAAGGATGGCCACTGTGCTATTGCTGGACAGACCAGTGGTTTAGGTATCTGGCTGTGGAACTAGAAGAGTTTGATTCCCCACTGTGGCTCCTTGACAGGGGCTGGATTGATGATCCATAGGGTCCTTTCCATCTTTGCAGTTCTAAGATGATGATGATGATGATGATGATGATGATGATGATGATGATGATGATGATGATGATGATGATGATGATGATGATAAAACATCAGGCACAGTCAATCAAAATTATAAAAAACATTTACTGGTATCGAGCCATCAAAAACTACAGTGCCCTTCATTTCCTCATGAAAGGACCTGATGATGTTAAGGAGTCGAGGTGGACATCCAATCTTGGGAAGTATTTTAAAAAGGCCATCCCTGCTAACCAAATCAAAGGCCTTTGTAAGATCTATGAAGGTCACAAAGAGTTGTTGTTGTTGTTCCCTACATTTCTCCTGCAACTGTCTGAGGGAAAATACCATGTCCACACTGTGATTCCGGATAGATTCTGTCTGCAAACACCTGGAGCCTCTTCAGCACAACATGGGGAAGCAGCTTCCCTACAACAATGAGAAGAGAGATGCCATGGTAGTTATTGCAGTCACCTCTGTCACCTTTGTTCTTGTTTTACAACATGACATTTGCATCCTTCATGTCCTATGGCAGTGGTTCTTAACCTTTGTTACTCAGATGCTTTTGAACTGCAACTCCCAGAAACCCCAATCAGCACAGCCAGTGGTGAAGGCTTCTGGGAGTTGCAGTCCAAAACTCCTGAGTAACCCAAGGTTAAGAACCAGTGACCTATGGTACTCCACCTTCCTTCCAGGAAAGACAGAAGATTTCATACAGCTCAGTGGTGATGATCTCTTTACATCACTTCAGCAGGGATGTTATCCTTTCCAGGTGCCTTGCCAGAGACAAGGGAATCCAAGGCAGCTTTTATTTCTGCTAAAGTTGGTTCGCTGTCTAACTCTTCCAAGACAGGAAGCCACTCAATGTTATTTAATGCCTCTTTGGTTACTACATTCTCTCTAGAATATAGCTCAGAGTAATGCTGCATCCAGCATTCTATTTGCTGTGCTCGGTCCTGGATGATCACACCTGTAGCAGACTTCAAAGGAGCAGATTTCTTCTATATTGGACCTAAAGAATGCATGAAGAAAACACAAGTCATGGGACAGGGCGTGAAATCATCTCCCTCTATTACCATCTCTACACAAGAACTAGAGGTTGTTCATGTTTTCATGTACCTTGGCTCAACGATCTCTGACTCTCTCTCTCTCTCTCTCTCTCTCTCTCTCTCTCTCTCTCTCTCTCTCTCTCTAGATATCGAGCTGGATAAACGCATTGGCAAAGCAGCTACCATGTTCTCTAGACTCACAAATAGAGTATGGCTTAATAAGAAGCTGATGGCATATACCAAAATCCAGGTCTATAAAGCCTGTGTCCTGAGTACACTCCTGTACTGCAGTGAGTCATGGACCCTTTGTACATGGCAGAAGAGGAAGCTGAACATGTTCAGTACACATTGTCTCCAACGCATTTTTGGTATCACCTGGCAGAACAAAGTTCCAAATAGAGTAGTCCTAGAACGAGCTGGAATTTTTAGCATGTATACATGACTGAAACAGTGACATCTATGTTGGCTTGGGCATGTTGTGAGAATAGCTCATGGTCGGATTCCAAAACATCTCCTATATGGAGAATTAGTGCAGGGAAAGCACCCCAGAGGGAGACTGCAGCTGCAATACAAGGATATCTGCAAGCGGGATCTGAAGGCGTTAGGAATGGACCTCAAAAGATGTGAAACATTGACATCTGAGCATTCAGCCTGGAGACAGGCAGTGCAGCATGGCCTTTCCCAATTTGAAGATATTGCAGCAGGCCGAGGCAAAGAGGCAGTGCCGAAACCAGCAAGATTAGGGAGCTGGATAGGGGACGGATTGTATCTGTCTTCAGTATGGAAAGGATTGTCACTCTCAAATTGGCCTTCTCAGCCACACTAGATGCTGTTCCAAGACCTCTATTCAAAGCACGTTACCATAGTCTCTCGAGACTGAAGGATGCCTACTTGCCTACTTGACTGATATTATATGACAGAAGCAGGTTTTAACCAAAAACGTAAGTATCTGTTAAATATCTGTGCAGTATGTATGTTATTCCTAATATTGCCATTTTTGGTAGCTCTGATGGTGTTCTTTCTGAGATCTGCAAGTGCTCATAGTTGTTATTGTTGTTGCTGTTCAGTCGTTTACTCGTGTCCGACCCATGGACCAGAGACTCCAGGCCCTCCTGTCTTCCACTGCCTCCCGGAGTTGGGTCAAACTCATGTTGGTTGCTTTGATGACACTGTCCAACCATCTCATCCTCTATCGTCCCTTTCTCCTCTTTCCTTCATATTTTCCTAAAATCAGAGTCTTTTCCAGGGAGACTTCTCTTCACATAAGATGGTCAAAGTATTGGAGCCTCAGCTTCAGGATCTGTCCTTCCAGTGAGCACTCAGGGTTGATTTCCTTTAGAATGGATAGGTTTGTTCTCCTTGCAGTCCAGGGGACTCTCAAGAGCCTCCTCCAGCACCACAATTCAAAAGCATCAATTCTTCGGTGATCAGCTTTCCTCCTGGTCCAGCTCTCACCTCCATACATCACTACAGGAAAAACCATGGCTTTGACTATGCAGACTTTTATTGGCAAGGTGATGTCTCTGCTTTTTAAGATGCTGTCAAGATTTGTCATCGCTTTCCTCCCAAGAAGCAGGCGTCTTTTAATTTCTTGGCTGCTGTCACCATCTGCAGTGATCATAGAGCCAAAGAAAGTAAAATCTGTCACTGCCTCCATATCTTCCCCTTCTGTTTGTCAGGAGGTGATGGGACCAGTGACCATGATCTTAGTTTTTTTATGTTGAGCTTCAGACCATTTTTGCACTCACCTCTTTCAACCTCATTACAAGGTTCTTTAATTCCTCCTCACTTTCTGCCACCAGACTGCTATCATCTGCATCTTCTGGCTATCTTAATTCTGGCTTGGGATTCCTCCCGTCCAGCCTTTCGTATGATGTATTCTCCATATAAGTTAAATAAGCAGGGAGACAATATACAGCTTTGTCGTACTCCTTTCCCAATTTTGAACCAATCGGTTGTTCCATATCCAGTTCTAACTGTTGCTTCCTGTCCCACGTGTATGTTTCTCAGGAGATAGATAAGGTGGTCAGGCACTCCCATTTCTTTGAGGACTTGCCATAGTTTGCTGTGGTCCACACAGTCAAAGGCTTCTGCATAGTCAATGAAGCAGAAGTAGATAATTTTTGGAACTCTCTGGTTTTCTTCATAGTCCAGCGCATGTTAGCAATTTGGTCTCTCGTTCCTCTGCCCCTTCGAAGTCCAGCTTGTAATTCTGGGGGTTCTCGGTCCACAAACTGCTGAAGCCTACCTTGCAGGATTTTGAGCATAACCTTGGTTGCGTGTGAAATAAGTGCACTTGTATGGTAATTGGAGCATTCTTTGGCACTGCTCTTCTTTGGGATTGGGATGTAGACTGATCTTTTCCAGTCCTCTGGTCACTGTTGAGTTTTTCAAACTTGCTGGCATATTGAATGTAGCAACTTAACAGCATCATTTCGCAAAGTGCCCGTTTTTGCACAGCTGATTGGCAGTTTCAAAATGGCCACCAGGTAAACAAAATAGCCACCGGCTGTTTTCTGGAATGGATTCCTCACTTAAGAGGCACCAGAAATGGCTGCGGTATGGAGGATTTTCGCTGAACGGTGAGTTTTAAGCCCATAGGAACGCATTAATCACGTTTTAATGCATTTCTGTGGGCTTTTTTATTTCGCATTGCAACGTTTTTCTTTAGCAGTGATTTTTATGGAATGAATTAACGTCGCAATGCGAGGCACCACTGTATATTTTTTTTGCATAATGACCAGTGCTCTTATTTTGCCACTCTATTATGTCTAACTTTGCATTCTGTTTGTGCAATCTTTGGACATTCACAGATGAAGTGTTACATAGTTTCATCTTTTTCTTGGCAGGATTGACAGTTGCTGTTAGTACTAATTCATTGGATCTTAGCTTTCATCATGTTGGTTTGGATGCTTGTTCTTGTGCCTCAAAAATCAAGCCTTTGATTTCTTTTTTTTTTAATGGTCCCCAATTTTAGCCATGCCCATATTGAATTATGATCATGCTTCGCATCAATATTTCTCAGATGTTCTCCATGTAGTGGTTTATTTTTCCAGCTGTTTAATTTATTTTCAAATTGTTGTTTCTTATATTGAGCCTTTGTCTCTGTTGTTTTCAAAATAGTCTCCATTTTCACTTCTTTAAGTAATGTTTCTCTGCTTGTACTGATATAATCATTTAGGCTTTTTTCCCCTCCTCCTCTTCTTCTACTATTACTACTACTGTTGTTCTTGTTGTTGTTAATCTGCTCAGTCATGAGCTTGTCCTTTGGCTCAAGGAATAATCCATTCTAAAGCCACCCAACACATATGATTTGTGGTATTTGGATAGTTAGTTGCCTGGCAGAAGCTGAGAAATATGTTACTAGCACTATAAATCCTTGGTAGTCTTACTGTTTCATCTCTATTAATGATATATTTGTCTTTTCTTCCATGGACTCTATAACCACTAGTTTCCCTCAAATCCACTTGCAATCTAAATTATGCAATTAAGATGTATAATTTTTCTCTGTCTCTTAAGATCTCTGGTTGCATGTCTTCTTAACTCAGTTGTGTTTTCTTCTCTATGATAAAGAAGAAATACAGTGAGCAGCTTTCAGTATTTCCTGTTCTAGAAAGTGTTCTGTAAGTAATTTGTCTTCTGAGACGTATGACTAACAACTTAAACATGACAACAATCACAAGAATATATTTCTGTTTTACTGAATCTAGTCTCTCTAACTTATGCAAAATGAAATTCATGGTTATGAGTCAAGTGTAAAAGTGAAGCAGAGAGCAATAAACCTGGGTGAGAACCAGGGGAATCTGAAATTATGTGTCACATTTGAAGTTTAAAACCTGCTCATCAGACTGCTTTAAAATCCCATGTGAAACACTGAACATCTTAGTGTTCACCTATTCTAAACTGTAGCATTTTTAAAGGCTCCTCTGTCTACACTCCACCACCACCCTTGAGAAAATACGTCATAGTTGGTTTATAGTAATGCAGTTTAGAAAGTATCCATGTCCCTCATCTTTGTTTCTACCCTTAAGAGCAACACTATGTCAGGAATGGTAGACATTCCAGTGGGGAATTAGAGAACAACTCAGTGGTGTATTGCAGAGAAAATTAGAACTATGACAAGGAATGCCTGATTCCAAACACTTATACAGTATGTGTATGTATAGGAGCTCACTCAGTCACGTGGATTTGATCTCACGACTGCTGGTCTTCTGACCTTGTAGCACAGAGGCTTCTGTGGTTTAACCCACAGCGCCACCACGTCCATCTTAAATAGAGTTTAGTTAATGTCATTTCCAGTCACAGCCTCGGGTAGTGCGAGAAAAAAAGTAGGAGTGAGTTCAGGTTGCCAAAAATTAGGACATCTCACTGACAGGTTGAGCCTGTCAATTACCAGGTGAGAGGTGTCTTATATGGAAGGACCTCCCTGCCAGTTGCCCATTTAGGGTCTCGAGGCTCGATGGGAAGAGCTTCTTGGGGGGGTACCATTTCATAGAGCAACTGAAGGTGTGCTGTTCAGACAACAGCACGATTCAGTAACAGGATCTCGCCCTGCTCTAGGAAGCGTTCAGAGATCTAGGATTATCCGGACTTAAAAGGAACTCGCACTACGGTAGGCCCCCTTGTATTTTGGTGGATACAATTTAAATAGTTAATAAAGTTGTGGCCCAAGTTTTAATCCAACAATCTGTGTCTTGCCTCATTATTACCTGGTTGGGAGGGCAATATACTGTATAATAACACTATCCACATGTGACAATTCTTCATGAATGCTGGTACTTCTCACTACCTTTTTAATTTTTTTACAATTCTTAACAAGATTGAATGTTTCTTCAGGCAGAAGCAGGGTCTTTTGGGGGGTGGGGCATTTATTTAGTAGTAAACCTGTTTTGCCTGCTGAAAATGCCAAGCCCAGTCCATGGAATCCCTAGCAGACAGTGTGACTAATGACAAAAATCGCAACTCCAACATCATGAACAGGCCAAATCTCTGTCGATACCTTCCTTTTTAAAACTCTAATTCATAGTATGTAGCAGGTCCATGCAGTTTGCAGCTAGGAGCTGGTGCACGAGACAGGCAATTTAAATGCAGTGGAGAGAAGGATTGTCTCCTTCTAATTTTTTTCCAGTTTGGCATAAACCGAAACAAAGGCTCCAAGCAGGGAGAAAGGAAGAAGAATGCAAAGGAAATACATCATTCTATGAGCAATATTTAGGGCATAACTAATGCTACCAAATCTTTCTGGAGTCAAGATAAGCATGGACTTAACAGAGGAGAAAGTGAATTAACGTGTGATTTCACATGCGTATGAATCATTTGAAACACCCCCAGCCTTCAGAGTTCACATTTACATTTTGAACTTTGCGTCTTTGACTCCTTTCTGTACATAGGCATCACGGGGCTTATTTCAGCATTATTTGAAGACTTCTAAGGCCTTGAAATACTTCAGTGAAAGTTTCTGAAACTTGCATTGTGTAAAATCGGTTTGCATTTGGTTGCTGGTAAAAGAGAACGTCAAAGGAAAGGAAAGCTTTGATAGGCCCTGAAGTCTATATCAGCTCAGCAGAGGTGCAGAATGGAGAGGTCCACCCTATCCCTTCCCCGCTGGTGGCCCTAAAAGGAACACGAACAACATTGGAGCCACATGGGAAGGATGAAAAAAGCAAGGGTAAGAATTTAACTTCAATTCATTAAATTAGCCAACAATCTTTTCGTACATGGGACAGAACGAATTTGAGATTTTCAAAAGACATCTTGATGTCACCAAAACCCAGCTAAGGGGAAGCACTAAGGGAGTTATCCATCCAGACTTTCATTGTTTGCCTCTTAAAAGTCTAGTATTGAATCAATGTATATTCCCTCATAGTAGAATATGCTACCATTCATACTTGTTGAAAAACAGCCCTGACAATTGCCTTTTGTTTCACTGAGAAGTGGATAACTGATGAAATAATAATAATAAATGTTTTATAATGATCATTGATCAGCAAAAGATAACTGATGAAAAAAGGAGTCAGCCTCTGAGATTTTCCCTTGCTCGGAACCACTTTATATATGGTAGTGAACAGGAGAGGGTATTCTGTAGACTATCTTGACTGCTGCCATTGGTGTTGCCAACATTCAGGCTACCCTTTGCTTTGTAAAGCTTTGCATCTTTTTTCCTGCTGGCAATGCAAGCATGATATTGTCCAGCAATATCCGGCCATTTCTTGACTTATTGATTTGTGGGTACAGAAACACAACCCACTGAGCTAACAGCTCTCTTCTAACTATCCTTACCTTCAATTTCACCCAGAGAATGTTTGCCTCTTCATGGACATCTCATTCCTCCCAAAAGTGGTCTCTCAGTTTCATCTCTCCTAGCCAATCGTTTTTCTGTCATTCTTCCCATCTCCTTCCACTCCTCAAGAGTGCATCCTTTATACTCTGAAAGTATAGTGTGTCATTGTTTTTTATGCAGTTCACATGCAGCCTTTTTGCCACTCTTCTTGACTTTTTGTCAGCTATCTGGCCCTTTCAAAGGGCCTACATGTCTCTTCCCAATGCATTTCCAAATGGGTTGCCTCTACTATTCAGCTAGCCTACCAACTGGCGTATGTCCCAGTACTGGCACTCCTCTGGCCTCACTCTACCTGGACCTTGGTGGCATCCACAGCTTTCCTCAGGGGAAGCCCCCTGCAGGACATCTGCACAGCAGCCACTTGGTCATAGTCTTCAACATTCATCAACCACTACTGGTTGGATGCCAGGCAAAAGACAAATGCCTCCTTTGGAAGGGCTATACTTTCTTCTATACTTTCTTTTTTTTCACTCTCCTTCAGTAAGTGAGTTTGTTAGTCACCCTTAGTGTGATTCAAAGCAGCCATGAAGAAGAAGGACAGGTTACCTACTTGTAAAAGTAGTTCTTTGAGTGGTCCTCTGTGAAGTCACAGACTTTGTCAGCTTAGAGATGCAAGGGATCTATTCAGATCCTGAAGACTCTTATTGATGAAGGGTATAGATAGGAGTAGACAGGAAACAGTGTCCTCCATGTTCACCTTCTTTGCCTCCTGACTGTCAGCTTTTAAAGTTCACTCCTGTCACTGAATAAGATGAAGAAACTCCATCTACAGTGGGGTCTCTACTTAAGAACTTAATCCGTATTGGAAGGTGGTTCTCAAGTTGAAAAGTTCTTATGTTGAATCTGCATTTCCCATAGGAATGCATTGAAAACCATTTAATCCGTATCTGCTCTTTTCCGTCCATAGAAACTACTGTATCTTGCCTGAATAAGGATGATTTGAAAAGTATGGATTCCAATAGCAATTGAATGGCTAGACAAACATTTTCTGATGTATTTACTTTTTTTAAAAATCCCAGCTCTGATGGAGGCTTGCCATGTTTCTGGGTTATCTTGTTTTCCCTAGCCAAACAGAACTTTCAAAAAGGAGGTAGAAGGTAGAAATAGGGGTGTGTGTGTTTCAGAGTGCTTGGTGGCCCTTTGTTTAAAGAGTTGGGTGATAAATTCCAAACTACTGACTGAGGAAGAGTTTGAAGCCACTCCCTCCTCCTATAAGCCTCTTGCAGACAGCAGCCATTTCCATCAAAAAAAGTTTAATCTAGCCCCAGCAATGGCCATAAGACTTTGGGACTTTAATAAAAACGTATAATTTTGGAACTCCCCACAAGAACTTCATGCACAGTCTGAAAAAGATAAATTATCACCAAAAACTCAGTTTGTTTTTGTTTTGTTTTGGATGGCAGAAAGTAAAATAACTCTCCTGAAAATTTTGACCAAGCTCTAGAAAAGGCAGTTCATTGGGGGATGCAGAACATACATCTTCAGCCTCTTGATCAAAGTTAAAAGTAAATGTTACATTTCCTTCCCCCTGGCACAAGTGGAAAGGTATAACGTGCACTTATTTAGTGTTTCTTGGGACTTTATATTCAGCATGCTCAGTTGGAACACATGTAAATTTTCAACCACTTTCAGAGCAATGTATAGAGAGGGGTGGGGAAAAGCATTGCTCCCTGGACCTAGATGGTGCTAGTGCCCAGTCTAGAGACCCAGATGACACACCTGGTCATCCTTTTTTCAAACTCCTCCTTTAGCACCTCCCTCTGAGACCCCCAAGTGTCCACCTTTTTCTGCCATGTGGTCTATTTTCCCAGAGAAAGGTGTAACATTTGGAGGAGAGACCCAACCAGGTGCCAACTGATTCACTTACTGGTTTAAATTGCTCCTCATCCTGCTGACCAGGATGGCAAGTAGGACTTGGCTACTAACTGGAGAAGTCTTTCCTCCAAATACTGCTTGCATCTCAAAGTCAGGTACAGCCATGAGGAATGCTCTTTGAAGCAGTGATCAAGTCTTGTGGTGGCTTTGCTTAAGCACATTCAGTTGAGCTATAGCCCCAAAACCATGGCTCGTGTGTCCCACTGCCCTCTCCTCATTTTGAAGGGAACTAAAATATACATTTCCATATGTCTATATAGAGATATTCAGGATTCCACAAAACTATAGCAACAGTGGACTTCCAGCAAGTTGTCTTTCAGGGAAAACGGGCTGCAACTGTGGATTTTCTGACTGGGTAGCTCCTTAGACATTTCTAAGCAACCCAGAATTCTGAGGAACACAGAAATTCACTAGATTAGATAGGATGTAAAATGGTTTGCAACTCTCTGAGAAATTATTTGTCACATCTCTTAATACTGCCAAATGTTATCTCTCAGTGTTAGAAAAGTAATATTTCTGGGGAATAGTGTTTTGTGGGAAGAAAAACAATGAAAAACATTTGAAGTTACTTTCATGAAGGAAATGTTCTAAGCTTCAGTGCTTACATTCTTCCTGACCTTCATTTTTCCCATTATTTCAATAAATCAGAGGAATAACATCCTGCCGAGATTAACTTCCATTTTACCCTTCCCCTGTTTTTGCACAGAATTTTATGCTCTCATCTAAGCTGTTTGTAACTCCCATTTTATAGGTACTGGGAAAGAAACCATTAAAGGCAGCAGAGGAACCCATATTCCTTGCAGGAGGAGATCCAAATATTTTTCTCAAAAGAAACTGTGTTGCGAAGAGAGAAGGAAAACTCTAACCCAAATGTCATTCTGCCTAGCATGCTGCACTTCATGTTAGCACAGGCTGGCAATTTTCCATTCCTTGCAACTTCTGGCCAAAACCTGATTACCTTTTGTAATGAGGGGCATACCCTTCAGCAGTGATAACAAACTGGTATGTATGTATGAGGTGGTGGTGGTGGTGGTGGTGTGGTGGACAGATTGATGGACTAGAACTCAGGAGGCCTGGGTTTAATCCCTTACTCAGCCATAGAAACCCACTGGGAAGAAGGAGCAGGTAAAACCAATCCTTAAATATCTCACTTAACTTGAAAGTCCTATTTGGGTCATTCTAAGTCAATTCTGACTTGATGGCACAAATACATGGGACAGTCAAGGATGCATTTAAAGGCCAATGAAGCTATATGACCAAAGGGCTGCCTCACACAATTGTTTGGAAGATATCTGCAGGCTGGATTCCCCAGTACATTGAAGGATGCAATTGTTTTGCAAAATAATAATTAAAAAAACCTTTCAAAAAAAAATCAAGGATGGGAGGAAGGTAAATTTGGGTTTAGTGGTAGATCTCTGGGTGATATACAGTGTGACAAAATGACCCCCCCCAAAAAAAAAACCAGCTCAGAGTTGCTCGATCAACAGCATCTCAGTCTTTAAGATTTCAAAGTCTGAGACCTGGAGAATGTGCAACAAAATCTGAGCCTCCTGGATGAAGCCTGAGACCCCTGTCATCCTCACAGAGCAGGGTAACAGAGGGAAGATGTAGAGGGACAAACCTACATGCTAACAATGGGAAAGTCTGGTAATTTCACTCTCTACCACATTCAATTGTTTGAAATCTTTAAGCATTTTGATCTTTATCTTCAATAGGAAGAGAATTGCCAATTTTGATCAATTCTTTTGGAGTAAAAAAAAAAGTGTCTTCACCCCCATTTCTGCCTGCCAAATTTCACAGGTCCAGCTATTCCGAGTGTGGGGAGGACCTTGATGTTTCTACCTTCTGGAAGTGGCAGAAAGTGAGAAAGTTGCAAAGAAGTGGGTAACCACATTCCATCTCATACACTGGGAGCTAAGAATCATCTGTTTCATTTGTATTGGACTTTGCCAAGATTAAAATTCTCAAGCATCCAGAACCGTTCATGGCTCTTTAGATCCTAGATATTCTGGACTTAGCAAAGAGCTTTAATTCTCCTTCTTTGTCAAGCGTAATAAAGGTGTATTGATTCACACGGAGATATAAAGAACAAATTGCTTTTACTTTTTTCCAGTTTTCTGTAAATCTAGACTGCAGTCTTTTGGAGTGGCCAAATAATAAAAATGAATGAAAAGGGGAATGCAACTTGACAAAATAAATGGGCTTTTTTTGCTGCATTCTTTTGGCCTTTGCTGTTTTTACCACTTTCTCTGTGATGCTGAAAGTGGAACCAATCAACTTCTTGCAAGTGCTCTCTTTGGGGGTATTTCCTTCCCTCCTGTCTTCTCACAATATGACTGATGTTTAGTCCAAATAGAAATACAGTACGTTTTTGTGCTAGCTTGGCTCTGGAAGTTTTGAAACTTTTATTGTGTGGCTTCAGAGTTGCACCAGGAGTAAGCAACCTGAGATAATGAAGTGCACTCAACTGGCCTTGTGGTTTTACACTACACCTTTTTGCACCTGTTTAATCCAGGATAGTCGATATACTTTGGATGCTATAAAATGTGAAGAAAGTGGGAATTGCATCTGTATTATCAGAATTACATATTTCATTCAGATCCTCCTAAAGGTTATGAAGTACCTACCTGCTTCCAGAACCACTTCCTGGTTTGATCCTTAGAAGTTTCAGTTTTGTTGCATCCCTTCAAACCTCACTGAATTTTATTTATAGTCTTGTTCAGCATCAGGTTGTGGGTTTTTGTGTTTTCCTGCTTGTAGATTCTAATATATATATTTCATTGCAAATTTTACTTAGGTAACTTTTTCTATCGACTAAAATGTAGATTGGACATTTTGTTTTTCAGTTCTGCACATTCTAGCTGTGTACTGTGAGTCTCACAGGTGCATGCATTTTCAAGGCAAGGGATATTTGTTTTCACTGTGAGGTGCAAAAGTGCTATTTTTGTCAAGACTCTCAAAGTGAACCAAATTGTTTTCCATCTGCATTGATAAGCCTTCATTAGTAGTTCTCCTCAACAAACTGCTTCACTTCATAGTGCTGTTTAATAAAGAACTCTTGATATTGGGAGAAAGGCAACCTATAAATAAAACATATACATATCCTTCTGCTTTGTGGAAGGTCTCCTAGATTTGAGCAATCAAGTGATGAAATTGGGGAGCTCCATTCATGTGACAACTAGCCTGCAAAATACCTTGAGTATGAAAAAGGTAACACCAGAAATGTGAAGGTGGCTTTTTAAAACTGTTTCATGGTTTTATTAATTCCTGAAATCATGTTAACAAATAAATAGTTTGTATTAGCAGAAGAGAAGTACAGAAAAGTTTCATGGTTTTTCATTGTTTCTCTTTCATCTAACATTTCCTTCACCCTTTAGCTATCATATAGCCCAGGAAATTTTTCATCCAGTACCATTTTCTTTTTCATTTAAAGCTAAAGGACAGGAGTAGCAAAATACAAAAAAAATGAGAGGGGTACCCATTTGAAAAATAAAATACAATATTGGGGGAGGGGGGACTGAATCTGCAAAGGAGCCTGGATTGGTAGGACCCCAGTGAGTACTTCTCTTTCTTTGCATCAACCACTCTTTGTGGGTGCCCAAGCTCCTGGTGCCCTCCATTTTGTATTGTGCTGCATGGCTGCCAATCTCTGTGACACCATCTTGATTTCTTTGATTTTGTGGGGAGTTTTCTTTTATTTATTTGAATTACTTTTGCTGCTGTCTGCCGGGCTTGCTTCTTGCTGTCTGCTGGAGAAAAGGCATCATATGGTAGGGAGGAGAGAAATCTCTCTATATGCTAGTAGTTTAGTAGTTTAGGTTTGTGGGTCTAGAGTTGATTACAGTTTTTGCCTCGGGTTGTTGTGGGTTTTTTGGGCTCTTTGGCCGTGTTCTGAAGGTTGTTCTTCCTAATGTTTCACCAGTCTCTGAGGCCGGCATCTTCAGAGGACAGGAGTCAGAACTCTATCTGTGCTCTGGTGCAGTCTGTGGCCAAAGAGCCCACAAAATCCACAACAACCATCAGATCCCCGCCGTGAAAGTCTTTGAGACTACAGTTTTTTCCTTTATTTGCTTGCTTGCTTTTCTTGTTTTTTGGAAAAGGAGGTTGCATGTGTTTTTTTTTATTTTGCTATTTTTTGTGTGTGCATATTTGTGTGATTTCCCTGTTTGACTGAATTTTTAAAATAATTATTTGTTTAATTTACTGTGCATTTGTTCTGTTAAACATGTGTATTTTGGTGGGTTCTTGGAATCTCCTCCACACACACTCCTTTTGTTTGGGGGGAGGTGTGATTGTCTCAGTATGTCATTGTACGGTTTGACTGTGACATAGCCTAATGCTTACATAGATTGTGATTTTTCTTTCTAATGTACTATTGCCTGCTCTTGGAATATATTGATTCTCTCTTGCCTTCTCTCTCTGCTTTTAAGAGTACTTTTTGGGAATGCCAGAAACATGAATGCTGAGACCTAAAACAAATGACCCCCAAAGAGACTTTTCCTTTTGTGTACAATGAAAGGATTGGTGCCTGAAAACTGCAAAATGAAAGAGGCATCAAGAAAAGATCTCAAAACTAGACACATATGAAAATTTTCACTGTGCACATCTCTAGCACTTAATGGGGGATTAGAACATTAATCAAATAAAGCATGAATGAGTTTTGCATATGTATGTGGAGGAGTTAAGATTAGAAGGAAAGTAGACATAGTGGTATATCTCTCTCATGAATCAGTTATTTTCTTCTCCGGTCCCCAGGTAAAGACAGGGTGTTGGTTCAGGTGTTGTAAAATACTTCACATGCTGTGGCTTCAGAAGTACTACGGTATTTGAAAAAAGAACAAAAAAGAAACAATAAGCAAGGCTGGACCCTATCATTAGGCAGAATGAGATAAGTGCCTCACACAGCAAATAGAGGTGAAGGCAAAGCATTATAAGAAGAAATCTGTGTGCCATGCAGTCTGCCCTTTGTCACTCAAGCTAACATACTCCCTTTAGGTACCGTCTTGTTCTTTGCCCCAGGCAGCAAATCTATTGGACCAGCTCTGCAGCTAAATACCTGCACCTGTAGCACTAGCAACTTGCTCGTAGGACATAAGCACATGATCAATAAAGATGTTTATGCATTGATTCATGCATATGAAGCAGCTGTCAATGGCACAGGAGCAGACAGATACTTTTCCTGATCATTTGGCAAGCATAAACCATATTAATGTTAAATCTGACAGACCATGGCACTGACAGTGTTATTATTTCTATGTAGCAAAATAAATGATTTTGTTTGTTTTAAGGAAGCTTATTTAAGCAAATTGTCCCTGGGAAGAGGCATATGTCCTTGTGACCACATCAGGTCATTATTATGGGTACGTCCGTGAGTCTTCCAATTTTCACAATCAAACATTAGTTCAGTGGGGCGAACTGAAGCTTGATGGAGCTGGCTTTTCACAAACTTTGACAGAGGCCTGCTGTCCTTCTCTGTTTTCTCCTCAGACTGGTAGAAATGGCTGCTGGAAGATGACAGTTGCCGGCTGTCTACATTGAAGTCTAATGGTGGCCCTCTTTAGCTCTCCCACACATTTGTCACCTGATGGAACTTGGAATGACTACTGGACACCAGTTCCAGGGTTGGGAATAAGAGGCCAAAAAGGAAAGAGCTCCTGGACTTTTTGATTCCCATGAAGTTGAGAGCAATATTTAGGAGCTGCTGCTTGTTAGTAAACAGTAAACCTACTCTTATTGAAAAAATATTTTTGGAAGATAATGCTTAAAGAGAGATACAGTCTGTTTTCTTCATGTCTCCATAGCACTCCTTTTTAATGGCATGTTTACACACTTCTCATCTAGGATTACTTATAGGTGAAGATTACTCTATGAACAAACTTTTCCTTCCCTTTCCGGTATCTTTCAAAAAATGTTAATTTTGTGATGTCTGGATATGGAAATGTACAGTCTAAGAGTCTGACATTTCTGCAGCCGCTTTCCCGACTCAAGCGCCATTATGCTAATATGCTATTACTTTTGCATGCAAATAGTCCAAAAAGTGCACAGGAGTGCAACTGCTTAAACTATATATCCCTGTTTCAGTGGGGTTTTTTTCCTCTCTTACTGTGGAATTTGTTTCATCTTCTTTTTTAGAGGCTAGGCAAATTGTTGAATTTTTTTTCTGTTTATGGGACTCGGCTTTAATTGCATGTCTCCATTCCCATTTGCCTCCATGGCAGTAATGTTGATTATGTGAGGGTATAACTCTTTTTGCAAAGCCAATGCAATTTAGAGATACTGCCACAAAGTGCTTTCCAGAAAGTCTGTGCAAACATGGCAGCTGCAGGATCAAAACTGTTTAAAGAAACATGTTGTACAGCTTTTGTTGTTTAGTCATTAAGTCGTGTCCGACTCTTTGTGACCCCATGGACCAGAGCATGTCGGGCCTTCCTGTCTTCTACTGATAGGACTGCCATTATAGAGCACGAACAGCAAGAGATATTAGTCTCAATGTCCCCAGTATAGCATGCCTATATACTATCCAGTGTCCTATCCTTAGTGCAAGTAAAGGCATTTGAGAAGTCCAAATTCAGGCCACAGTTCCACACACTTATTTTGGTCCATATGTTGTGGAATATCCATGGACTTATCCCTGTTTGACATCACGTTGATGGGTAGATGCATTTGCACCATGAAAATAAAGTGCTACCTCGACTTACAAACTTAATCCATTTTGGAACGATGTTCGTACATCGAAAAGTTCCTAAGTCGAAGTACCATTTCCCATTGAAATGCATGGGAATGGAATTAATCCATTCCAGCATTACAAAAGGCAAAAAGGCAGGGGGAAAGAGCTGGAAATTCCAATTTCCCACCCTTTCTCCCTGCCTTTTTGGCTTTGGAGGTGCTGATCGCTGAGGCGGGGACCCCCAGGGAGGTCTCCTGAGGTGGCAGGCAAGCCCTGGGATACCTCCCTGGGGGTCCCCACTGCCACGATCTGCACTTTCGGAGCTCTCAAAAGTCTTTCCCCCTGACATCAGAGGAAGCCCTTTGAGAGCTCTGAAGGTGCCAATCGCAGCAGCAGGGACCCCCCAGGAGGTCTCCCATGGTGGCAGGCAAGCCCTGGGAGACCTCCCTGGGGGTCCCCGCCACCACGATCAGCGCCTTCGGAGCTCTCAAAGGGCTTCCTCTGATGTTGGATGGAAAGCCCTTTGAGAAGGGAAAAAGGCAGGGAGAAAGGGCTGGAAATTCGAATTATCTCTCACTCTTCAAAATGCTAGTGGGCAGGTGTGAAGTCGAGAAGAAAAGTGTGCCGTCCTCCGAGTCATGGAACATGGTGACTGAGAGTGGATGTGCCGAGGCATATTGATAGACATAGAGACGGAGGAAGTGATACCGGAACGACCTGCAGAAGTGTGCTTGGTAGACGAGGGAGGGGAGTTAGATTTGATTATGTGGGAGGATATAAAAGGGGAGGGAGAAGCATGCGTTTTCGGTTGGACTGGAGAGGGAGCGTTAGCAGGAACTGTGAATTGAGGGGTGCAGACAGAGCCCATGCCCAATCACGGAGAAGCAACAGGGATCTCTCAGACCTTCGCTAATTTGCAGTGGGGAGACAGACTATTGCCAGACCCTTCTTTCCCTTGTGTCAAAGGTAGAGGATTCGATCCTTTAGAATGGACGGTGGTCGTCTACCCTCGCAACCACCCTGGGGGGAGGAGAGTGATACGACCTGGTCCTTCTTCCCAACAGAAACCTCCGGAGGGGGATTGGGCCCGCCACCCATGTTGTGGAACTGTTTGCACAGTGCGGAGTGTCCCCCTGAGGCCTCTGACAGATCAGGAGCGTTTTGGCCCAGCGCCCTTCTGAAAGAAGACGGATTGTTACCCAATGTTAAAGTAAAAAAATACAAAGTGTTACCGGAAATAAGTTTATTAGATCCTTTCGATTCTGTTGAACTGAATGCTGTTAAGAATAAAGAAGTTATTGTTGAAAGTACAGATCAGCCTCAGACCCTTTTTCCCGCCTTTACCACCAATGCGCCCCCGGCCAGAGAAGAATCCCGTGACAGCAGGACTGAGAACCTAGTGGTAGAAGAATTAGAGTGCTGAATTGGGTGTTAGACAATCCAGGGTACAATCCTTCCTGAGCCATGAAACTGCTTGAGAGGGTGACCAGAGGGGCATTTAGCTCTCTGGATAGCTCAGTGGTATAGGTATCTGATTGCAAAGCCAGAGGTTGGGAGTTCAATTCCCCACTGTGCTTCCTGTGAGTAGGGGCAGCCTATTTTTTTTTACCCCACCTTTCTACTTTAAAAGGACTTAAGTTTGGTTTGCATCATTGAAAAATAATGTTTAAAGCTTTAAAAATATATACAAATATTAAAAAAGGAATAAATAAATACCACTCTAAGAAATGATAAACACAAGCAATACTGAAAACACAGCAAAGAAGTAATACATCTAAAAGAAGTAATCCGTCTAAAAATCTCACTTAGGCAGGTAGTCTCTGAGGGAAAGAGTGCCTGAACAGAAAGCTCTTTGCCTGCTTATAAAAAAAATAGCAAAGATGGGGCCAGTTTGGCCTTCTGTGTGAGGGAGTTCCAAAGTCTGGAAGCAGCAACAGAGAAGGCCCTCTCCTGTGTTGCCACCATTTATAAAACAGAAAAAAAAATAACTTTCTTGGCCCCTCTGCAGAGCCAAGGAAGTGTTTAATCTGCCAATATCCTGAAGTGGATCTCTTTCTAAGCCACTTCACAATATTGACAAACTGATAGCGGACTGGTGTGGACCAAATAGGTCTCTATGCCATTTGGATGTGATGATCATACCAAACAGTATGCCTAGAAACCCTAGTTAGCCTGACCCCATGTAGACAAGCCCTGGGTGACTTTGATCATTTTTTTCCTCTGCTTGACCTACCCCACAGATAAGGTGAAATTGGAGAGGAAAAGAGGCATGAGCTCATGGAAAGGAAGGTGGGATATAAATAGTGTGGGGAGGGAGCAAAATATGGAGTTGATGGATAACTCAGTGGATTTAAGGTGCAAAGATCCAAAAGGCTTAGAAAAAGGGTATCCTCTTTGCATCAAATAGAGCGCAAAGTAGGCAGAGGAAAAGCCTCTCTGGAAAAAGCATCTTAACATTGTTTTGAACATATGTGCCATCTACTTACATTAGGGAATTTGGTAAATACCATATAATTGTGTGAAAGTGGATATGTGAAACTGTTGTGGCCTATTTGGAGCAGCCGGTTTATTAACATATGTTCAAAAGAATTGCCAGGCTTCCAGGAAATGATAACTTCATAATTCTTGCTGGTCCTGATCTTATGGGTGAGCTTCTATATTAATACCATGTTTCAAATCTTTGAGAAGCATTATGAGAAGGACTACTCTCCAGCTCCATTTAGAATCCATGCTCATTCTGGCTTGCAATGGAAAATAAAAGATATATATTTGTACAATCTCATTATTGTACAATCTCTTCTAAATTAGCCAAAATTAAAATAATTAAAATAAAAATTAAATATAAATTTTAAAAAAACCAGATTGAAAGCATTCTGCGAACTTCCCAGAGAAATATAGCAAAAGGAATCATGCCAGTATGTAACACCTCTTAGGAATTACTAAAAATTTACTGATAACCCTGAACCATTTTTCTAATTATTAAGAGATGTTGAAAGATGGACCCAAGAACAACAGAAGACATTTTAAAGATGTATGCATGAGAAAAGCCTTTTGAAATTGTTAAGAGTTATTTGGAGGAGGGCTTCCTTTGGAAGAAATTAAATTGCCAGTATCTGGAAACTAGTAACTGCCAACATGTAGAGTTATCTGATATATTTCCCTACTGCCATGCTTACCGTTCAGAAAACATTAGCTTTCATGTATTTCTGAGGGATATCAAAGTTTTACTCCTCATGTTTCTCACAACAGTAAAATTTCATTGAAGCCAGGACAGGCCCCAGAGAGACTTTTCCTCTTTTGTGTAAGAAGAACCAATATCCACTGTAGAATTTCTAACCCTCCAAATGTGGTTTATACTACTGTGGCACCCACAGCTGGCAGAAGGGGAAAGAAGTGGGACAAAGGGCAGCCTATGTAGGCCATAGCTTAAAAGTCACACTTCCCCACTTCATCCACGGCTGATATTGCCACCTCTTGTTTGCTTGCATCATCACTTTTGGCCTGTAAAAAGCCTCCTGTCTTTTCAAGCAATCTTGAGGAACTCACATTAAACTTCCATAGATATTTGCTTAGGCCTCATTCCCTCCCAGGAAAATAGGGTTCTATCAGTGACAGGAAGTAACAAGAAGCACTTGCTAGCCATGACTACAACACTTGCAAGAGACACAAGGGAACTGTTAAGTCCCAAGCTTCTTGACAGTAAATGGCAGACCATCTAAGAGTATCCATGTAATTTGGGAGGGGGGGAACTGGCTAGTGGAATTATAGCGACGATAATCCGTTCTGAAAAATTATCGCTATACGGATTCGTCGCTATGCGGGGCAAAAAAGCCCATAGGAACGCATTAAAACACGTTTAATGGGGGAAAAAACTCACCTTTAAGCGAAAATCCTCCATCCGGCCGCCATTTTTGCTGCCTGGTAAGCGAGGAAAGGGCGTGAAAACACTGTGGGCAGCCATTTAATTTACCCAGTGGCCATTTTGGAACTGCCAATCAGCTTCCACGCGATCATCGCAAATGCCCCATTTTCACCCAGCTGATCGGCGGGGCTTCGGGAGGATGATGGGGGAGGTGCTTCCCCCCCATCATCCTGAAGCCCCGCCGATCAGCTGGGCGAAAATGTGGGCTTCGGGATGATGGGGGGAAGTGCTTTCCCCATGATCATCCCGAAGCCCTGCCGATCAGCTGGGCGAAAATGGGGCATATGGGGAAAAATTGCAAAGTGATTTTTCCCCATAGGAAACATCGCAATGCGATCGCAAAATCTTCATCGCTATGCGGATTCGTCGTTAAACGGGGCGCCCATTAAGTGGGGCACCGCTGTACATAGCATACACCGGTACAGCACAGTATGTGCATTAAAAGAATAAATTTAACATTCCAGGCAAAGGAGAGTGCCCTCTTCCCACCCCACAGACAGCAACAGGGCCACTATTTACTTTTCAGGGTGAGGTTTTGGCCTATTTGTAATAACCCATCCCTGTTCCTCAGTAACTTTTCCTCACCCTTTGCAAAGGTAAGAAGCAGCCGTTTACAAAGAGAAGCAGCAGCACATAACATATAATACAAGCAAACCCCACTGTGATCCAGATGAACTTGAAAGGAACTGAGCTAAATTTCCAATGGAATTACCTTTATGGCATTGGATTGACTGGCATTCCAAAATCTCTCATCTCCTCTTTGTCCACATCAACATGACTGCTATGCATTCCACTGTCTGCTCTGGGTGGACAAATGAGACTTCCTGTTGGAAGTGAGGAAAGGTGTAACAATGATGACAGAGGCAAATTTCCACCTCTTGTGGCAATAGTGGTAGAGAGAGTTGGAGTGTCCTATTGTGATTCTTTTTTTTCTTTTGCCAGTATACATGCAAACAGAATAACTTTAGGAGGCAAATTGCTTCAAGTGGAGAAGCTGGTGTAGACGTTACCTGTTGCATGCTGAGTTGCTTGACTTGGTGTGCAACAAATAACATCCATGCTGATTTCTTGAATCAATTCACCATGAAAAGGTATCCTGTTTATGTAACATTCCAGGTGCAACTAACAGAATTTTGACCAATGTTTCCTTGTTAATTTTGTCCCTCTGATTGCTTCCCTGTCTTGAATACATACATTATCAGGCCAGATTTAACTTCCTTCTATGCTTCATTCTGTGCCTCCCTTTATCTCCCCTCAGTCACATCACTAGAGGTAGCTGACTCCATGTTCCTTTTCTCTCTCAAATATTTTGTTTTCACTGAAGAAGATTATTCCCAATCCCAGTTTCCCATTTTTTTTCTGGCATCTCCTCACTGATTTTCTTTAAAAACAGTCTCAAGTTCCTTGCATACAATTTATGAATAAATTTTCAAACAGAAAAGCATGACCCAAACAACAACGTCCCCTATACATACTGCTCATATGATTTGGGGGCATTATTACTGTCACCTTTGCAACTGATAAGAATGAATATTATTCAAGATTCTTCAGCAAAAGCTTAGCAATGGGCTGTAGTAATGGTGGAAAAATCTCATAATTAGTCACTGGTACAAGCTATGGCATTTCTGGAATGAAATCCTCCGGGTAATGAATGGGAGCGATGTCAGCTTAATATACAAGTCCCCCTCCCCTGCACCCTCAGTGAAGGTGCTGATAATGTTACATTATTTCCTGTTGTATCTCGGAGAAGAAAAGATTGATTAAAAAGTAGCAATAGTTTCATTGTGGTGCTTTGAATGGGACAGGATGGGTGAGGGAGATCTGAAAAATTGTTTTCTGTACTAACGTCTGGTGTTTTCATAAACTATCTGTCTGAGGTGACTTTGTGGCGAAACGGATTCAGCTACATATTTTCCTCTATAGCAACACTTCAATTAAAGATGTTTCAGGCTTTTGGGCAGGTTTTGTACACAGAGTAGTGAGCTTGGGCACTTGTTGGGGCCTTAACATTGGCCCTACCTCAACAGCACCACAATTTTCACTACATACTACAGCACACTCATTAAATTATGAGGTAGTGTGAGAGAATTTTCTTTTCCACATCCTGCCTTTCTCAGAATCGGGGGTGGTGGTGGTGGTTTCTTGACAATGTATTCTGTGAAGTCTTCACTTTTTCCCCCTATTTGTACCCAAGAAACCTGTGGGAGCCTGGTTGGCACAGTGGCAAGAGCTCTGAACGGAGACTAGGAAGTTTCTCATCCCCAATGAACCACAAAACCCATGGGCCAGTCACTCTCTCTCAGCCTGACCTACCTCATAGGTTTGTAGTAAGGAGAAGCTGGACAGGAAACCAACCATGCATGCCACTCTGAGCTCAGTGGAGGAAATATGGGCAAAATATTGTCACTCCCAAAGTCAGCAGTGACCCAATTTCATTGCATGTAATTGTTTTCCTAGCAGCATGTGATGCTCTGTCTCTCCCCCCCCCCCCCCGTGGTTTAAGTAGAAAGGGAAAAGATAAAACAAGGTACAGACTACCCCTTAATATGTCTTTACCCACCAAACCTAAAACTCAAATCTCATGAAAATTTAATCAGGAGGTTTTTCACCCCTATCATCTTCCATGCAAACGAACTGAGAAATTCATAGGGAGTCAAATGTTTGGACATTTAAGTTTGTGGAAAGTGCATTGATTGTTGCAAGTTCATATAAAGAAATATATGCACCAGATGATCAAAACTGGAGGAAGGAAATGACATTGGAATGGTTTGGGTTTTTATCAGGCCAAATTCAAACATCTTTTCTGAAAAGAGATAGGATTGTTCTGGGTGGAATGGTCATTCACACTATCCCATTCTCAAACACTGATTACAATAGCCCCTTATAAAATAATAGTAGTCTCTGTAGAAATGGGAAACAATTCCCTTTTAGTTCAATTTATATATATGTGAGGAGGAATTATATATACAGTGGTGGTGGTGGGCCAACAATGACAGTGGGGAGGTGTCAATGGCACTGCAGTGCCATAGCCTTCCAGAAGCCCAGGCATTGTCTGTGCACAGGTGCCTGACCTCCAGTGGATTGCTCTGATCAGCTGGGAGGCTGGCTCATGAGCAGAAGGCAGCAACTGGTATCTCTTCCAGGAGTCTGAGTGTTGCCTGTGCACATGGGCCTAACTCTCAGATGATCATCTCAGTCAGCTGATAGGTGGGTATATGCACAGAGACAGCAGGCCCAGCTCATGTAAGAGAAACCAGGCTGCTGTCTCTGAAGATGGTGATAGTGGAGGACGAGGCAGAACCAGGTAAGGTGGCAATGGGGGCAACAGGAAGGGGGTGGGCACCCATTTTGCCAAAGTAAAATTAAGTGCTTTGGGAAAATGTTTGGTGCTTTCCTTTAATAAAACCAGTTGTACAAACCAAACCACACCACAAACTGAACCATGAACTGGGCTGGTTTGTGGGTGTTTTCAGTTTACAGTTCAGTTTGTACTCACATCTACTAAAGATCTAATTCCTTCCTTCCTTCCTTCCAAGGCACGTTCATTATTTAATCAATGGAATTTACATATGTCTTTGACTCACCTTTCATCAACTGCTTCGATGGGTCTGCTCTAGCTGGGAAAAGTAATTGAATTTTGGCCCATAAATCTACAGTAATGACAAATATCTTGCTTTAAGATGTTATAGTGAAAAGAGAAGGTGTAGAAAGATTTCATCTTCTCCAGCATGGCTGCTGATGGAGGAAAAAATTTTTGTGTGTGTGTGTTTTTTGCCAAGTCTTTTGAACATAAGATATTTTTACATAAGATAAAATGAAGCATCTTTGCCTGTTTTGGCTTTCCAAAAATTTAATTTGCTATTACATTTCGTAAGGAATAATATGTGCATCTACAGACAGCCAATGATACCCATTCTTAGGGTAAAAAAACACAATGTATTATTGTTTGCATATTGTACACTCCCATTATAGAGTGCTATTTTGTTAATGTTGTATGTAGCACTATGTCTTAAGCTCCTAGATCATCCTGAAAATGTATGATTGACTTTTTGAAAAGCAAGGCTATATCTTTAGACTAATGACATTCAGATTTAATTATCTGGTAAAGCTCTCCTTAATTATCTTGAAACTTGTTATACAATTGCTGATAATACCAATTATTAGGAATAATTGTTTATTTTTAAGCCTGTGATTATTAAGATCCATAAATTAAGACAAGATACTTAATAAAATATAGGGACATGGTGGTGCTGTGGGTTAAACCGCAGAAGCCTCTGTGCTGCAAGGTCAGAAGACCAGCAGTCATATGATCGAATCCACATGATGGAGTGAGCTCCCGTTGCTCGTCCAAGCTCTTATTACTGAATCGTGCTGTCATCTGAACAGCACACCTTCAGTTGCTCTATGAAATGGTACCCCCAACCAGCTCTTCCCATTGAGCCTTGAGACCCTAAATGGGCAGCTGGCATGGAGGTCCTTCCATATATGACACTTCTCACCTGGTAGTCAACAGGCTCAACCTGCCAGTGAGATGTCCTAGTTTTTGGCAACCCCATGCCAACATGAACTCACCCCAACTTTTTTCCTCGCAGTACCTGAGGCTGTGGCCAGAAATGACCTTAAGTAAACTCTATTTAAGAGGGACGTGGTGGTGCTGCGGGTTAAACTGCAGAAGCCTCTGTGCTACAAGATCAGAAGACCAGCAGTTGTAAGATCAAATCCACGTGACTGAGTGAGCTCCCGCTGCTTGTCCCAGTTCCTGCCAACCTAGCAGTTCAAAAGCATGCAAATGCGAGTAGATAAATACAGTAGGTACCACCTCGGTGGGAAGGTAACAGTGTTCCCTGTCTAGTCGCACTGGCCACATGACCACAGAAACTGTCTTCGGACAAACGCTGGCTCTATGGCTTGAAACAGGGATGAGCACTGTGCCCTAGAGTCAGACACGACTGGACTAAATGTCAAGGGGAACCTTTACCTTTACCTTACTTAATAAAATACTGCTTTAAGGATTTGGGATTCTGAATTCTATCTAATTTATATCAATGATTCCCCTCACCCACTTCTGCAACTCTTAAGCTAACACTCAGCTATTATATAAATCATAAAGACACCTTTATATACCTTTCCTCTGAATTTTAAGCAGCACATTTTGTTATAGTCATCAAGTAACAATGAGCAACTATTTTATGTTCCATGAACATAAGACAGTGCAGTCTCCATAAGGCACACACAGAATGACCATCTGCTTGTTTACTAGTTTTCTAAATGACAGGCTAAATTCTATAAACTCACATTTTGCTTTTAAATGTTGAATGGCACATGTTGATCATGAACAGAGTGTGTCAAAAAGCATTATTTCAAAATTACTGAGGGACCTTAAAATAAAATGCTTCTAGTCCTCAATATTACTAGATTTTAAAGCATTTTTAGTTGCTTGGAAACTTGGTAAAATGTTACACATAAATAATTATATATGGGCTGAAATCCTGTTGCTCAGCATAAGAAAAATTATAACTTTCAGTGCATTCCTAGATGGCAAAAAGAGACACAAATCCTGCAATTCAGGGGAGTAGCATGCACCTTGATTTGGTGATTGCAGACATGCCCCCTAAAATGATGGTGGGGGATATTTATATGTCTGTTATTGGCAATGGGCTGAAATTTACAATTTTTTAAATATTAAGCAACAGGATTTCAGCCATGGATTTTATGACAACAAACTCAATGAAGCATCTAAGTTAGTTTTTATTATTAGAAAGCACCCATTTCCTTCTATTGCTATATCATCCTTGGTGATTTGAAAGCAGTATGATAAAGATATTATTTCTTGCAGTACAGATTTTATTTTTATTTTTCAAAGCTTCATATAAAAAGCCTACCAAGACTGTGACCAACAGTGTATTCATATCCTAGCAGGTGGTTAAAAAATCCTTTATTTTTGTAGCTCTGAAGAAGGGGAAAATGCTCTAGGCCATAATACTTGGTGGGACATGTTCATCTTGGTGTATCACAAGTTGATCTTGTAGAAGTTTGCAGCAGCTAAAAAACCAACCAAACCTGTTTAATGGGAAATAAAGTATTAGAAAATATACCAAATCACTCCATAAAAATATTAGATACTAGCACAACAATGTAGTAAGATACAGAATTTCTCAAAAAATGAATAACTGCACAAAATAAGTCAAGATTATCTGAGCATTGTGTATGCTACTTTTTCTACACATTACAGGGCACATTTACCCCATAGTTACTGTGGAAAGGAGGAAGGCAGGCTGAGCTTTGAAAAGTTTGTTTGTTTACTGCATTTTTCCCATCCATCCAGTGATTGAGCATTACTCTGGATATCTTACACTGATAAAAGAAATAATAACCTACCCACCAACATATACACCCAATTAAAAAAACCCAACAACAAAAAACAGTTCCTTGTTGGGACCAGACTTCTCAAAATCCTGAGTGAGATGGTAGTCTATAAAGTAATTTGTTTCAAACTGGTGGTAAAGCAACACAGCAAGTTGTCAGTGGTGCCTGTTCAGTTTGTTTTTTCACCACCTGCCTTATACAATTCCTTTCATCTACACAACCGAATTTTAAGCTCAGCTTTCTTTCTTCTGTTGTCACCATTTACAGGAGTAAAAAGGACTTTTTTTTTTACTTCTTCTGCCAATTCTAGCTGAAATGTTAACTCCCTGGCCCCAGATAGATAGTGGACTTTTTAAAAAGTCTGACGTTAGTAATGTTACAAGTCACAGAAACACTTTGGTTAACCATCGGCTGCCCTAAATTATGTAGTAAACACGCAAAACACCACCAAACAGCCACAGCTTCCTTTATCAACATTCTTCTATTTGGTGTGAAGGTCTGGAACAGTTTTATGCAAATAAAAAAGGCCATTTCAGACTTCCTTGCAGAACATAGACAGGTCTGTAGAGAAACCTGCACTCCAGGGGATGGTGCAGGAAGCATTTGGTAGCCTGAGGCAAATGCCTGAACAGGTTTAGGTTGTTAAAAAATAAAATAAAATTAGCTTTTAAAGGCCGGCATCCTGTTTCATAGCTCCACTTGCACAATGGGAATGATGTCATTGTTATCAGTAGATTATCACTGATTAAAAGACCTCCTTTTCTTATTCCAGAGTATCTGCAACTTTATCTTATTGTGTGCTAGTTGTGCATATCCCAAAACCAGCAAAAGGAACTCTTGAATCAGAGGCAACCTGCTCCTGTTGATGACCTGTTCCCCATTGTGCAGGCAGAGCTATACAGCAGGATACTGGCCAAACATTAATTCTGGTACATCAACATGTCTTTATAGTTGGTTTGCCTACTTATTTTTGCCCAATCATTACGCCAACAAAGACACTTAAGTCAGCGACCACTGAAAAAAACATAAACTGGAAATAAAATCTCAGTTAACATGCAATACAATGACCTAAATCCTTTTGCTTAGCATAGCAGATTGCACTAGAGTAGGCCCATTGACTCAATGGGGATTTGGTAAGTCACTTCCTCCATACATTCCACGGATTCAAGGGGCCTTCTCTAGCGTGATTGACTAGTCTAAGCAGCAGGAGTTTGTTTAATAATAAATGCATTTAAGAACAATTTGAAATGATAAAAAATATATATATTAGAATCAGCCCTACCATTAAGCTGCTTCAGGTGCTTCAAGTTGTGCTGCTCCTACGCCGCTGCTGGCATCACCTCAGCTTCTAACCCCCCCCCCCCTTTTGTGTTCTTTGTGTTTGGCTGCTATCATTGCTTTGCCTTGCTGTGCTTCTCCTCACCTTTTCCCCACACCACTGTTACCACTTGCCTCTACTCTTGTTTGCCTTTGGCATGTCCTCTCAGTGATGTTGGCTTCTCTGTGTGACTAGTGGGAGGGTAGATGGCAGGCTACATGTCCAAGAACAGCAGTGTGGGAACAGGGATGGTAGGAGGAAAATAATGTTTCTTGTTGAGACACACCAATCATAGCTGGTGTTTTTTCTGCACCTGTCAGAATAGCTGGGAAACTCTGGATAAGCAGCTAGGTTGGAATAGTAGGAAGGCAAACAGTGGGAGGAAAAAGCACTGGAAGATGGCACCAGGTGATGGAGCAGAGAGTGGAATGGTGCACCTTCTACCTTAAGGAATGTAGGGACTTTGGCTGGCGCTGCTGGTGCAATTCTCTTCAAAATGAGACCAGCTTTCATTCCAAAAGCACATCCATTTCTTTTTTAAAAGAACAAAACAAAGTATAATGTATTCTCGAAGGCTTTTAAAAGAACAAAACAAAGATTTATCTAATTGGCAGAAAGATAACAAAGAAGTAGCCAAATAAGCTCAATCATCTTTTTGCCCCTTAGGACTGTGTTGTCATTTCACATTCCAGCCATCATTCTTTATCTGCCCAAGCATTTTGCCAAGCACCATAACTGCTTGCAACTCAGCTGAGAAGTAACAGAAAACCTGGATTCACTTGGTAGTCCCACCCAGAGTCAGACCTATTGAATCAATGGCTGAAATCTTGTTGCCTAGTGTAGTAGGTTGCAGTAAATCACTCAGTAAGTTCTATTGATTCAAATGGGCTGCTCTGTCTGCAATTTACTACACTAAGCAACAGGATTTCAGTCAGAAGAATTTAATTTAATTGATTTAATGGGTCTAACTTTAGTTGGGACCAGAACTTTGACTTAAGCTTATCTTTTTGGAATAAGAAACTGGTGTTTTTCTGGGCAGGAATGGGAGCAGTGACTGATTGCAAATAACAGCAGAAGCTGCTGTGTCTGTCACCTTGCTGTTTGTTGTTCTCTGCATCACTGATGTCAAGGACAAATGTCCTTTCCTTCTTCTGGGAAGGCCACTTGTGATGCTTTAGGAAAAATAAGATGCAAACTCTTCCACCTCTGAACTGGTCACCACCAATTTATGAAGCGCCACACATAGGATGGGTGTAAGCCTGCAAGACCCTATTTGTTTTAAACAGTTTTCACTGACAGAGTTCCTGTCAACATATATTTCTCTCACACACATTCTTCCATTGTTAGATCTGAAGATTTGGAAAAAAGTATAGCAGGGACGATCAGGTGAAAGTGTACGGCTTCTTCCCCCCCACACACACACACACATTTATCCAGAGGGTCTTTGTTCTTCATTAGTTCTTCCAGGACCTAAAGAGCAACAGCCCATGGACAGAACTTGAAAGAATCATAAAACTTCATTGCTATAAATGGACTCTGACTAGAGTCCATGAAAATACTGTATGCTGTTTGCAGAATGGTGTGTGTATGAAAGAGAGAGTTCTGACGACACCTCTGACTATACCTCGTTCAGATGATGAATGAGAATATTTGACCGGTTCTCCAAGACAAATGTGCATTTGGAGCTTGCAAAAGGTTGTCTAGGTACGGCATGTCAGTAAAACTTGCAGTTATGAAGGATGACTGCAGAACCTTTCTATATGGATATTAATGATGCTTAAAATGTATTCCTGAATATACACATCTGCTTATAGTTATAGAGAGATATAAAACAGCATGCCATGCTCTGCAACTCTTTTCCTTAACAAATAGATTAGTTCAAATGGCTGCAGAAGTTCAGCTTCATAACATTACTAATGGAAATGGGGAGCAAAAAAGTTTGGTTATAGTTTGACAAATGCTCCTGTCTGCCTCTGAACCACTGTAATTTTTATCGAGAGATGTGCCAAAGTACCTGTGAATAATTTGGGCATCTGGCAAAGTGTGGATTCTACTCATTCCAAAATAGAATAGTTGTGTGTTGTCTGCATTTCTTTCCACTCTGATAAATTTTAGCCCCAGAATTGCTGCCCACAGTACGATAGTATCTTCCCTTGTATAGAATTTTTATTTACCTCATTACAGTGTTGCATTGTGAGACTCAGGGTAATGTACATCACCACAGCGTAACTCATACAGTACAGTGGATGTTTGCGCAGGACCAACGCTTCTCTTTTTGGGATAAAGCTGAATATTTTTAGTGCTATTACCTTGAAGGTCACAGACTACAAACTGAAGACTTAGGGCGCATCTGTTGCACGTCAAGAGGTTTGCACCAAAAGCTATGCACGGGAATCAAATCCTAGCTGCTTCAGCCATGCCACTATCAAAAGACAGAAGTGTTCAGGCTCGGCCCTTAGTCTGCTGCCTCAGATGAAAGATGCCATCCCATTAGCTACATGGAAATGGTGGCCAGATGAAAGACAGGACAGCGTTCCTGTACTTTTAACAGCTGTTTGGAGGAAGACATTTCAGATGGCGTAGACTACACCAGGTAAAAATTCCTCTCCTCAGCAACTTAAAAGTACAGCCACCCTGCCCTCTTTTTCATCTGTTCACCTTAAGTGGCCTGAACTGGATGGTTAGTTTGGGTTGTTTCTATATCTGAGACAGAGAGGGATCTTATTTTGTTATTTGCTTCAGGTAGTAGAGTATCTTAGGTCAGCCTTGACTAGAGGTCAGGCATTCATGCCCTGTTCCCGAGAGAAGAATGAGAACCATATGTCTCAGGACACTAGCGCAGGCCTTACATTTTGTTAGGGAATACATCTTCCTGGAAGTGGGGCAATCATAACTTTTAAATGGGCTTAGGCTAACTTCGGAAGATTAAATTCTCTTTAAACAGATTGTGAGCCAGCCGCAGCTGGATGGCAGAGTGATCAGCCTCCTACAACAGGAGAAATGCTCTCCTCATTACAAACACCTGAGCCCATGGAGAAGAGGAGGGGCCAGACACACCCCTCAGAGAGGGAAGGTGCTCTGGCCGGGCCAGAAATAGGAGGGGGAGATGAGAGCTTGGGGGAGGAAGAACACAGAGATACTTGGCAGGATGCCCTGGAATTCCTCATTGATGAGAATGAAACCTCCTTACCAGGAAAGGAGGTGGGAGGGAGTTGGAGGTCCTTGCCAACCCAGGTGGGTGGTAACATGGTGTCCAGACACTGAGAGGGTAAGCAAAGGGGCTGGGAAGGAGAAAATGTGGCCTTGGCTCCCATCCTTCCCCAGTTGCTTTTTCAAGCTGACTCCGTGGACTGGAGGAAAGCCAAGAGGGGCTCCTGCCCACTCTAACTGAACATTTTTCTCTATGTGGACAATTCTGCTTTGATGACCAGGGAGTGAAGTAACACCTGGCTGGCTAGGGGACTACTCTGTTGCCGGGACTAAGGCCAGAGCCTTGAGGAAGAAGCCCAGCCAACATTGGAACTGAGAGTTTGAAGGGGCCTGAGCCTGCAGAGACATTCATTTCTGTTTCTTCCCTCTGCAAGCCAGAGGGGATATGGACTTGGAGGTGCAGCCAAACTCCAGAGGGCAGTCCTGGACTAGATTCTGCTATTACCCAGAAGGGCTTGGTGCTGCAAAGAACCCCAACACCCCCACACCCTGCAGGGGCTGACTCTGCAAGAACTTGTGTTTATGCATCATCTTTCCACCTTTCCTTGTTCCCAATGAAGTCCTAATTCTACCACAATGTACTGCCTTGCCATGGAGGGAGCAGTGGGGGGCACTTACACAGAACATAGGTCTATTTCTTTTTGCTTTCCTGTTCAATTAATTACCTCTTCATTCTTGAATCTATCAGACCATGGCATACAGAGGACTCTTCTATATATCACACTTGAAAAATGTTTATTCTATTAAACATCTATTATTAGTCCAATCGCACATCCATATAGGAAGTTTGACTATATGTGACACTTTCACCCTTTCTGACTCAAAACATGTTAAGCTTTTTTTGCACAGCATTTTATTCAGTTTTATAAAAGTTGTTCCAGCTATCCCTACTCTTCACTTTATTTTTATATTGCTGTCTATGTTGTTGTTAATTAGATGCACATATACATGTATTTGTCTACTTGGTCTACATAATATTTTATACTGATGTTATCTTTACTTATCACCATTATTTTTCTCTTTTTTTGGCATTGATTGACAGTCTCATCATGTTCTTTCTTCTCTGAGCCAATCTAACAGTATTTAAAGGCTATCTGAGCTTCTGGCTGTCAGGACTGTGTCATCAGCACATATGAAAAAGAAAGTACACCCTCTTTGAATTCTAGGACTTTACATATCAGGACACAATAAAAATTGCCTGGTCCTTAGCAGGTCTGAAAATTTGGTAAATACAACCTCACATTGACATATTAGACCGTGTCATGATTTATTTAACAAAAATATAGCCAAAATGGAGAGCTGACAGATGGTTGCTCAATTTTCTCTTGAATGCCTCCTGTGTTGGAACGGTGACCACCTCCCAAGGTAATTGGCTCCATTGTTGTACTGCTCTTACAGTTAAAAGTTTTCTTTCTTTCTGATATTCCGCCTAAATCTGGCCTCCTGTAGTTTGGCTCACCTGTGATTAAGACCTACATTGGAAGATTCTGAGGTTCAGCTAGGCCTAGTTCCATCTAGCTTTATGTTCAGAAAGAAAGCTCACAGATAGCAACCAGGCAGGAACAGGAAGCCTGGGCAGAGGCAGGCCTAGCTCAGCCTCAAAGCCTTTCAATTTAGACCTTTCTCTCAGGTGAGCCACATTTAGGTGTCATAACTCCTAGAAAGCAGAATTATGGGATTTGTAGTGGAAAAAAATAGAACTTCCCCCCATCCTTACTAGGCACCACTGATGCCTTTAGATTTGCTATGTGGGAGTTGCAATATACAATTGGCAAAATTATAACACAGTTTGTTGTAATATACTTGTTATGTTGTAAGCAGAAGTTCATTAGAGTATTTTAAAGAGAAACTTAACCACACAAGATGGCAATGAGAATGATGCTCATCTGGATAGATCCATTAGAAAAGTATTATGCACGCATTCTTTTATTTGTCTTGCTTATGTATGTTTTACTATGCATAAAGGTCAATGGATGACATGTTATTGGTGGTTTGAATTTCTTAAGGCAGATTTTAAAATAATTTGTGTCATTTCTGAAGCAGTTTCTGCTTTTGCAATCTCAGTTCTATTCTGTTTCTTTTTTAAAAAAAAAACTGTATTGGTTTTGTCAGCTGGGTGAACAGAGTAAAGGGGAGAAAATAAACACTGGAAGTCCGTGTTGATTTAATTTGCCAATTTAATCTGATTTGGTAGGTCTTGTTTCTTTTGGGAAATTAAGTTTTCTAAAATAAACTTTTAAATGAGCATCTAGGGCTCTTGGCTGCACCTGTGCAATGACTAAACACAGATGGGAATTTCATGTGGTGCATATGAAAAGCAGAAGACTTGGAGCGTTATTGAAATTTGCAAGAGTTCGTTCATGCCATCCATATTCTTGATTTTGTTCTCAGACATTCTGTTGTCTTTAGAAAGCCAACTAAAGTGGCATGAAAGAAGATCTAAAATTAGAAATGAACAGAATCCCACAGTAAAGCGTTTTGCTAACTTTATCAAAAACTTTTCTCTGGCATTGCTGTTGAAGTTAAGAGTTTAGAGTGACTTTTTTAAAATCTGCAGTTCCTAGAACCCCTTGCCAAAGTGAGACATTCACTGACTGACAGACAGACAGACAAAACTTTATTGGCATAAAAGAGAATAAAACGTAACCAAAGTAATTCCTTTAATGTCCCACACATACAAAATCCAGGAGGTAGGAAAGCAGAAGACCAAACCTGGCTAGAATGGGGGCTAGGTCATTCATAAATAGATTGAATAGGGAGAGAGCAAGAATGCAGCCTTGCTTCACTCCCTTGTTGGTTGGAAATTGATTAGATAACTCACCTTTCCAAGAGGCACAAACTTGGCATGTTGTGCCAGAGTATGAAATTCTTATGAGAGAAAGGAGTCTCTTATCTATGTCCATGTTTTCAAGTTTTTCCCAGAGAAACTATCTACCGAATCGAAAGCTGCCTTCAAGTCAAGAAAAGCCACATACAATTTAGAATTTTCATGCTTAACTGTTTTGTTAATGAGATGCGAAATTATTAAGCAATTATCTACTGTGGCCTTACCTTTTCTGAAACCAGCTTGCTCAGGGCTAAGCAATGTCTGATTATTAATGCAGGAATTAAGTTTAATTAGCAGATGTTTTGCATAGGGTTTCCCAATTACTGATAATAGATTGGTCTGAAGTTTTCTGGGAGGTGGGGGGGGTCCCTTTTTTATACAAATCGGGGGAAGAATTGCATTGGTCCAGAATTTGGGCAAGATCCCAGTATTATCTATAGCTGTGAAAAGGGAAACAAAAAGTTAAGGCCACCAGTCTGGTTCACATTTCAAGTCTGGGAAAATAGCATAAGGGCCAGCTGCTTTTCCAGCTTTTTTTTTTTTTTACATTTTATTAGTTTTTTACTCTATCTACATTGGCTTGTGCTTGTCAAACATCGTGTTACATGGTTTCCTTACAAGTATTTTTTTAACAATTATTTGTTTTTTGTTTTCCAATCACAGTGTAAGGTGGTAGAAGTAGTCCCCTCCTTCTCTTCTCGTGAGAAGCAGGTGTTGTTTGCGTCCGTCTATTCTCTTCTCTGTCATAACAAGTGTCTAGTCTTCTTATCTTGTATTGGCTTGTACTGGCCTAAAGGAAAAACATTCCCACAGCCCTCTGGAACAACATTCCCATCATACAAAATCATTCTTACACAGGACCAATATGGATCCATTTTACATTTCTTCACAACTACACAAACCATCTTCATACATGCTTTAAACCCTCAAAATATCAACCATGACAGGAGGCAGTTTTTAGTAGAATACAATGGCATTTCCTTCTGGAGATGTCAGAGGTTGCTTAAGGCTGAGTTTCAGGTCCAGTCAGATGCCATGGGCTCCTCTGGTTTCAAAATATATTTTAGAGGCAGGTGGTATGCCGGTAAGTGCCTGGAGGAATGGCACCAAGTAGGTATCACAAGGGACCTAACGTTTTGGGGTTTTTTTCCCCATAGTTGATGTCTTATGGCTCTGGGCAAGCGAATGGGCTGACTCAGTGGTATGCTTCTGGTGTGATAACCAGGCAGTGCTCCACATCGTTAATAGTCTCACGTCCCATTCTGAGAGGGTCATGGCTTTGGTTAGAGCATTTATGTTGCGTGCATTGAAATTCAACATTTTGATACAGGCCGGGCATGTACCTGGTGTTGACAAAAGCTTAGCAGATGCATTATCCAATGGTTCAGGGAACTAGATCCAGGGGGCAATGAGTTTCCAAAGATTCTTCCCCTGGAGGTCTGGTAAATTGGCGTGAAGATGCGGAGAGGGCAATAAGTTTGGCCCTGGCACCAAGGACAAGAAAAAGGGTACTTTGCAGTGAGTATAGAGTTCCAAAAATTTGGAGACTTAGTGGGCTTGGATCATTCATGGCCAGTCCCAGTTGACCATCTGCAGCAGTTTATAGCATACTTGAATAGGCAAGGTTTGGCACTGGGGATTATACAAGGCAAGTTACCTGCACTGGCTTTTTATGCAAAAATTAAGGGTTTCCCAGACTACTCATCAGATTTCCATATCCGGAAAATGATTGAAGGATGGTCCAAGGAAAGAGGCAGGGTGAAAGATTCAAGAACTCCTATATCACCTGAGCTCTTGGAAGGCATTTGTAGACAATGGGAAGTCTTTTCAGGGATGAATTTGAAGTTGTTTTATTTAGGGCAGCGTCTCTGCTAACATCTTTGATGCCCTTAGGATTAGCAAAGTAGTTGCTTCAGGAAAGGGGGACAAAACTGAAGCAGCACAGAATTTCATGATGTTGAGGTGGTGGGTGAGATGGTGCAGCTCCACATACATCGATCCAAGGCCGATCAATGGGGTAGAGAATCAGGTATAAAACTGGCATGCTGTCACATTGTTAATCTGCCCTGTCAAGGCTATGGTAGCATATTTAAAACTTAGGGATTCTAACCTGGGTTATCTTTTTGTTCATAGGGATGGCTCCCCTTTGACGAAGTACCAGTTCTGGAAGCTAACGGATCTGGCCCTTCAAAGAGAAGGAGTACAAGGTCTTAGATTTGGCATGCATTCAGAATTGGGGACTCCACAGCGGCAGCCCTTGGTTACCGCCCAGGGGATATCAGACAGTTAGGATGATGGGCTTCATCCTCTTAGCGTAGGTATGTTAGGCCACTTCCTGACGTCCAGGCAGGGGCCTATATTGTTTATGTCTTTCAGGTACCACGGTGGTGGCCAGGAGAAGACACATCATGATCATGGGCCACAGGTATGTTTTTTGGGCAGTGCGGTATGCTACCGCATCCCCATGGGGGAGCAACCTTGGCCTTGATGTGCGGGCCCATATTGAATGGAGAGGGCACCGTGGCATGCTGTGGAATCAGCTTTGTCATGCGGCCGCTTATGGGCAGCACTCGCCACAGGTGTTGGTGATACACCTGGGTGGCAATGATTTGACACGACACACTGGAAAGGCCCTGATCATCAATGTGATTTGTGACCTCACTTGGTTGAGGATCACATATCCTGGCATGCACATCATTTGGTCGACAATCATCCCTCGGCTGTCTTGGAGGGATGTGAGAAATTTTTTTTACCCGTAAACTCTGCCTGACGGAGTGTTAACAGGGACGTCTGCAGAGCTGTTTTCAGAGGCCTAGGATCCATGATTGGTCACCAGAGGATCTGCTTGGATAGGTCAGAATTTTTCCAGTCAGATGATGTACATCTTTCCAAACAAGGTTCGGATGTCTTCCTAAAAGACATCGGGGGGGGGGCTGCTTTTGGAGCTGGATCAGCTCGATGGCGGGCATGGGACTTAGCATGGCTAGTCCCTATGCTGTGCCGGTTAGTGCAGATTAAACAGGTATTTTGGGGGTCCCGTAGCAATAGCAGATAATTAAAGCTCATCTGAACTTCCAGCACTGTGGATCATTCAATTACAGTGCTTGGGGGAAAAGATGTGCTGGGAACACACCTGGACCAACAGTCAACAAGGAGAGAATGGCTCAAAGTCCAGGGTGGTCAAATTTGGGCCGGCAGAGTTTCTATCTGTCTTCATGGCTGGGAGAACTCGGGCCAGGGATGCACACATTGGTTCATTAGAAGGGTCCATTTAGTTTTACGTTTTGAAACCTGAATACGCACTTTGGCAGGACCCCCCTTTGCCAGATGATTGACAACAATGATTATATTCAATAAAGTGTTGACCCGTGTTTAATCCATATTTCTGTTCTCGCATCTTTTTTCCAGGGTAAGGGGGCAATCAGTTTTTGTGTGCATTTAAGAAAATGTCTTTACATGGAAAATCACCAACATCTGGGACATTCTTTGTAACTCTCCAAGTGGTAATGTCTACCTTTTAGTTCTAACTTTGTGTGAATGCGGTGACAAAATGTGACTCTGGGGGACTAAAGTGTGAAGGTTAGCTGTCACATGTTTTCAGTCTGTGGACATTTAAATTGACTCACAGTCAAAATTAAACCACTTTTTCAACAGTACATGAAAACACACATTCTGTCTCAAGCAAATTATGGTGTTACAAGTCTTGTCATTAAATTATCATTTTTTTTCTATGTGTTTTCCCAATATAGTTTTTGCTGGTTAGATCTGCAAACAAAGCTTAATCATTTTTCATGTGGTAAGAAAAGCCCACACAATTATCTCAGCAGCAATCATAATGAAACACCCACAGAAAAGAGGCTTCGAATTACACAATATGTCAGATGTCCCTTGGCACTCTCAAAATGAACAAAAATTACAGATGTTCAACATAAAAGGCAGAAAATGACACAAATCTTTGTCAAACTGAAATTCTCTATACCCAAAGGGATGGAAGGAAATGTGCTGAAGTGTATTAGGACAATAGGTGTTTTCTGCTTAAAGCCAGTCTTTCTGAATAGTCACATGCATAAGTAGGTGATGGTAGAAGTTAAATGTAGGAAGAGCATTACAGTCCTGACTTCCCACTGATGTTCTAGTTGTTACATTCAGAAATTAATGTTGATTAGGATGACACTTCACTGAAGCATGGAATCTGATTTACTTCCCTTTTGGGATGAGTTTTAGCAGGCCTTTAAACCTGCCCAGTCTTCTCAAGATAGTATTAGTTCATCTTGAATGACAGGTTTTTGTTGCATTCACTGACAAAGAGTGTTGCCTCTCCTTAGGAAAACTATGTAAAGTAGCTTGTAAATAATTGGTAATGAACCATTGTTAAATGACCAAGAGGAAGTGTTCTTGTAATCATTCTTCAATTATAAGGTAAAGATTCCCCTTGACATTTAGTCCAGTTGTGTCCAACTCTAGGGCGCAGTGCTCATCCCCGTCTCCAAGCTGTAGAGCCAGCGTTTGTCCATAGACAATTTCTGTGGTCACGTGGCCAGCACAACTAGACATGGAATGTCTTCAATTGTACTTCCCCATTAATGTCACAATGACTCCCAGAGATGTGAACGAATGAATGAAATTCATTCATTCGTTCAGAGATGTGTAGACAAATGTTTTCTTGACTTCCTGCCAAAGCCATCTCCTGCTCAATAGAGAAACATACAAAATTCTCTTCACCTCATGTCTGTACTCTGGGAATGAGCCCAACCTAGAAATGCTTGAATGAATGGAGGAGAAAGCCATAAGAGATTAAGGATTCAGTTTTCCTCAGCCACATTTCTCTGGGTTTTTTCAATTTGATTTTCAACAGTTGAGCACTTGCTGATGGCCCAGAATCACATTCTTACTGCTTCCTGTCATCTCCTGGACTTGTTCTAACCATTTCACAGTTTGGGCCAAAGGTTTTTCTTCTCTGTCTTTCCTTCCCAGATAGGCATAAGGAGGACCCACCTATACACCAAATGTTGGCACATAGAAGAGTGGGAAGAATAAATAAGATGGGAGTCAAGCCTTTGTAGTGGGAGACCAGTTGACACAGGAAGGATGTTGGTGTGCCCATACAATCCTGGAGCCATGTCATGTTACATTCACTCATCAGGAATAAGGATTGTGTGCCCGCCAATATGTTAGTTGATTGAAATTCTCATTATCCTTTGCTACCTTAGCCACTAAAAAGCTGTGCTCTGCCACCATCTGGAAAGCCATATATTCCCTATTCCTGATAGACCCAATTTCTTGAAATCTAAGTTTAGAACTGCAGTACAACACAGCAGCAGTTTGATAGGGCACTCTGTACAATACTGTGAGATTTATGTATGGGACAGCCTGAACATTATTATTGCTAATTAAAAATATACCTATCACCAGCCAAGTGAAGGATAGACCTTGCTCTGTATTTGTTCATAAATTTGTAATTCAGTGCTGAAAAGCCTTCTCCTCCAAAAAATAAAATAAAATAAAATCAGTCAGTGTGGACTTGTAGCAAAATGCGTGTAGGTACTGTATTCAGGAGTTAACATTCATCCACTTTTTAAAAAAGAAAAATGTTTAAATTTATAGTTCAAAGCAGGTGTTCCTCACCTTAAGAGATATTTTGTTTGCTTATTGGCTCCAACATTGCCCACAAAATCCTACCTCAGGCCAGCATCAGAACATCCCTCTCATGGCTGGGGGCACATTGGCATGGCTGAATGAATGATGTGGGACATAAAATGTGCAAATTCCAAATGTTTAGAACACCAGAGTCAGCCCTCACATCACCTTTGACAATCATGACTATTTAATGGCACTCTGCTTATCTGATTTCAAGGTCTTTGGAAACAAAACAAAGTTCAGGAAGACAGAATGAGGGAAGAGCACACAATAAAACCATTTACAATGTGAAAAATAAACAAAAATAAATGTTTTCTTTTGCACCTTTCCATAGGAGCCAGAACTGATTCTCACGATTCCTAATGTCTTGGAATATGGGCTGATCTCCATGTTAATGGTCTGTCACAGAGGCCGCTTTTACCTGTCACTTTACCAAATTATTCTAAATTATATTTAGACAAATGAAGCATGCAGAAGAGTGCACAATGGATGACAGAAGGGAAGATTTGAGGGAAATGACTGTAGCTCAGAGTACACGGCTTGACTGAACAAATTCCTACGTTTAAACTCTGACTCCTCCAGGTAGGGCTGGGAAGAACCAAGGTCCAATGAAGTGATTGAGATTATTGTGGTTTTCTTGCTTTGATCCATATTTAACAAAATTTTGTCATAAATAGGACAGAAAATATTTAAGATTTTTGTTCCCCCTTTCCTTTCTTCTTTTTATCGGAATGACTGTGGAAGAAACTGAATCTACACTTCTTACATCTCAGAGATGCAGAATCTGAGCCCCTTCTCTTCTTATTTACAGAGGGTACAGCTATAGAACTAGAAAAATTCAAATTCACTCTGAAATCAAACCTTCACTATACAATGAGGTGCAAGAGCATGTGCATGAGGGATTTCCCACCTCCTCTAACAGCACCATTCATCAGTATACATTGCTGGCTCAGAGCAATTTTGTTTTCTGAGCTTTGGAACACTAGGTACCTGATGTTCTGCCCTGATGAACTGCTTTTTATTGGCTATGTAAATCATCCTTCTTATACCAACAATGTGGTGTAAGACCCTTTCAGGAAAAGTAGACAGATATTTGGTAGATGAGTTCCCCCCCCCACCTCCAAGCTATTTTTTTTCCATTAAGTGTCCTAATCAAGAATAGATTTCTCATGTAATGCAAGGCCGCAGAAAGAGTAACACCCCCCAAAATGGACTAATCTGTCCCAAGGTTTGGGCAAGTTCTCCGTTGGGCTCCAGGATCAGACAAGCAGGGCAGGGATGTCTCCCCAGTACAATGCTTCTAAAATAGATGTATGGACATTTTGGCCCTTCGTACCAAGGATCTAAGAAGCAGTCATAAAAATATTGTTTGTGATGCTGTATCTCAGCACGCTGAGACTCCCCAACAAGATTTTCCCTTGCATCAAGAATAATTCCCAGCATCTGCAAAAATGGAACAACAACAACAAAAAAACATTTTTTTAAAAAAAGAACCCTGTCTCATTTTTTTTTTCACTTTTCTGCCCATTCTTCTCTGCAAGAATTTTCCAATGCTTCACAACTAATAGCCCTTTCCAGTGAATTCTACTCAGGAAAAATACAATTTTATGCATGAACTGAAACAATCTTGCATAGATTGGTGTTCCTTCTGCCCATTCCAGGTGACTCCTACAAAGGAAAGATGCCATTCTATGCAGAAGCTGTAATAATCCAGAGCTTCTTGGCAAGGTGACCACAAAACCTCTGAGTAACCCCACAACATTTCCCATCGGATTTTTCTGAATAAGGAAAACAAATGTTATGCAGATAAATTTTGTGGCAGAAAAGAATGTGTTTTCCCCTCTTTGGTTTCTCTGTGAGGGTTAAAGAATGCAAGATCCACATCCCCATGCCAGATGTTTTGGTCCTGAATTCCAATCACATACACATACCAAGCATAGCTAATAGCAAGACATTTTGAGAACTACCACCCAGTTCATCCTGGTTCAAAAGACAACCCTCCCACCCTAAACATAGTACAGGGTCTGTCAGATTTGGTGAAGTTCATTGATAACTCTAAAAATTTGCAGTTCCTAGTGAAGTCACAGAGTAAGCCATTTCGATGTTATGGGGAGACATCCTTGGGCTGCCATAGAGGTGGAAAAGACAGAGGTTAGAAGGAATACAAACACAACACACATGCAAACACCTTCATATATAGCCAATGTGTCATGGTATCATCTGTGAATGACTGGAGCCAATGCCCAAGCTTTTAAAGGACTTCACATACACAAGATGGTACTTGGCTTGAGATTTGTTTTAATCCTGGAAGGCAGGGAAAGCAAAGCAATTCCTTGAAACCATTGGAGGATGATCCACTTGGGTAAGTAGGGCACTGCCTCAAAACAGGTTCAGCTATCCCCCGCCAGCCTCTCCTGCTTGCTCCTTTCTCCCCCATTGATGTGAATGCCTGCCCACATGTCTGTCTGTCTGGCTGCATGTATGTGTATGAGAAAAAATGTGTCTCATATATACAAACACATTTGACTACCTGTATGTAGATGAAGACCCACTTATCATCCTGCTTCCAACCATCACTCTTGGTTCAGCCTTCCCTTTGCACCTGTGCCTCCTGCCTTACCAAACACCATGAACATTATCCACTTCTGCCTGAGACTTCACTAGCAACACACAAATCAATATTTTTTCCTCAGGTAAGCGTCAGTCTCCCTGCCAATAAAATTAACTTGTAGATGGCCCTCAGTCCCCTGTAGAAACAAGGGCTGTGCACCAGCTTCAAACAAATCTCCAATTCTGAATTGGCCTGGACAGACCTGTTTGAATGAGGTCCAGTCTGAAGCAGAATGGCTAGATTCAGTTCCAGGGTGAAAACAGCCAAATGTACAAATTGTTTCAGGTCTGAAGCATCAACTGAATTGGATGGGGCACAAATTGCTTCAGCTTACTATTTTTTTAAAAAAGAGAAAGGAAACTTAAAAATTGCCTAGTATGCAAATGAATAAAGCTATATGTTTGAAATTTGGCAGACTTATTATTTACTTTAGGGTCTGTCAAGTCTCCATATGGACATATATTATTGCAAAAACTAGAGAAGTGAGAGTCTTTTTTGTTTCCTCAATGCATTGACTTTACAGATGTACAAAACTGATTTATATCTGGGGTGCAACAATTCCAGACTGAATCAGAATGCATTCTGAGACCCCACATTGCCCCCACACTGAGTCAGGAGACCCCACTCAGCCTTAACAAAAATGCTACTAACATTGGCCAATATTCTTTTGCTAACACGTTCTTTTCACAAATTGCAGTTGTATGCTTTTTATATGTGAGTGTTGAAGGGAGATGTTGGCAATAACCATACCCCAAAGCACAGCCTACTCCTCCTTCGTTTACCTGCATGAGGTTCCTCACGTTCTTTATAGCTGGAAGAGTGCAATTCAGTCTCTTGCTAGGTGCTCTGAATAGGATCCTGAAGTTCCCACAAATATTCACAGAAAGGAAATATTAGCAGTCTGCTATTTCCCACATTTCTTTTGGGGCCCATTTCTTTGTGGAAAGTGCCCTTCCTCCCCCATCAATCAGCCAAATTCACATCTGAACTCTTTTTAATTCTATTACTTGCAAACTAAAAATATTTGCCTTTTTCCCCCATACAAGATTGAATCAATAATTCAGCATGCATTTCCTACCTTCTGGTATTTGCAGATACTGGATCATGAGCTCACAAGGAAGGTTAACAGATGCTTTCGGTATCGTTTTTGCTGTTGAATTATATTTGAGAACAAACAATATGGGTTTTTTCGACAATCGTTTTTGCTTCTGCAAAATGTCACTGTTCAGTTTGTAAATATTTAAGCTTGAAAACAGAGACACTGCATAGAGATATGATTGTTCCACTCACCTATATTCCAACACCCTGATATGTTCACTGCCTTTTCTGCTGTGTTGTTACCTGAAGTGTTGTTTATACTTAATGTGTTAATATAAACAAATACATAAAATGTATAAAAATATAAAAGAAATGTAGATGCTAATAAAAGATCACTAATAATAACAATAAATAATGTGCCAACAAGCTGTTTTTTTTTCTCGTGTCTCTAGAGTAATTTTAAACAGAAGTAGTTTCTCATTCCCTTTTTGTCTTGAGTTATTGAAACTATAAATGCCAGATAATGAGAAAGGGGCAGACTATCTGGGGAACTTGTAGCTATTCTCTTCTCTGAATCCTTCATAGCATAATGAATTTTACCAGAAATTCAAAACTCTTCAACAACGGCTCTATCAAAGCTCTATCAAACCAGATACTACTGAGGCAAAGAGGAAAAAAGAGGACAGTGTAAATGAATGAATGTGTTGCTGAAACATCAGGACAAAAGAATTCACTTTTGGCACAGCTTAAACTGTTCTTGAAAAAGAGAATAAATTGTTTTTGCTGAATGCTTCATGTTATTCAAGAGATGCATTGTTAAAAAGCAAGGCACAACCTTATGAATTTACTGTTATTCGCAGTCTTGAAATATAATCCACGTTATTGATTGAATTTCACCGAACAAACATGGGAACAATCCACACACCTAATTCTGACACAATGTGTCACATTCCCATCCAGAAGTTCACAAAATAAAATAGTTTTCTCAAAGCACTCTGTGTGATAAATACTGGAATAGACGTAAAAATTACTAGTTTTCTAACAGCATTAGGTTGATGCCAGTTTTGCTTTTTAAAAAATAAAATAAATAAAAATACTTCATTTATATATAAAAAAAGAATAAAGGAACATGAACTAATTAAGAACTAAAAATTTAAGAATGGTGAGCTCAGCTCAGCTCTCCCCCTTGTGCATCATGGGTCATGACTTTTAGGCCTGAGAGCAGAGACTTTTTTATGGAGTGGCTTGGACTTTCAAAATGCTGGGGGTGACGATCCATATAGGAATATAGCTCACTGTTTGGATCACTGTTGGTACAGTTTGGTGTGAACCAAATTATGGCATCCACATGTGTTTCTACCTAGATCGATCCATCCTGCCCCATTAAGAGATGTCCTGCTCCTTTCTGGTACCATGCTAAGAGTTTCTGTTTTCTTGGTACAATTCAGCACACTCCTAATAATCCCATTGTGTTGCCCCCACTGATGGCTAGTTCACACTCAGATGGAGTTGTGGGCAGCATTATCTGACGTGACAACCCTGTGATATATTTGGAGAGGACCGAGAAACCCCTTCTTTATTTTAATCTTCTCTTTTTAAATTTTTTTCGTAATGGAAGCAGCAAAATTCTAATATCATACTTGGTTCATGCATTGCTATTTTGCCATGCTACTTATGTCATTTAACAACAGAAGAAGAGGAAGTCACTGTGGTCTGCCTTCCATCTCCCCAACCTTCAACCCAATGTTTTCTCCTCATGTTGCCTCTGTCTTCCTATCTCATGAATAGACTGAGCAATTTTACCTATAAAGAAACTTACAGGCAGCAGCCAGGCTTCCTTGTCCCATCTCCTCTGGGGCCTCTGAGTGGGCGCCTGCAGGACAAGGTTGGGTTTAAAGCACCAAACACCTATTCAGCCAATAAATGACCAGCATGAACCACCAACCAGCAGTTTGTGCCCATCTCCAATTACAAATGATGCATATTTTGCATATAATATTTATAGAACAACATCTAGCTCATATTATTTTTTAAAAATTACACTGTCTGTGAATCCAGTAGATTATATTTACTGATTTGGTGAATTACCACATTAGTAATCTACTTCTTCGCTAGCCTGCAGAAGCTGCAGTTCATAGATTTTGCAGGTGCAAGACTAGATTAATCAAAGTACAGCCTGTTATCTGCTCAAATGGCTATTTGCCAGCCTTACAATTAACAAAAAGTCTGGTTTGCTGTCTTAGCAAAACTAATATAAATTTCTATAAAATGTACACACCAAACATAAGTAACTGACCAATACAGTAAAATTGGCTGATGGTTGATAAATTGATAAGAACTGATAAAAAAGGAGTATAAATCCAGGAGTGTTAGCAGCAGCAGGAGGGATTACATAGGATCTCTCTCTCTCTCTCTCTCTCTCTCTCTCTCTCTCTCTCTCTCTCTCTCTGTGTGTGTGTGTGTGTGTGTGTGTGAGAGAGAGAGAGAGAGAGAGAAAGAGAGAGGGGGGGGAGAATTTATTTTGTAAACTACCAGTATGCTGATGGGATTTTTTTGCTTGTGCTTTGCTTTAGCAAGATTAGTAATGCTATTATTTGTTAAAGTGAGAGCTGTTAATTTAACAAAGAATTCTGAAGTATCTTACCTATCTTACCCTATGTTTCTATTTTGATATACTGCATAATGATATCCTGTACTTCAGTCTGTAGATATAAATTTTATAATTCACATATATTTCCTATGTGTGTTTGTAAAATAGAAGAATAAAAATCAGTTTGCTTAGGGAGAACATAAGTTACCCAAAATATGAAAAAGGCAATACAGGGTTTAAAATTTCATTCTAGGTCATTCTGGAATTAAGCCTTTATTGGGATAATGCCAGCTATGAGGAACACAGACTTCTGATTTTCTACCTACAGATCGATTAATTTATGTAAGACTCTGAAGGAAGTCAAAGCTTCAGACCCTCTAACTGAAGCATCTGCTTGCTTATTTTTAGATTCATAAAATAAAACTGGGATTTGTAGAAGGCCACATGGAGGGGTTTTTTTCTCCCCCAGACCTGTGTTGCTGCTGCTAGGATTTGTGCAGCAAGAAGGCTCTGGATTAATGGTACTGGTGCTCTATGCTATTCTTTTCCCCATATAGCACAAGAAGGCTAAATGCATGCGCCTACTAATCCTTTAACAATCTCTCCCCTGACTTCTAGCTATTTGGTATGCCCATATTGCACAAATGCAGAAGACCTCCACATATCTTCACACTGATCCAGTGAGCTCTGGCACCAGCTGGAAATGGATGGAGTTGCTTTAAAATTACCTTACACATAAAAATCTTATCGTCCTTTCCTCTGAAATCTTTGACTCTTGAGATTTCTCTTTCTGCCTGGAAATATAGCGTAGCAACTCCTTGAGATGTTAGCCAGTGCTCTAAAATCTGGTGACCCAAACACATGGTCAAATCTATTTCATTGTGTAAACTGATAGGCTCTATTCAGACATTCAAAAAAAAATTCATTTTAAAGTACAACGTGTGCTCCTTCCATACCGCCCATAGCACTTAGAGCATTCTTTGGGAGGCTTACAATTTAATTATTCAGGCTATACATTCCCCTGCTCCCTCCAGCAAGCTGGGGACTCAATATGCCACCCAGAGTAGACTATCTGTCAAGATGGGCGGGGTATAAATCTAATTTTAAAAAAATTACCAACTCAGAAGGATGGAAGGCTGAATCAGCCTTGATCCAGTTACCTGAGCCCATTGAGGTCAAACACAGGTCGTGAGTAGAGTCTTGATTGCAGTACTGTGGTTCAACCACTACACTTCAAGGCTCCTAAAATGTGAGCAGGGAGAGCTTTCCAGTCCTGCCCATCATCATCTCCATATGAGAACTGCCAGTTTGAAGAGGAGAAAGTCCTGATTTTCCATGTTCCCCTCTTTCCTCTTCAGACAGTTCTTCTCCTTGTGGAGAGAGAAGAGGAGAGGGCTAGATACTCCTGCTCACACTTCCAGATTCATAATTGCTTCAGTGCAAAATAGACCTATCATGTCTCTATTCAGTTCCGTGGTGTCTGACTGGTTAAGACTGCCTATGTGAATAAATCAAGAAGACAAAAGAAGCAGCAGATGAGGTGAGGGGGAGGCAATAATACAGGATAGAACAACAACAGCAAAAGCAAGGTGAATATTTATACTGTTACAGCACTTTGGAGCAAATGTTTCTTCCTTCACCCACCTAGTGATTTTGGATCCCAGAACTGACATGGGGAAATAATCAGTGCAGTTCTACCAGGAAAGGTATTTGGATTATGCATGCCCTGTTGCATAGTGAGATGCTATCTTTTCCTTGGCAGTAATATATGCCCTAGAAATGCAGTAAAACAGCATTAGCAAAGGCTGTTTAATTTCAAACACTGGAGCCCTGCAATCTGTGTGAAATATTGAAATATACTTCTGTAGATTAAGGGGTATTTTATATAGTCTGCTGCTTAATCAGGTTGTTCGATCTCTGACAGAGAAGTCATCCTGCTTGATCATGCTTTTTCTTTGCTGAAGACACAGAGATATTTAAACAAGGCCTCTCTTTTCTTTTGAGATGACAGTGGGGCCAAACTGACTAAAATGGAGATGTATGGCAAACATAATTATGCTGAAGATGATAAGAATGTTTAATATGTGACATCCTTCATCTTGTGCTCAGTTCCTGGGGGTGGCGGGGGGGGGGAGGCCTAGGTTTCAAAGTAGCCAGATTACTTTAGCTCTCATAAATGGTAAAATGAAAGTCAAAGGGAAATGTGTTGCAGAAAAAAAATGCAAGGCATCATTCATCATCTTTGTGTTCTTCACCTCAGTAGACCATTATAGTCTCAAGACTCCCCAGGCTATGATGTTGTCATGGTAAAGCAGCTTGCCAGGTCCCAGGTGGTTCCATGTAAGCGTTGAGATTCTTCAAGGAACACTGGGAGATAAGTGAGTTGTAAGCATTTCAGCCTCATATTATTTTGATCCAGAATATGAAGGCATTTGAAACTCATGGGAGTTTTTCAGAAATAAACTGAAATGAGAAACCCCCGCTACCTTTGCGCTACCCATCTTCATTTGGTGCATGCATTTCTAGTATGGATAAATAGCTACATGCTAAAGCAGTGTGGGGGTAACTGCCTTATTATATGTGTGTGTGCATGTATTGTATGCTGTCAAGTCAATTCTGCGTTATGATGATCTTTTCCAGGTTTTTTGAGGTAGAAGTGATCTACTATTCTCTTCTTCTGAGGGTGTCATGGGACCATGAAGCTTGTCCATGACTACACAAGCTGGCTCTTATCAATCTTCCAAACTCTGGCTCTGCAACCAGATACCTAGATCACTGAGGTATCCAGGCAGGAAGTAAAAATACAGTGGTGCCTCACTTAGCAATGTTAATCCATTCCGGAAAAACATTGCTAAGTGATTTAATCGCTAATCAATATTAAAAAGCCCATAGGAATGTATTAAAATGCGTTTAATACGTTCCTATGGGCTAAAAACTTACTTTAAAGCAGAATTCCTCCATAGCAGTGACCATTTTGGATGCCTCTAAAGCGAGGCAAAACAGCGGTGGCCATTTTGTTTTTGCAGTGGCCATTTTGGAACTGCCGATCAGCTGTTTAAAAAAGCTCGCTTTGCCATGATCGCTTCCCCGTGATCATCGCAAAGCGAATTTTAGCCATAGGGGACATCGCTAAGCGATCGCTCCAGCGATGGCCAAAAGTCCATCGCAAAGCGATTTCATCGCTCAACGGAGCAATTGCTAAGCGAGGCACCACTGTATGAGGAACCTCTTGGGAGAAAAAAGATGTGGAAATCATAACATGGCACTAATATGAATGCTGCTCAGACATTATAGTCTGGAGGTGGAGAAGGTTCTAAATATGACATGGGTGCATGTAAGCTCTATTCCAACATGCCCTCTCTGGAAGTAATTAGAACATTACAAGTTTAGAGAGCCCTGAAATGAAGCTTGCAAGCACTTTCAGCTGAATGGTCCCATGATCAGGAACCCTGATAAAACAGGCCTCTTTTCATCCTTTGTTCTCTCCTTTGGATATCGTCCACCTTAACAATATTTTTCTCATACTGTGATGCCCAAATCCAGACACTGTTGTTGTTTTGAGCCATTAAGTCATTTCTGCCACATGAAGTAAACACTGTCGTCCATTAATTTGTCTAATCCTCTTTTAATACTATCCAAGTAGGTAGCCATCACTACATCTGGATGTATTACCTACAGAGCCTTTCATAGGCCATTATAAAGTCTCCTATGGCAGATGGGTAATCGCTGAATCTGCAGCACCTTAGCCCTCTTTATATAAGATTATTATTGCTTTGTTGTTGAAAACCTTGACTATCTATCAATTAGATTTCACATAACCCTCCTGAATACATGCCAAAGATCCTTACTAAAGTTGCCATCCACTTTCCATTCTCTTCTATAGAGAAGCTGTGTGGAAATCTTATTGCAGAAGTTAATTGGTTATAATGCTTATAATAAGACTCTTGAGCAGAGGTGTATTGAAGAAAAAAGGAGTTCAAATGATGTCAGAGAAGGTCAAATGGCCCGGTTATTAATGTGACTGCTAGACAAAAATGGCTCCACTGAAGTTCCTGATACAAAGGCAGCATATTCTGTTGAACCTTTCTACAAATATCTTCATATGACATTATCACACCACCCTTTTTTTAAAAAATCCATTAATCTCCAAATTGGTATTTTCTTCCACAGAGCAGAAGCCCAAAGGTGATTCTCGGCTGCAAATACAGAATGATAGCCTTCAGATAAGAGATAATGTGGTTCGACCTTTGGGTAAGAAGAGCTTTGGGAGTCTTGATTTATTAACCATATAGAAAAGCAAAAAGTGACACGCAGCGGACCTTTCCTGCTTTAAGAAGGACTATCATTCTCATCTTCTTCTAGGAAAGCAGAGCTTCGCCTTACTTCAAGATTAGAGTAAACAACTTAAATGGGAAATTAATATTCCATTTTAAGGAGAAGCTGAACATAGTCACAAAACTATTCATGTTAGGCGATTCTATGGAGCTACTAATCCTCAGGTTTTTAAATAACAGTTCCTCCACATTATGGGTAGTCAGCCTGTGGGCTCCCCCATGTATTCTTGGCCTGCAGCTATCATCAGGCCTAACCACCATTGCCAATGGTGCTGGAAGATGATGGAGGTTTAATTCTGAAGATTTGGCAGTTTCTGATCTAGGCTATCTTTACCCAAAAAGAATGTCCATTGAAATTCATCATCATGTCTTGAAACTGGGGACTTTGTTGCAGTTTGATTGATGATGAATTATGGGGAAAAAACCCAGATTTTCAAATTCTTGATTATGAATTATCAATCTGAGACCCTTACATGTTCTAACTCAGAAAAGTCACAACATTTTGGGAGTCTACAATCTAGGTACATAGGGAAACATGGGCAGATCCTGGCATTTGAGGATCTAACTTTGTTCCCCCTAGAATTCTAAGATAGGTCGGCTGCAGAATAACAGCTGTGAGACATGTGGCCAAAATTATGTGGCTCAGAAAGGACAATTGGTTATCAGTTGTGTTCCATGAATCAAATTCTGTACGAAATTCTTAAACACAAACTTATTTTCACCTGTTTCTAGTAATTTATGAAGTCAAAAAACTTTCTAATATTTAACAACGCACAGCAGAATTTTTGCAAATCTAGAACAGTTGAAAATGTTTCTCCATTTGAGATTTTGAAATTGTATTTCAGTTTGAAATTGTATTTCAGTTAGCTTTCCCTAAAATATTGAATTGAGATTAAAAAAAATAAACTCCTGGTTTGTTCTTATCAAGTCTGATACTACTCCATGAATGACTGTTTTAAAAAAACAGGTTGGCCTTTATTTGGTGCACATTTTTACAGTCATTTTACTTACATGTTTAATAAAGCAAAACGTTTAGGCTTATATTCCCTGCTATGACTAGAGCTTAGAAAGCCTCTTGTTTGGGCTCGAATCCCAAGAAAATACATTTTTTGAGTTTTGGCTGTAACATCTGGAGATGATAGTGGACGATCAGTAGCTAAAATAATAGCCACATTCCATTGCTTAAATATACAGTACCTGCTGACACACGTTGTGAACCTAAGCAGCCATTCTGTCCAGTGGTCATGCCCCTCCAATAGATCATAGTTCAACTTGTTCAGGCATTTTATTAAAAACAAAACAACACATATACATGCACAGTATGCACCTCTTTGCTGTTTAACTGAACTTATGAATTGTTAATCTTTCTGCTTGCCCTGTACTTTGCATAAACATAAACACTTGTTTCTCAAGTGAAGCTAATCAGTACCATTCATATGTGGTAGGAGCAGGATGGCAATCAGGTTGTCAAATGAATAGGAAAAATCTGCAGAATGTGGGATTTAAAAAATAGTTTAAACATAACATTCCTGTTTCAAAAATGTGGGTTTGTTTTTAAAAAAGGGGGTGTCTGTAACTTGCCTTAAAGATAGTAGCAATAACTTTCCATCTATAAAGCAGCCACAAAAAGTCTGTTTAATGCCCTGTTGTGGTACAGCCTGTGTTATAAAGTTTCTGGAGACTACCTACTGCCATCAGTGATTCACTATATCTCATTCTATTGTATATAAAAAAGGCTGTGGCACATATGAGTCCAACAAATTTATTGCAAACTGAACTTTCATGGATTACAATCCACTTTGTCAGACACAAATAAATTTGAAAGGTGCACAAAATTTTGCTTGTTGTTGAAACAGACTAGGATGGCTTCTTCTAAAAAAAATTCAACTGTTGTGGCTTTCAATTAGAGTTCTAAGAACTGAGGCTTGGTGGAGTTGCTGGTGAGATCCTGTCCCCAACACCCTGTGTTTCCTGAGAAAAATTAATGGCTTTTTATGAGACCAGGGACAGTGACAGGCCCCTGTCAGTCAGCCATTTTAGCCTTTCCTGACCCTGGCCAAATATCCCACCAATAGCTTCCTAGCAGATCTAGGGGAGACCAAGATGGTGTATGAATTTCCTAGAGATATGAGGGACCCCCACTGGATTGAAGAGATGGGGATGAAAAGTTTAAGAAAAACACATGAAAAAGAGAAAACCCAGATAAAGAAAAAATGGGAGAGGAGGATCCTTAGGGAGGGGAAGATATAAAAGGAGAAGTAAACAGCAGGAAGAAGAGAGAGGGAGTGAGGGAAGCTAGAACAGATATAAGTGAAAATGTGATTGGAAAATTAGAGAAAGGGGGTCAAGAAGAGAGGAAAGAGGAGAATTGGGAAGACACTTATCATCTGGACATTGAGAAATGTGAAGAACCAGAGGCCCCAGGTGACTGGGAGTACATTTACAAAGGAAATATGTGGATGAGGGTAATTCTGCAGCTGTGGGTACCTTGTGAACAGAGAAAGAGACAACACAATCCCAAGTCTGCCCCCAAACCATCCTACTGGGGAGATAGGTAAAAAGGTTCCCCTTGACATTTAGTCCAGTCATGTACTTCTCTAGGGCGCTGTGCTCATCCCCGTCTCCAATCTGTAGAGCCAGCGTTTGTCCGTAGATAGTTTCCGTGGTCACATGGCCAGCGTGACTAGACACAGAATGCCATTACCTTCCCACCGAGGTGGTACCTATTTTTCTATTTGCATTTACATACTTTCGAACGGCTAGGTTGGCAGGAGCTGGGACTAGCGACGGGAGCTCACTGCTTCATGTGGATTCAATCTTACATCTGCAGGTCTTCTGACCTTGCAGCACAGAGGCTTCTGCGGTTTAACCCACAGCGCCACCTCGTCCCTCACTGGGGAGATAGAGTTTCTTAATCATTGCCATAGGAATCATCATAATTGTCATTAGTATCATCATTGTCATCATCATCTTGAAATCACTCTTGACTAAATAGTCATTAATGATTACATATTAGGCCATGTTCAAAGAATGTGGCATGCTAAAGATTTACCAACAGCAAACAAGTCATTTAAAACTTGAGTAAGCTACATTAACCTCCCTTTCCCTCAAGGACTGCACAAACATGCATATTTTAAACAAGATTACATTTGCTTTGCATCCTAAACAGGTAAATGGCTGTCAAGATACTGCAAGAGGTGCTTCAGGCTCTTGTTTAGAGCTGTTCTACAGAGGGTCCTTCAGAAGTCACCTTCATGGAAATTGTTGCAACACAACTTTTTCTTGAGCAGCTTGAGTAACAGCAAAAACTCAGGACTCACAAGACATGCAGAATTAGACATTTAATCTGTTAGAAACTAGGCATAGAATTTCTTCTAGCCTAGTTGTTATATTTATATTTAGTTTTTCTATGCACTTTGCAATCAAAGCAGTCCAACAGGACAAAAATAAACAGTGTCTGAAATCCTGTTACATAATTTACACTTGTAGAAAGGTGACTATGTCATCAGCAGGGGACAATTTTTGGTAATCAAAATTCCTGCTTTTGTCCCATGTAATTCCGTTCATTGTTTCTTTACTACCAATATTACCATGCCAGTGATGTTGTGCAGTAGCAGCAATTTTCAGAAATTAAAGACTTCTTCCTTCTGTCCCATTGTTCACATAATTTCTGATGGAAAGTGTTACACAGGTATCAGTAAAGCTAAAGGACAGGACTTAAAATTGCCCCTGCTGCTAATATCATCAACTTTATGCTATCAAGATTTAAGCCAGCAAGAAAGAAAATAAACATATTGATTTAAACATATTGCTATCCATATGAGATCCACAGGATCTGGCTGCAATCTGGACTTTTCCCAAGTGTCATGAGAGTTCCTTTTGAGCCTAAATTCAAAAATCAAAAAAGTTCTTATGTTGTGGAAAGAATGGAAGAACAATCTTCAAATTAAACTGGACAATGTAGTAGAATGAGTGTCTTTTTTTCCTATCCATTACTTTCATATCTGGTCTTTCTTCCAATGAGCTAAAAGCAGTGTGCATGACTCACAATAATTTTTGTAAAAGTCACTGATGAGCAAAAAGCCCCTCAGTGAGTTTCATGGCTGGATGGGGGTTTGAATGTAAGTCTTCCAAATCCTAGCCACCACTGAGGGCTATAAGTATTTTTAATGGTTCCAACAGATGAGATACCTCTTCGTGTTCATATCTATCATTTCAGAGCCCTTCAATTTTTTTTTCAGTACTACTTATCTATTTAGAGTGACTCATATTCCATTCATAGACTCACCTTTGATGATCAAATATGTTGCTCTTTTAACTTTTCTCAACTTGGGCTTGGATTTTAAAACAAGACTTTTGGCTGATCTTTTAAGCCCAATAGTACCTTTGGAGGCTGACATGCCTTTATAATGTACAGCACACATTCAGCATGAAATGTAGATAATTTCTTTAAATAGTCCTAGAGTTTATAGAGGTGATTTGACCCTTTTCAGAAGGGGTCACATAAATGGTAATTCAGAAGTCTTAATTTTTTGTGGAATTTCAACTTCAAGTTGCAAATGGGAATTGGATGGTTGAATCCTTTCTCATGGGAGTGGGAGGAAACCTCTAAACATATTAGTGATGTTATGAAAATGACTCTCATGGGAATGTTGATGTTTACCTTTTAATTTGATAGGGAAAAATTATTTCAAACCTGCTTTCAAAGGAGAAGACATTTTTGAAGAAATATTTACAGGTAAGGTTCAATCTTCTTGTGATTATCTTACTTATGAAGTGGCTGAGAATATTAGGAAATGTCCTGGTTAATGTAACTTACTTGAGTTTTAAATGATTTGTGTGCTGTTGGTAAATCTTTAGCACACCACATTCTTTGAACATGTCCTAATACAGTGGACCCTCTACTTATGGAATTAATCCGTATTGGAATGGTGGCTGCAGGTCGAAAAGTCTGTAAGTCGAGTCTCCATTGACCTACAATGCATTGAAAACCTATTAATCCCGTAACCGGCCGTTTTTGTTCCATTTTGGTTTTTTTCTGGTCTGTAGGTCGATTCTCCAGCTGCAAGTCGAACCTAAATTTTGCGGCCAGAGAAGTCTGTAACTCGAAAAGTCTGTAAGTCGAGCTGTCTGTAAGTCGAGGGTCCACTGTATGTAATCACTCGAGTAAGCTACATTCCTGATCTGAAAAAGCCCAATAGGAGGAGTTATTTTCTGGTGACTTTTCCTGGACTCAAATGGAAGTGTAAGGAGCTCTTTAAGAACATGCCATAGTTTGTTATGGTCCACACAGTCAAAGGCTTTTGTGTAGTCAATGAAGCAGAAGTAGATATTTTTCTGGAACTCCATGATATCTTACAAACAGCCTTACAGTTTGTGGATGTGGCTCTACTGAATGGGGGAATTCAGTTATACAACTGGTGGTCTAAGTCAGATCAGCTTGGTAGAGGAAGGTATGTCCCTGCTTCATTCCAGAAATTTGACCAGTTCAGGCATTAGAGACATTTTTGTGGTGCAGAGGGCAATCACAAGGATGTTGTTGTTTTGCCACAGTGATGGTTCCCCATTAACCAGATATCAGTTTTGGAAGCTTACTGATCATGCTTTGATGGAGGTGGGTTTGCAGGGCTGGTGTTTTGGGACACATTCCTTTCGCATTGGGGCAGCATTAATGGCAGCTGCATTGGGATATAACCCAGAAGACATCAAAAGGCTGGGGCAGTGGTCATCAAAGCAGTACGGACTTTATGTTCATGACATGCCATGGCTTTAGGCAGGCACCTGGCTGTCCTTTACATTATTTTCAGGACACAGCTGGCCCATGTCGTGTTGGAGGATCCAGATGGTGGGCCACAGTTTTATCTTTTCAGCAGCAAAGTACACTGCCGGGACAACATGGGGATGAGATTTAGTCCTGTGTGGCTCTGCCAGGCTGGAATGGAAAGAACAGAGGGGCATGACATGGGAGGAATTTTGAGAAGCAACCTCCCCTGGAGTTTCAGATTTGCCCCCAGACATTTTCTTGGTCCATTTTGGCTGCAATAATTTGGCCAAGCAAAGTAGTAAAGCTATTATTGTGGATGTGTTAAGGGATTTGCAAGCCTGGAAGTGCAGGCTCCCTGCGACTAGAATTGTTTGGTCTACTGTTATTCTGCATTATGTTTGGAGAGCAGATTGCAATCCGCAATGTTTAAAATGGACCAGAAGGAAAGTCAATAGAAAGCTTTGTAAGGCAATGAGCTAGGGCTTGGGTTCAGTTATAGGCCATCTGGATATCCGTTTAGACAGGCCAAAGTTGTACAGAGGTGATGGGATTAACTTATTGAAACAGGGTATGGAGATATTTTTGGGCGATGTCCAGAGAGCCCTGCATGCCAAGATTCTTGTTCTGATGGTGGAAATGGAGCATGGCTGAACTAGCCCCATTCCTGTCGTGGGTAGCATGGTAAGAACAAGGACAAATGAGTGTCCAGGGAGTTCAAGGGAATTGATAACCCATCCGAACTCACGGTGCTGCAGATTGTAAGGTTACAGCACTGAGGGGGAGGACATGCTGGGGCCATCCCTGGGCCAAGAGTCACCAATGAGAGGGGGCTTACAGGCCTGGGGGTGGTCATCAGGTGCTGGCCAGCATCACGTTGTCCAAGGGACCATATGACAACAGGTCATGGGATTTGCCTGAATGTGGTTCAATAAAAGTGTGGCCTAGTTCATACAGCACTTGTGTCTCACCTCTTTATTCTAGGGGCAGGCAGCAAAGTATTGAGAATTTTACGAAACTATTTACACAGAGGTACAAAACATATACATCTAGCACAAAAAAGAAAAAGCTAGGTCATAAAGCTTTCTGTCTCCTTCACAAATCGCTACCTTGTCATGGCGAAGGGGCTTGAGTAATTCAGAGAAGCTATGGGCTATGCCGTCCAGGGTCACCCAAGATAGTGGAGAGTTCTGACTAAACGCAATCCACCTGGAGCAGGAAATGGCTAGCCACTCTTGTATCTTTGCCAAGAAAACTCCATGGACAGAAACAAAAGGCTAAAAGATGAGCTCCTCAGGTCAGAAGGCATCCAACATGCTACTGAGGAAGAGCGGAGGACTAGTGCAAGTAGCTCCAGAGCTAATGAAGTGGTTGGGACAAAGCTGAAAGGATGCTCAGCTGCGTATGCACCTGGAAGGGAAAGGAAAGTTCGAAGTGAAAGGAAAGTCTGATGCTGCAAATAATAATAATAATACTGTACTGCATAGGAACCTGGAATGTAAGATCTATGAACCTTGGGAAGCTGGATGTGGTCAAACAGGAGATGGCAAGAATAAACATTGACATCCTGGGCGTCAGTGAACTAAAAGGGATGGGAATGGGCAAATTCAATTCAGACAATTATCATATCTACTATTGTGGGCAAGAATCCTGTAGAAGAAATGGAGTAGCCCTCATAGTCAACAAAAGAGTGGGAAAACCTGTACTGGGACACAATCAGATTGATTATGTTCTCTGCAGCCAAAGATGGAGAAGCTCTATACAGTCAGTAAAAACAAGACCTGGAGCTGATTGTGGCTCTGATCATCAGCTTCTTATAGCAAAACTCAAGCTTAAACTGAAGAAAGTATGAAAAACCATTGGGATAGTCAGGTATAATCTAAACCAAATCCCTTATGAATACACAGTGGAATTGAAGAAGAGATTTACAGAACTAGATTTAGTGGACAGAGTGCCTGAAGAACTATGGATGGAGGCTCATAACATTGTACAGGAGGCAGCAAAAAAAAGAAAAGGAAATGCAAAGAAAGTAAAGCAGCTGTCCAACAAGGCCTTACAAATAGCAGAGAAGAGAAGGGAAACCAAATGCAAGGGAGGTAGGGAAATATACAGAAATATACAGAAAATGGAATGCAGACTTCCAAAGAATAGCAAGGAGAGACAAGAGGGCCTTCTTAAGTGAACAGTGCAAAGATATAGAGGAAAATAATAGAAAGGGAAAAACCAGAGATCTGTTCAAGAAAAGACTGGAGATATTAAAGGAACATTTTGTACAAAGATGGACAAAAATGGTAGGGACCTCACAGAACCAGAAGACCTCAAGAAAAGGTGGCAAGAATACACAGAGGAATTATACCAGAAAGATCTGGATGTCCTGGACAACCCAGATAGTGTGGTTGCTGACCCTGAGCCAGACATCCTGGAGAGGGAAGTCAAGTGGGCCTTAGAAAGCGTGTTTAACAACAAGGCCAATGGAGGTAATGGCATTCCAGTTGAACTATCTAAAATCTTAAAGGTGATGCTGTTAAGGTAATACTGGAAATACCATAGATTGAACATGCTGATCTACTGCTGAGCTAAAGGCCCTCCCCTTATTAAATAAGCAGTGACTAACTGCTAAGTTTCACTGTACATGATCCAGATTTGATCACAAAGATGACATTGTTCAGGTGCTATACTCAATATGCCAGCAAGTTTAGAAAACTCAGCAGTGGTCAGAGGATTGGAAAAGATCAGTCTACATCCCAATCCAAAAGAAGGGCAGCACCAAAGAATGCTCCAGCTACCATATAATTGCACCCATTTCACACACTAGCAAGGTTATGCTCAAAATCCTACAAGGTAGGCTTTAGCTGTATGTGGACCGAGAACTCCCAGAAGTACAAGCTGGATTTCGAAGGAGCAGAGGAACTAGAGACCAAATTGTTAACATGTGCTGGATTATGGAGAAAGCCAGAGAGTTCCAGAAAAACATCTACATCTGCTACATTGACTATGCAAAAGCCTTTGACTGTGTGGACCACAGCAAACTATGGCAAGTTCTTAAAGAAATGGGAGTGCCTGACCACCTTATCTATCTCCTGAGAAACCTATACATGGGACAGGAAGCAACAGTTAGAGCTGGATATGGAACAACTGATTGGTTCAAAATTGGGAAAGGAGTACGACAAGGTTGTATATTATCCCCCGGCTTATTTAACTTATATGCAGAATACATCATGCAAAAGCCCTGACTGGAGGAATCCCAAAACGGAATTAAGATTGCCGCAAGAAATATCAACAACCTCTGACTTGACAGCAAGTCCCGCAAATCAAGTCGCCATCCCTGGTTTCTGAACCTATTTTTGGCAATGTTGTTAGGTGTTCTCAAATTGCATTTGAATTCTGGTGACCTTAATAATATTTTGAATAAATATGAGATACTCAAACAGTGGTTTTACCAGTGCTGCCCCACTCCTCCTTGTGAGTTTCCATAGTCAAGTCAGTATTTCAACCCAGGCTTTTTGAGTCTAGTCCACCACTCTGTCCACTAAAACACACTTGATCAAGTGTTAAGTATCTTGGATAGATCCTGCAAATTTGAGGCAAAACAAAAAGTGGATCCATTGCTCCCACACCAGCCTTCATTGGGCTAGTTTGACTTCTCTGTCTGCTGTTTGTGTCAACCTAATTGCTGCCTTCAACTTCTCATCTCTAGAAAGATTTGTCCTTCAGTTTTTAAGCTGCTCAGCTATTGAAACTTGAAAGTGTGATCAGCTGAAGATGAAAACATTTTAAGAAAAAACACAATGATGTTAAAAAATACCCCAGGAAGCGGAATCAGCCAGAAAGGTGAAAAGGAATATTAAATTTTGTCTAGAAATAGCAAAGACTGCTGGTTTAAACTCAGGAAGGATCCACTTTTAATTGCAGTCTCCAGCGTGAAACCAAGTTTTATTTTTTCCTCTCTCTTTTTTTAGCTCTAGCTCTTTCCCTACCTTTTCATTTGCTTTCTTTCCTCCCCCCCTTCCCTAAAAGACTAATATTGGTACTGTAAGGAAGAAAATAATGATTTCAAGGTCAATTATTCGAGGGTGCCAATTATATAGGGAGAGTAAAGTCAGTATTGCAAGCTAATTTTATAGATTTTAATCAAAATACTAAATTTGGAAAAGCCAGGAATATTCTCTACCGTTTATATGGCTGGAGACCCAAAGAGGAAGATGGGAATACAGATGGGTATGAATTTCTGGTTTGGCAGTTTGTCCCAGTTCATTTACCACCACAAGAGGGGTTCTGCAGTTCAACACCTGCCCCACTCAGAGGCAGCACCTGAAGGAGGCAGGGCAGGGAAGCCAGCATGCTGCCTCCAAGTGGGTGCCCACTGGTGGTGGCAGGGCAGCAAACCACCAAACACCTATTGTGGTAAATGAACCAGGACAACCACCAAACTGGAGGTCCATGCCCATCTCTGTGTAAGACCGAAATCCCAGGATAAGGTTGTTCTCACCTGATTCAGTCGATGAGCCTTGTATTCATGGGGGTCAACTCAGTGCATGGATGCAGAGGATGCTTATGTTACTTTTTATCTGCATTCAGGATGGATAGTAAATGGATTGTAACTTATTTTCTATAGGAACAGAAATCAATTTTTTTCACAGTTGCATTCAGATCAATGTGAAACCAGATCATGGTGCAACGTGATCTGAGCTTATCAATTAAGTCAGTAGTTCCCAACTTCGGGAAACCCAGGTGTTCTCGGACTGCAACTCCCAGAAACCCCAGCCAGCACAGTTAGTGATGAAGGCCCCTGGAAGTTGCAGTCCAAGAATACCTGGGTTATCCCAGGCTGGGAATCACTGAGGCTAATTGTAAGTTGAATATTGTATTCTGGTTGCATCTTGATTTCTCATTTTTGTATTTATTAAAATATATCTTTATTTAAAACATTAAAATGAATGCATATTTAAATTTCAAGTTTAGCAATTCAGTACATGAAGGATAAAAAGGGGACATACCCTATTAAATGCCAAGTAAGGTGAGTGGCACATGATGAAAAACAAGCAACTCATGACTTAGCAACAATCACATTCTGATCAAAAAGTCGCCGACAAAATAATATGCAAAATCATGCATGTCCTGAAGAGAAATTAGTGTAAAACTGCACATGCAGATTTTTTTTTCTTATTTTCCTTTTTAAATAAGGCACAAACTGATGAGGAAATGGGATGGAATGAATTTAGGTCTGAAAAAATAGAGAGAGAATATGAAAGGAACTGAAGTGGTGTGTCATTTGACTGCCAGCCCGTGCCAGCTACTTAGTTACATGAGCTAAAATTATGCTTATGAGGACTAGCAGAAAATACAGCTTTTCTCTGCCCTAAACCCACTTTAGAGTGCCACTGTAGCATAGTGGATAGAATCAGACTAGGACTCAGCAGATCTGGGTTCAAATTCCTCCTTGGCGAGGAAATTCATGGAGGGGGAGGGTGGCAGATGTTAACAACTCTGTGAATATCTTACATATCTCAAACATCCTGTTAAGGTCACTATAAACTGGATGGTGAGTGATAACAAACCCACTCCAGAGTCTCCAATTAATATTTACTTGTGTTTGCCAGCATCAGCTTTTGTTCTTCCTCCAGCTTTATTTTTTAAAAGTTTTTGTGTGGAAGCAACATTGTTCTGTTTATATTAATAAATGCTTTTGTGGACTGTGACTATTAATTACTTTGCATTTATGCACACTTAAAATAAATAAACATCAACAGGGTACTTATTCTGTCTCATTAACTAGTGATTAACCTATTTCAGAAATTTGATTAAGCAAGTGCTTTAGGCTTATTGACTCTCATAATTTAGGCTCTAATAATAAGACTCACTATCCTGTGTTCTGCAGGAAGTAGAGCTAACAAATGGTGCCTATGCTTAAACTAGAGGGAGGCAAAAGAAAAGGATTGCTGTGCTAAAATTAGGCTTGGCATTTGACCATCAAAACAAGCAAACAAACAAGCAACTAAAATGTTAATCAGGTCCATAAAAACAAGGATGGACAACTTAGTGTCCTCCAAATGTTGTGGACACCAAATCCCATAGTCCTGCCCATTGGCCAGTGAGAGACATCTGGAAAAAACACCTGGAGAACAAACCATCTGGAAGACATCTATCTCTGTTTAGAACAGAAGCAAGGTGGTCATCGGAAGAAACTCAAATATCATTACGCAGTGAGGAAGCTTTTAGATTTGCCAGAATTCTGTTTCCCATGGGAAGTTAAAGAAAAAGGAAGTAAATGAAAATAACATGGAGCAAGGATAAGAAAACCTGGGCAGAAGAGAGAAGCCCCCAAGTCCCATAGTGTAACAATATTGTGGCTGAATGAAGGAGAAGCGATGCAGGCATTGACTGCTATCTGTTAACCTAAATTCAGAAAACAAGAGAAATCATGAAGCCAGTTGTGTGATCAACCTCACAGCCAGTACAAGAGTAGGTACATTAGGACAAATACACAATTCCCTTCTCTTCTGTGTTTAGACAAGAGGATACTCACCATAGTTTGCAATCTGGTGGCAGAGAACCACTGGGTGACGTGCATTATGTATTAGCTGGCAGATATAGAACAATGTTGGCCAGAAAGCACTGCTGTTGGTGGAATCGGTCCAACATACCTGCATGTAGCTCCTCTGGTGAATATTTTGCACTAGATTTCTTGTTGCATGGAAATATGGGTAAAGTCATGTGTGCAGTGCAAGTATGTCACAGTTCAGAGAGATTTTTTTTGTTCACATGCTTAATGCTCATGGTTTATTGTGCACATTTATCTTAAGATGTGCATTTTTGTACACAATATTGCCTACTCATCCCCTTTTGCAAGCAATTTTCTCTGAACTTTATTCTGATGTATGTGTGAGTGTGTTTCTGTGTATGGATATTTCCACTGCACAATGTAGAGCAATGCAAATGTTAGCGAGTAATTCAAATTTTTATTTCTTTTTTTAAAAAGTATTTTATCCGAACTTTCTCATTTAAAAAAAAAACGGACCCAAGGCGGCCTACATCATTAAAAACACAACAGTAAAAGCAAACAAAACAATATCCCCCGACACTGGAATAAGACACAAGACAACTGTTATGGAATAAACATGGGCCACACTTTATTTAAATTCCATATTCATCATCAAAGAAAAAAAGGGGGGTCCTGCAGTAGTGCAAATTGAGGTTCTGCAGAGGGGTCTCAACAGACTCCTGCCAAACTATGGGTGAGTCCCAAGCCCCAAGATCTCGCAGTCGTGAAGACAGCAAGAACCCGGCTGGCAAAATTTGACCACCCCCAGACCTCAAGTCCCCTTCTTCTTGTTGACGGGAGTGGTCCCAGCGGATCTTCTCCCCCAAGCACTGCAATCGCTCGATCTGCAGTGCTGGGAGATCAGATGAGCTATAATTACCTGATATTGCTATGGGACTCACTGAAACCTGTTTTATCTGCATTACCCACTCGTGTGACCGATTGACCACCTTATTATGCCAACACATCCTAGCCAGTGTGGGATAGACAAAAAATCCCCACCTCCAAAGGGCAATCAGGATGTGGGTCAAAAATTCCTATCCGGCCCTAAAACCGGCGACCAGTAGAACTCACACTAGCATTTAGGGCGGGCAGGTGGGCTGTTGAGGAAGAGGCCCAAGGTAAGCAGACCTCTTCCTTAAATATCCTTCATTTCCGATGCCTGGATGTTTAGCGAGACCCAGATGTTGCACGCTATCCAGGGCAGGGGATAATGGTGCCCTGTGCTGGCGTATTAAATGCTAGCACACTGGGCAAAATAAGAACAAAAGCCTGAAAAACCACCACATTGTAAATTATTCAAATATTAAAGAAGAGTTAGTTTTGGTTCATGCACTGGTTGACAAGGGCACAATTAAGTACATTCACACTGTAAACCAAACACATTTCTTTCTCAACTTAATCTAAATCATCAGCATATCATCATAACCTTTAGTGGCATAAAATGTACAGCAAACAGCAGTCTTCAACTAGATGGGGGATATATACCCTGTATGAAATGGATCAAAAAACCTCAGCGCAAGCAGAATATGGCAGTACATAGGCTTCACCTTCCGGGTATGTGGGGCTCATCAGCCTGCGAAGGCAGCCCATCTAGGAGAAGGAAAACTCTGTTCCCAAACCCACATGCCGTGAGGAGAAGGAGGAGGCGCCGCCATCAGCCATGCGGCGAGGGAGCAGCCCGGGTAGGTGGGACTCATCAGCCTGGGAAGGCAGCCCATCTAGGAGAAGGAAAACTCCAATTCCAAACCTCCACTGCCTTGTGGCTATATCCACCGATGGGAAAGGCTTCAGGAGTTAACCTCGAGGCAAAATCCAGAGCCAGAGTCACGGAGGCAGTTCATGTCATTCTGGCAACTCCTGCAACATCGCTGGAACCAGTTGTATTGGCTCTTGCCTTTCCATTGGACTATTTCAGTGATGTGGAGAGGGGGGGATTTGCTGCTTGGGTAACAGCCTATCCTCCATATTATTTTACCCAGGCTCCATGCTCTGGAGAGCACACTCCAGCTTCACATACAGCATCAAAGTCCTCCATACAGAGCACGTTACCATAGTCTCTTGAGACTGAAGGATGCCTATGATGATGATATTAGCTTCAAGGTAACACCTAGCCATTGTTCATGATCTGTAACTTATACATAAAGGAATAACTAACAGCATCTAATAAAATTAGACAGGTGGATTTCTTAAAAATTGAATTCTATGCCACTGAATTAGTAAACTAATAAATTTGGACATCTGTCTGGTGTAGGTTTTAGTCACACTAAGTAGGAGATTGTACAAGATTGCCTCCTCCACCTGCCCATTAAAACTAACAAGGATTAGGATTGATTCCAGTTTTGGAGAGCGAATGTCATTGTGCATGGCACAGTAGAGAAGCATGTTCTCCAGGGACTCTATGGACCTCTGTTTCCAGAGGTTGCAAATTAAATCTACCATACAAGATGTTGGATGGAAGTACATTACATCTAGCAAGGATGAAGGCAGGGCAGCAGGAATATGGGCATTGCCCCATACATGAAAGAAACAAAGTATTGCTTACACTGTCAGCTTCACTGAGTTAGTAATGGATTGATGATGTCTAGCATATGCTTTATTATAGTGAAAATTAAGCCCTAGATATTTAAATTCGTTTATGTGCTGTATAGCTCTCCCATGGAATATCCAAGATTGAGATTTTCAGCTCTTACTGAATATGACCATTTTAGATTTGCTATATCTTAAAGCTTTGTTGTTCCCATAACATTCCCACAAGCATGGCACAAGTTTATAATAGGGCAAAAGCTGCTGAAAATAATTACTCTCCCATTGACACAAATGAGGAGAACTCTCTCTCAAAATACTGCATCACCTGTACCTCCCACCACACCAATTCTGAAATAACAGAGCTAATGAAGAAACAAAAAAGAGTAGTTCAGGTTTATTGGATTTATTAGTTCACTGTTTTTATGACAGAGCTAATGACAAGATCTAATATCCTATCATAGAATGCCTCCACTAAGAGATATAAACCCCATAAAGACAGAAGAAAGATTAGATGATAAGGCATATGGGCTGAGAACTTACAATATCTCTCTGGAGCCATGGCATGAAGACTTGAGTGTTAAAGTAGGGAATTCTTGGAATAGAACAAGGAACTCAGACAAAAGTAAAACGAGTTGCAATAGAGTGATTTACATTTCTCTAGGACCAGTGAAGTTAACTGCTATTTTATGAGGAGAGAGGAGTTACATGTTGGCAGAATGTGGAAATTCTATAGCTCAAAAACCCTTCCAACAATGAAGATAAAAAGTTCAGGAACCTACAGAACAGAATTAGCTTCAAGTCTCCACTCAGTAGACAACCCCTTATTGCTTAATTCTCTTCAGTTGACATGTACTGTCTCAATAACTCACTCACTCTGGTAAGAGAAAAAAACTAAAAGGTTCTATTTTACTCACAATTCTTCATAGATTAAAAACACTCTAGAAAAAAAAATAGCTGGTTATGTGAACAGAGCCTAATTGGTTAACTAGCTTCATGACTGACTAACTGACTTGCTGGCTATTTCTTTTTATTATTTATTTAATAATAGGAACTACATAGCTCTAACTGTCTTCAGACCGACTATATAACTCTAACTTGGTAACTGAACACAGAATTACTGACTAAGAAGAGCAGGAAAAGAAGACTTGAGTAGAGAGGCTTGGCTTTCTTCAAAATTCTGAGGCAGAGAGGGAACTATTGTCTGCTACTGACATTCACCCCAGTCCAGAAAGATCCCTCCCAGTCAAAACCTCTTAAAGGCAGCATACAAGGGTGTAATAATTCCAACATTACATTCGCTCTAACTATCAAGTGATACCACATTGGCTTCCACTGTTTCCCAAAGTGCTAACCTTAAAATTAATTCCCATCTCTGCTAATATAATAAACATTATGTTATTCTTTACTCGTGCACTCTGCCTTACAAGATCCGATGTGATTTTTATTGCACAATATGTATTTAAATCCTTTGCAGCTGTTGTAAACTGCCTTGGGGGCCTGAAAAAGAAATATCTGGTTAAATTTTAAAATTAAATGTCTTCAAAACCTAACAGCTGTTTTTTGTTTTTTTCCTCCTCGATTGAGGGCAGAGATAAATTACATTTTTCCCTGTAGTACAAAAGATACCCAGCAGAATAATACCCTATTATTATTTGTAGTGCTATTTATTTATATATTTCTTTATATCCTACATTCCTCCCTGTGTAAGACTGAAGGTGGTTCACAACATGAATGTCACCATTTAAAAACATGAATGCAATTTTAGCAGATGGATTCCAACTTATTGTGACTCTTTCCATGGTTTTCAAGGTACAGAGTACTCCGAAATGGTTTACAATTCTCTTCTTCTTGAGTGTTAAAGTAGGGCCTGTGCAGCTTACCCAAGGCTACACGGGCTGTCTCTGCTCCTGGAAGGCAGAGTGAGGTAATGAACCTCTGACCTCTACCTCTGCAGACCCATACCCAATTCACTGAGCTATCCAGCTAGCTTATTAAATGAATTATCAAGTAAAACTAAGAATGGAATTGAAATAATCTAAAGATAATTTGAATATACGATAAAGAAAGAGAGAAAAGAAAAATGTACAATACCCACAATTAAGAGACACTTCCTCTATAGCCAGTTAATGACCAAAGGCCTTTTTCAGTTTCAAAACAAACAACAACAACAACAGTAACATTCATTTGCATCAAAAGGAAGGAGAGGTGTGCCAGCTTAACTTCCCTTGAGAAGGAATTCTACAGAATGGTAACAGCAACTGAGAAGAGAACCTTTTATGTAACCTCTCCAAAAAAAATATCAGAAAAGATGGTAGGTTCCTCAAAGAATCTTTAGCTCAAGAGGTCAAACCCCAAACAGGCTCATATGAGGAAACAGGAGCCATCAGAAAGACTAGACACAGACCATAGAGGATTTTATAAGTGATAACCAGGAATTTGAATTGGGTTCAGAAAAAGATAAGCAGTCAGTGAAGCTTCTCATAAGAGGTTTTGGTCACCCCATAAACAGCTCCTGCCAGCAGTCTGGTCACAATCTCTTTGATCTACTGCAGTTTCTTAAGATTTCCTGAAGGGAGACCCCTAGGGAGTCAGACTATTACAGTAATCCAGACAGAATGATCATGTGTAAGGCATGTGTTACTGTGGCCAGATTACACTTTTTTCAACTATGTGCAATGGATCTATGAACTAGTTTTAAATATGCAAATGAGCTTCTAGCCGTTCTCAAAACTTGGATGTCCAGGCTCAATGTTCATGTAAGCATTAAATACCATGGAGGAGGGAAGAGGATCTAAAGGACTTCATGGGCCAACACCAGAGCATGGAACAGGACTTCTCCACCTCCACCTTCTCTACATGACCTTCAGAAAAGGACCAGTGGCATGCTAAAACAATACCTCCTAATCCTATTTGAGAAAGGCAGCCCAGAGAGACATTCTGGACTCTGGTACTGAAGGCCTCCAAGAAGTCCAAACAGAACCTACAGGGAAACATTCCCCCTTTCCTGCTTCATGATAATTTAACCAGCAAGGCAGACATAGCTACACTTCTCTCATAATTATGTTGGAAGCCAACTTCAAATGGAGGTGGGCAATTTGCCTCACTCAGGAATGTATGGAGCTGAGACACCATCAACTTGCCTGAGAAGAGAATACCAGAAAATGTATAGAATTTATCCAGGACACTAGGATTCAGAAAACGCTCTTTCAGCAACTCTTACTGTTGCCTGTTCTTTCTTTCTTTCTTTCTTTCTTTCTTTCTTTCTTTCTTTCTTTCTTTCTTTCTTTCTTTCTTTCTTTCTTTCTTTCTTTCTTTCTTTCTTTCTTTCTTTCTTTCTTTCTTTCTTTCTTTCTTTCTTTCTTTCTTTCTTTCTTTCTTTCTTTCTTTCTTTCTTTCTTTCACATTAGGGCAAAGAATTGTAAAGAAGTGTTTACCCTTTACTCATTTGATAAATCCTTCCATGGCCATTCATAGGAGCCAGGAAGTGTAAGGATCAACCATGTACATCATGGCTTCAGACTCCTTAAGGATCTAATGGATCAACACCACTATCTTCAATATTTACGTCTTCCAACAGCCAGCTTACCAGATGTTTTAAAGAGCAGTGTGCTGGAAATACACAGAAACCCTTCCTGTTGAGAACAGAAGTGCAATCTGGGTATTTGTAGTCCATGGCAACTTCTAATCTGGAGAGAACTAAAGAGGGACATGCCACTGAAAATAGGAGGGATTTCACTGGTTAGAAAATGAGCAGTGACTACTAGGATTAGCTCCAGCAGTGTGAGAGGTGTATAAGCCAATTCTGAATCTCATCCATCCCTGTTCACTAAAATGTTTCCCTTTTGGCCATTCCAAAATGGGACACCAATATTGTTTTTGCGCTTCTGGCTTAAGTTATAGCATACCTAATGGCAGCATATCTGAAAATAGATCAGACATCTGTTTTTACTTGCAGCCTCACAAATAACACCACCAAAACTATGTCCACAGAGCCCCTCACGCAACACTCAATTCTCTTTGTTCAACATTGTGAGGAAAGTTGCTTCTTTACTTGGGATGCAGGGTGTTTTATTTCTTAAACAGCAGGAGCACTCACATTATACCCAAAGTCCAAAATAAAAATAAGTATTGACCCTGTGTGGTTCTTGTCTATAGCTCCCTTAATATGGTGCTGCCCATGCTTCAAGCTGGCATTATGAATGTAATTCCCTGTTCTAAGCATGAATAAAGCAGATACAATGTGCCATTCAATTCTTTCAAAACTTTCTTCAAACACACTGTCCCTCACTGTTATCTGTTATTAAAATCTTGGTAGTTTATAGCATCTTTTTTCCCCTTTTGAAAAACAGAGTTTCTGTCTTTTCTGTATAAAAAGCCTCTATCTGACTCCACAGCGTTCCGTCCCCTAAAAACTCCCTGTGCAACTTCTCTTACACTTTGAAGCAATGCCAAACTTGTCCTCTTTCACAGGCACAGCTTTGATGTAAGGCTGTCATTTACAAAGCTTTCGCCATGCTAGAAAACCATTGGGAGGAAGAAAAAAAAAGAAATGAAAATTAGCAGCCTGATGCTCAAAGCTTCCCAAATAAGCCCTTTAATGATAGCAGCACATGAGAAAATTGGCAGTTTATCTCAGCAGCTTCATAGAAACAACTGCATAACAGATGGCTTGGGGAATCACCTAATGCCGGTTAGAGTCTTAGTGTGATTTTTATGTCAGGGATGGACAACTCGTTGCCCTCCAGATGCAGGTTTGCAGGTCCCATTAGCCCTCACCATAGGCTACCTTGTTTAGGGCCAAACTGGACTTGAAATTCAATGATATTTGGGAGGAACATGTTGTATACTTTCACTCTGATTGGGTTGGGCTGTCTATCCCTCACATAATTACAGAAGCATCTCTAACATTAAGCAGAAGGGGCAGCTGCTCCAGGAAGCAGATTCATGGTGTCATGAACAAACAGCAAATGGTCGAATGGGGAAGCAAATTTGAATGACAATGGAGGAAAACTGGGCTATTTGAGTCATATGACCACTATTTAACTCTTGTGGTAAATTGAATGGGAGGAGTTACGAAGGACTTAAGAAAACATGCTCCTGGAGAGAAAAAGACAAGTCAAAGAGAAAATAACATGAGATGGCCTATGCATTGTGTAATCACCTTTTTAAACATCAGTTCAGGTGAAGGTAAACACAATTTAAATAATGTTTTTTTTAGTTGTATAATCAAGCCCTATGTCGGCTCTGTTGTATTTTTTACTGCAAGGGATGGTCAGAAGTCCTTGTGGGGTTTCATTACCCGAAGTGCCAAAACAATGTTTTGAATATTGTGCATCTTGACTTGGTTGGGTGGGAACAACTTTTTGCTTTTCTGCTTTGAGTAACAAAATATTATATTATTTTATTTAAAATATTTTTACTCCATGTTGCTCTTTAAAAAAGACCCAAGGTGGCTTACATCAGTAATCCCCAACCTTGGGCCTCCAGATGCTCTTGGACTACAACTCCCAGAAACCTTCACCACCACCTCTGCTGGCCATGATTTCTGGGAGGTGAAGTCCAAGAACAGCTGGAGGCCCAAGGTTGGGGACCACTGGCTTACATCATTAAAATACAGTATTTAAAGCCAACAACAGTGAGTATACAAAAACAAAAAGTACAAAACAAAAACAATTCTAAAAAAACACAAGCCAACACCAAAACACATTGAAAGCACTAAGATACAACGACTCATTTAAAACCCCACTCAGGCAGCCAGTAACTCAGGGAAAGCTCGCCTGAAGAGAAAGGTCTTCACCTGCTTCAGGAAGGATTGTATATAATTGGAATGATGCATATGTCCTCAGTGCATGCCCTTATAATTCATTACCTCTTATTGACTAATCTGGCTGGTAGCAGGCCTTGGGAAGAGATCTGTCTTGGCTTGGATAATCACTGGGCTAAGGTGGCATGGTTTGAGGACACTATGTCTCTCAAGCTCAGCTTGGAAACATTACTTTCTAGCTGACAGGCTAAGCCATGTGTGCTGGGAGACGAAAGAATCAGCAGGTTCTTATTGGCCCCACCTCCTCCAATACTTCCTTCAATACAAAGAAGAGAAGGTCTGAAATAAGGAGCCTGGCCTATGAGCAATTGTCATTCTAAGCTGATGGGACTTCCAAAAGCCTGTCTGCTACACGTTGTTCACATCTGCACCAATGCACCTGTAACATACATAACATAAGGGGTTTCCAAACTTTTCTTTAGACCTTTTTGTAATAAGGAGCACATCATGTGGGTTGTGACCAGGGTGTACATATCCCCCACTCTAGTCTATGAGCTCACCCTGGAATATAATGTATGCTTTGCTGATCTGCCAACCTAGCACTTCGAATGCATGTAAATGCGAGTAGATAAATAGGTACCACCTCGGTGGGAAGGTAATGGCGTTCCGTGTCTAGTCATGATGGCCACGTGACCACGGAAACTGTCTACAGACAAATGCTGGCTCTACAGTTTGGAGACAGAGATGAGCACTGCACCCTAGAGTCGGACACGACTGGACTAAATGTCAAGGGGAACCTTTATCTTTACCTATGCCGATCTGAGAGTGATCCTGCATCCCTTGGCAAAATCATGAGAACTTAAGTCAACACTCATTGTTTGTTGGAATAAACTGCCAAGTAGTTGGTAGGCTGCATCTAAGAAGGCCTCAACCCTTTTAGCATCATGCCCCCTGTTTCATTTTTGAAAAATTCTGTAATCTCTTCTCATTTCTCATTTGCAATCCTACATCCCCTTCTTTTTTAAAGAAAAAAAATCAGTTCATGATTTACAATGAAAAATAAATATAAAAGTGGAAAATATTTTCCCATATTCTTCCATTTATAAGACGATATATAAGACGATATATAAAGATCGTTCAGCCTGGAGGCAGGCAGTGCATCACGGCCTCTCCCAATTTGAAAAGACCCTTGCCCAGCAGGCCGAGGCAAAGAGGAAGTCACAAAAGCAGCAAAACCAGGGAGCTGGACAGGGGACAGATTGGATTTGTCTTCAGTGTGGAAGAGATTGTCACTCTCGAATTGGCCTCTTCAGCCACACTAAACATTGTTCCAAGTCCTCCATACAGAGCACGTCACCATAGTCTTTCGAGACTGAAGGATGCCTACATATATAAGACACCACTCATGGTCTCCCTTTGGGCAGGGGAAAAGGCGGCAGTGTGAGATTGAGGTGAACCCCAGCAGTTGCACTGGAGAAGGGGATCAGGTGGCTGCAGCTGCAGTCAATGGGCAGCGAGGGGTGCCTGAGCACAGCTCCTCCTTCGCCTCCACCTCTGCCTCCTGCTGCTGCTGCTGCAAGACTCAAAATTGGGGGGCATCTTATATATGGTGGTGTCTTGTATACAGAAAAATATAGTACATTAAAAATAAGCAGACATGGATCAACATCCTATGGAGTAAAGTATGCCAGCATAAAGAAGATGGTGTCCTCTGGTAGGGGAAGATTGCTGGTAATTGAAGAGCTTTTGTGTCCTTCTAGGTCTCACATAGTTTGTTGCAATGAGACTGACAGTGCACAAGCCATGTGACCCTTGGGATTGAAACAGGAACTATCTAATTGCTTGCAACTTTCCCCCAACCCCCACTAACATCATCTCCCTTATAGTAGTGTACTGTACTACACAGGATTTGGGCCATTGATTTCCTTTTCACAAAGTTAGTACTTTGACCACCACCACCACCGATGTCTTAGCAAATGGCAAAAATAAAATTTAATGTGGATGATGGTGAACATCTCAGTCTTTCATTACCTTGGAATTTCTTCATTTCTTCATTCCCCCCCCCTCCCAGTTTGTTCTGATGAGCAGGACTTGCACTGAGGACTGTGTGGGAACATTTCATATATGGGGAGTATACATTATATTGATTTTATGTTTGTACACCACCACTTTCCAGGTGTGTCAAGATTACAGTATGCTTCTCCCTATTTTATTCTCACAACAACTCTTTCAGTTCAGAGAGAATGACAGAATATGCTCTAGAATTTTCTGCAAATTGCCTCCTCTGGTGATACAAAATGCCCATCAGTTTCTTAAAATGATGAAGTTCAAACAGTGCCCTGAAGATGAGAACTTTGGAAACCACTAGGTGATAGGATTAAAATCAAACACATAATGAATCAAATTCCACAGTGACTTTCTACAAGAAACGTTTAAGCTAAGGGAGGCTAATCAACTCTTTCATTTGGACGGTACAAAAAAGAATAAGATTTTCTCATAGTCTCCAATCACAGCTAATAGAAAACAAAAAATGACTGTAGTCTAGATGCCGAAATGTGGCAGTGGTCAGTAAAAGGCAGTGACTGCTGGAAGCAAATGAATGTGTTTACAGGGGAGAAGTCAAACCTAAGTTATCTAAGCAAAGCAATCACCACCTTTCCTACTCCTGTCTAGTACAAACACAACATGATTTAACTGTGCATTCAGCAGAGGGACAGTTGGGCTAAATGATTTTTTCAAGAAATATCTTATACTTTTACTTACTTTTTACTTTTATTGGATTTTTACCCCGCCCCCCTAGACAGAGTCTACTCCGGGTGGCTTACATACATAATAAAAACATAGCAGAAACAACATCCTAAAAACATTTAAAACTTCAATTTTTTAACAATTATATAAATCCTTGCCAAGATGGAATAATGAAAAAGAAAAAGTAAAGATCAGATTAATTGACTGGAGGGAAGGCTTGCCTGAAAAGCCAAGTTTTTAAATGGCTTTTAAAAACACCCAGCAAGGGTGCCAGACAAATTTTTGTCAGGAGGCTGTTCCAGAGCTGAGGGGCCACTGCTGAGAAGGCCCAGTTTCTTGTTGTTTCTATCCGGGCCTTTCTCGGTGTTAGGCCCCTCAGCCGCCCCTGCCGGCTATGTTGGGTGATTCGAGTAGAACTAGGTGGGAGAAGACGCTCTGCCAAGTATTGAGGTCCCAAACCATTTAGAGCTTTATACGTGATCATTAGCACTTTGAAGTCAATGCAGAAATGAATGGGCAGCCAATGCAGAGCAGCCAGAGTGGGGGAGATATGCTGATATTTCCTCACCCCACTAAGGAGCCTGGCTGCCGCATTCTGAACCATTTGAAGTTTCCGCATCAACCTCAAAGACAGCCCCACATAGAGTGCATTACAATGGCCTAATCTCAAGATTACGAGCACATGGACTAGAGTAGTGAGGCCCCCCATCAAGATACGGCCGCAGCTGGGCGATCTGCCATAGATGGAAGTAGGTGGAGTGGGCCACGGATGCCACCTGGGTTTCCATGGTAAACGCCAGGTCCAGAAGTATTCCTAAGCTGCAGACTTTGCTCTGTGTGGCAAGGGTCGTCCCCCCAAAGGAGAGGGAATCACCCAAACCGCTAATAGAGGAACCACTCACCCTCAAGACCTCCATCTTGTCCGGGTTATACAATACAAAAAGTGAGCATTTTGAAGTTTAAATGGCTGCAGCATGTTTACTAGAAAAGTACTGGAGATATACTCTATCTAGGCCATTAAAGAAAAAAAGGGGGAGGGGTGGATGTCCATTTATTATTAATTATATGGCACTATCAATATGTAAGCCCCAGAGAGTCATGGGACAGCAAATTAATTGCACCTAATCAGTCACTTCAGCCTTCAATCAACAGAGACAGCAGAAGAAGTCTTTTCCTCATAACAAACTTGAGATCTGTGGACCCCAGTTGCTAGGGCATATCACAGTGCTATTGCAGTCTTCCTTGTGGATATTCGATAGGCCACTGTGAAAACAGCATGCTGGACCACATAGCTCTTTGATTTAATTCAGTGTGACTTTCTTATGTTCTTATGAACCTGCCTCCATCTTTGGATCTTCTTCAGCAGTCCTTATCTAAGTCACCCTACTATTCAAGGTGAGATGGGCATTGATTCAAGATTCATCTGGGGATATTCTTCAGATAAAGAAGGCAATACCTATATTTAGAATTCCCTTTCCAGTGGGGCTTGCCTGCCACTGTTTCTTTCTTGGGCACACAATGAAGGCATTTTCAATTGTGAAGTTGCCTCAAACGTGTTGTAGGTTCTGCCTCGCCAGCTAGCTTTAGATCTCCTCAGACTTTTATTTTATTATATGGTTGGTTGGCTGTCTAATTGGCTGGTTGGTTGAAGGACTATTAATATTGTATATCAGTATTAAAATCTCCAAAGGGTTTACAATTAGATGCAATAAAACTGATTGCTAAAAAGAACGGTAAAAACAATGAAATAACCCATGATATCTCTGGGATAACCGAGAACATTAACAATCAGATAAATAATCAGGAACATGTCTGGGCAAACAAATAGGTTTTTAGTTGACACTGGAAACATGTCAAACCAAATGCCTACCTAATCTTGATGGGATTCAGATAAATCCCATATTCAGTAATTAATCAGTCTGATTTTGTCCAGTTTTTGAGGTCTGGATCAAAGCAGAATGGCCAGCTTTGCTTCCAAGTTGAAATGAAATGAATTCATGAACCAGTTTGTGTCTAGAAAACACATCAAATAAGATTGGATGCAAATCACTTCAGCCTTTTAATTCTTCCAGAGAGAAAAAAAATGTTGATGTCATATACAAACTACTGAAGCTAACTGTCTGAAATTTGGCAGATTTATTCCTCTCTTGAAAATAATAATAATGTGCTGTCAAGTCAATTCTGACTTCTGGTAACCCTTTTCAGAGTTTTCTAGGTAGAGAGTCCTCAGAAGTGGTTTACCACTCTGTTCTTCCTTAAACCTCATGAACATCTGTGGAGAAACACAGAAGTTATATTCACTGTGGTTCTCCAATGCAAGTTTTATGAATTGACTTGTATCCCAGCACAAATCAAATTGCATCACGTGTAAATCATTTCACAACAATCTGTAAGTCTTGAATTGGCTTCCAAGTCAGATTAGAGGGCACAGGGCAATTCCTAGTGGAGATAATTCTGTATTGCAAGCACTACCACAGAGAAAACCCTTTCTTGCATACTAACAAAATGACCCTTACTAGGCCATGGTATGGTAAAGAGGGCATCCCTCCCACTCAGACCCAGCATCCAACATGGAGGATGCAGAGTCTTAAAATAGTCTGGTCCTGAGCTGTAATATGGTCTATTAAGACAAAATCAGCATGGTGAATATGACTTGGTAGCCTATTGGTAACCAGTGCACACTAAGCCGCCTGGCGATCATATTCTGCATGAAATGCAGCCTCCAAAACAAGCTCATGAATAGGTTTGCTGTAGGCTGTAATGCCAGTTTTCTGTAACTGTACAGAATTTTAAATATAAGATGTAGGTAGCTTTGTAATGTTCAAAGTTACAAGTTAGTCCCATATACCATTTCTGTGGGGCAACCTCGTAGCTTGTAACTGATGGTATTGTTCTATTGTTTTATATCTATTTGGCTTGCTAGTGAGGACACAGCAGATGGAACGCTGGGTGCAGCACTACTCCGAGCTATATTCCAGAAAGAATGTAGTAACCGAAGAAGCATTAAATAATATTGAGTGCCTGCCTGTCTTGGAAGAGCTGGACAGCGAACCAACCCTAGCAGAAATAAATGCGGCCTTGGATTCCCTCACCTCTGGCAAGGCACCTGGAAGGGACAACATCCCTGTTGAAGTGCTGAAATGCGGTAAGGAGATCATCATCACCGAACTGTATGAAATCTTTTGTCTCTGCTGGAGGGAAGGTGGAGTACCACAGGACATGAAGGATGCAAACATTGTCACGTTGTACAAGAACAAAGGTGACAGGGGTGACTGCAATAACTACCGTGGTATCTCTCTTCTTAGCGTTGTAGGGAAGCTGCTTGCCCGTGTTGTGCTGAAGAGGCTCCAGGTGCTTGCAGACAGAGTCTATCCGGAATCACAGTGTGGATTTCGAGCAAATAGATCCACCACTGACATGGTATTCTCCCTCCGACAGTTGCAGGAGAAATGCAGGGAACAACAACAGCCACTCTTAGTGGCCTTCATAGACCTTACAAAAGCATTTGACTTGGTTAGCAGGGATGGCCTTTTCAAAATACTTCCCAAGATTGGATGCCCACCTCGTCTCCTTAACATCATCAGGTCCTTCCACGATGGAATGAAAGGCACTGTAGTTTTTGACGGCTCAACATCAGATCCCTTTGACATCCGAAGCGGAGTGAAACAGGGCTGTGTCCTCGCACCAACACTTTTTGGGATCTTTTTTGCTGTCATGCTGAAGCATGCCTTTGGAACTGCAACAGAAGGTGTCTATCTCCGGACTAGATCAGATGGAAAGCTCTTTAATCTCTCTAGATTGAGAGCGAAGACCAAAGTCCAGCTGAAATGCATGAGGGACTTCCTCTTTGCAGACGATGCAGCCATTGTTGCCCACTCTGCTGAAGACCTCCAACAACTCATGAACCGTTTCAGCAAGGCCTGCCAAGACTTTGGACTAACAATCAGCCTGAAGAAAACACAAGTCATGGGCCAGGGTGTGGACTCACCTCCCTCTATTACCATCTCCACACAAGAATTGGAGGTTGTTCATGACTTTGTGTACCTTGGCTCAATCATCTCTGACACCCTCTCTCTAGATGTCGAGCTGGATAAACGCATTGGGAAAGCAGCCACCATGTTCTCTAGACTCACAAAGAGAGTATGGCTCAATAAGAAACTGACAACACATACCAAGATCCAGGTCTATAGAGCCTGTGTCCTGAGCACACTCCTGTACTGCAGCGAGTCCTGGACCCTTTGTGCCCGGCAGGAGAGGAAGCTGAACACCTTCCATATGCGTTGCCTACGACGGATTTTTGGTATCACCTGGCAGGACAGAGTTCCAAATAGAGTAGTCCTAGAACGAGCTGGAATTTTCAGCATGCATACATTACTGAAACAGCGACGTCTACGCTGGCTTGGGCACGTTGTGAGAATGGCTGATGGTCGGATTCCAAAGGATCTCCTATATGGAGAATTAGTGCAGGGAAATCGCCCCAGAGGGAGACCACAGCTGCGATACAAGGATATCTGCAAGCGAGATCTGAAGGCCTTAGGAATAGACCTCAACAGATGGGAAACTCTGACATCTGATCGTTCAGCCTGGAGGCAGGCAGTACATCACGGCCTCTCCCAATTTGAAGAGACCCTTGTCCAGCAGGCTGAGGCAAAGAGGAAGTCACAAAGGAAGCAAAACCAGGGAGCTAGACAGGGGACAGATTGGATTTGTCTCCAGTGTGGAAGGGATTGTCACTCTCGAATTGGCCTCCTCAGCCACACTAGACGCTGTTCCAAGTCCTCCATACAGAGCACGATACCATAGTCTTTCGAGACTGAAGGATGCCTACTGGAGTGAAAATGTTATGGAATGTGTGGGATGCTGCAACCATGTGCCTTGTGCCCTGAGAATTCAGAAAGTAGGAATGGGTCCCCAGAAGAAGAATGAGCTGTACCTCGAGGGCTTGGCCACAACTGGGTGGAATAATGAACATCAGATTAGAGGGGGAGGACAAGAGGGATAACTCTTGGCCATCACCAGATATGTGGTCAGAGGGTTGGGCGGAAGCCAACCTTGTCTTGTGAGCTCTGGGCAAGAATTGGCCCCAGCTCCTCAAGGACCCTTAGATCAGCTAATGGGTCAACACTGCCCCAAATGGATAAAACATGGGAATGCCCATCTTTTCCCTATCAAAGCACCCTAAATGGCAACCTAGGCACCTACCCAAGTCATAACCTGGGAGGCCCGCACTCACCCAGAAGAGGCATTGGAGGATGAACAATGAATCAGGTAGCAGGACAAACTACTGAAGCAAAGAGATTTTCATTGGCCTTACATTACTGGCCATCACTGAGAGGTTTCAGGTGGCTGCTTTCATTGGTGCAAAATCAACCCCAGCCCTGAATTGAGGACACTGACATGCCAGTGGAGGAAACTAGGACCCAGATATGGACGGTGCTAGTGAAGAGAAATAAGAACCTTTCCTGTGAACATCTGGAACAGGTGATCATGGTGCTCAACCTGGATTTGTACCCTGTCCCCCCATCCTAATAAAATCAAGTACAAACAATACTGAATATTTGGAATTCATGGAGCCTCTGGTTGAAAAAAAAAATACCCAGTCACACCATCTCTGATTGGAGGTGGCAGCAGTCATGTATGGTTTAAGCTTCTTATTAGTTAATTGTTTAGGGAATGTTCTTATGTTGAATGGTGGGGGAAAAGCATATGCATGAAAATAAAAGAGGCATATGCAATGTTCATGCAGAAGATCTTTGTTATGATGAGATTTAGTTCATTTATGCTTCAATATTTCACTTTGAGCCTATTGTTTGCACTGTTGCTAAACATCAACAGACCCGAGACATTACTACAGATTATATGGGTAAAGAACTGGCTTCAAGAAATTAATAGAAACTAACCTTGTCTTCCTTTGGGAAAACTCAGTTTTTCTACTCAGATGTTCTGGTCAGTAGCAAAAAAAGGCTGGCCATTGAGAGATAAGGGTACCAGGCCTGAACAACTCTAGAAGGTATCCATGATTAGATCTTTGGTCTTGTGATCACTTTGCCAATTATTGAAATGTAAATGCATGAAAAATTGGCTGTACATAGGTGTTCAGAACAAACAGATGCCGTTAATTGCTATGGCATAAGAAGGTGTATAAAGGCTGTGTATCTTGCCTTGAGGAGCCTCAACATAGGCCTGGATCCTGGGAGGTGTTGTGCAGTAACTGAGTCCAGGGATCACCAGTTCACCTCCCTTCAAAGGTTCCTGGCAAGCAGAAAGGGTGTATGTTTCATCATTAATGCTTTCTGTTCTACTTTGCTTCTGTTCTGTACTTTGCTTCCAGCTCTGTGTCTATCATCTCTGAATCCAAAAGAACTTATTGTTAGTCTGAATCTAACAACACACTTGTGCTGCCTCTTCTTAGTTCCTGTTGTGAAATGCAGCACTGATCTTGAATGCAGAACTTTGTTTTCTAAAATGTTTCTGAGGCAATGGGCTTGATTCATAAATTGACTCTTTTTCTCTTTCATTGTAATGTTTAATACTGACTGTGTTGGTTTTCAAGAAGAACTCCAGGAGCCAAATAGAAATCCTCTGTGGAGGATGATGCTTCTCTTTATGGGAGAAATATTGTTCAGCACAAATAGCTAAAATGAATTTAGACTCATCAGGGACAAGAGAGACATTTCTCCAGAAATGTCTTGTCTTCTGAAGCCAATCTAGGGCTCATTACTGAAACTACTGCAATATGTGATATCATCTAAAGAAATTTCTTCCATATTTCATCCTGACATGTGGGGATAACTAGTTTTTAAAAAGATGAAAATAAACTCTCTTCATTGAAGAATCATTTCCTCACCACCACTTTTTTTGAACAATATAGAGGTGGATTAGAAATGGGGACCAAAAAAATGGCAATTCATTTTGATCCATTATTCATCAAGGTTAACGGATCAACGAATACGAATATAGGAATACGTGTATTCTTCGACAAATCAACAGATCGTTCGGTTGATTCATCTGCATTTTAAATAGCTATAACACTGGCCCCCAATGACATAGAGATACCACATTTGCAGAGAAGCTCTCTCAGACACGTTTCTACAACTCCTGAAAGATTGGTGGACATTGGCCCATGGACCCCCAAGTTATATAGTCACAAACTCCCCGGGAAAGCTCTCCCCAGGTACATAGAGAATCTAGAATCACAAGGGAGTTTCCTATGTCTTTCCCCAACATGCCTGCCAACTTTGGTGAAGATTGGATATTGGAACTCATTTAGCCCCAGCAAAATGAGAGGTCCCTTTGGTAGAGGCATGCATGAGGCACTGAGTTTGTCTTCAGCTCAGCACAACATTACATTTGCCAGTGAAGTAGAGTTTGCCCTCAGGAGGACTGGAGGCAAGGAGGTATTTAGTAGCATAGCAGGCTTTTTGCTCCGTCGGGCACTGAGGAAGTTGGCAGCAGGAAAACAGGCCCTTTTTTGCCCCTTTGGACACTGAGATAGTTGGCAGCAACAAAGTACCATGTCTTGCCCCATCGGAAACTGAGGTAGTTGGCAGCAGCAAAGTGGTGTGTGCTGCCTCATCAGGCACTGAGGCATATAGCAGCAGCAAAATGGTGTGTCTTGCTCCATTGGGCACTGAAGCACATGGCAGCAGCAAAGTGGTGTGTGCTGCCCCATTGGACAATGAGGCACATGGCAGCAGGAAAACAGGCTCTTTTGGCTTCATCGGGCACTGTGTTGTTTGTTTTTGAAAACAAAAGGAGGCAAGCAACACTTATTAGCAGCAACAATAACACCATCAGATGAATTGCTCCACCTCGTTGGGAAGGTACTACTAACAGCATTGGCGTTCTGTGACTAGTCATGCTCACCACATGAGGAAGTTGGCAGCAGCAACGTAGACTGTGTTGCCAACAAAGTGTTGGCAAAGTGTTGCCAACTATGTGTTGCCAACAAAGATAGCCCTCAGAGGTTTTGGACCAGCTGGCTCTCTTGGCACGGGTTGAAAAATGAGATCAGGTCTGCAATCTGAAGCCATGCAATGGGGCAGTGGGGTGATGCCTGGACAGGCTTGGATGGGGCAGAGCCTGGCTGTGCTGCTACTACAGCGGTTAATCCGTGGGGCTGCTGGTTTGCTGAGCTAATTTGTTTGAATAGTTTGTTCCAACTTCTGCCTACCTACTGAGTTGGCATGGGACTACAAGCTGAGCGCAACAACAGATGAATAGGGTGGTGCTACTAACATAATGGTGGTTAATCCATGGGGCTGCTGGGTTTCTTGAGTGGAAGATCAAATCCATGCAACAAGGTGAGCTGAGCTCCCGTAGTTTGTTCCAGGTTCTGCCTTCCTGGAGCATTAGGAAGCTGGAATGAACAGCCAGGAATTTGGGATGAAGCCTGAGTGAACTTTGGAGCACTACTGTAGCCCTTTGAATAAGCAGGCCAGCAGGCTAGCCAGAAGGAACTTGGCCTGATGAGCAAACGTCACCCAGCAGTGATTTGGAAGGCCCTTGGCCTGATTCTTGGCACAGAATCAGCAGCAGGCAAACCCAAGGCAGCTGGAGAGGGATGCAGGATTTGGGGTCAACATGGCCCAAGGAGGCTGGAATTGATGCCCGGTGAGGTGGGAGGACACCTGCACAGGTTGCACATAGTAGCAACATAGACTGTGGCACTGTGGGTTAAACAGCTGAGCCACTAGGCTTGTCCATCAGAAAACCAGCACTGCATTTTGAATCCGTGCGACAGGGTGAGCTATGTCCTGGTGTTTTTCACCCAGCTTCTGCCAGCCTACTGGGGCAGTAGAGAAGGCTAGTAGGCCGGAATGAACAGGCATGAATAATTGGAATGAAGCCCAAGGAGGCTGGAATCATGAAATACATATAAATATGCATTTCCGAGATTTTTCAGAATACATGAATCAGTGGATACTGAACCTGGAGTTAGGGAGGGACATGTCACACACAGCATATCTCAGGAGGAGGGAGCACATTGGTCCGGTTTGGGTGGGGCTGAACGTGGCCCTCTTGGCACTGGAATGCCTGAGGAGGGTAGGACACTGAAGACAGCAAGCAACATTTGAGAATCAAGCCTGAGGAAGTTGGAATGAGCACACAGGCCTTTTGGAAGTGGAAGGAGCTGCAGGACTCAGAAAGTTGTAATGTAGCCAGCAACGTAGACTTTTGGACCCATCGGGCATTGAGGAGGTTGGCAGCAAGGTAGAGTGGTGCTGCAAGTTAAACTGCAGTGCTGAACCACTGGGCTTGCTACAGGTGCTGTTGTTGTTGTTGTTGTCCATCTTGGTACGGGGGATGCCCGGACAGGCTGGGGGGGGGCAGAGCCCAGCTCTTGGGGAATCAGTAGCACCAATAGGAGAAAAGGGTCCAAGGTGCTACTAGAGGCGGTCAATCCGCGGGGCCACGGGGCTGTTGGAAACAGATCAGCTCTGCAATCTGAAGACATGCGATGGGGCGATACTTTGGGTAGGTCTGAGACATACCTAGGAGACTCAGTCTAACTAGACTTGCTGACAACCTTCAAACAAACAAAGATGCTCTTTTGGAACTAGAAGCTGGGGATTGCAACTTGGCTGCTGAGACTGCCTGGATATGATAAAGATAGCCCTCAGAGGTTTTGGGGGGCTGAGACAGGCTGGCCTTCTTGGCACATTCAGGATGCCAGGACCGGCTGTGGGTGTGCCAACTGCCAAGAGGCCTGGCTGGCCCTCTTGCCACGTTTGGGGATGGGGACAGGCTTTGTGTGTGCCGATAGAAGGTTGGATTGCACTCTAGTCACATCCAGGGGGTGCCGGGACAGGCTCTGGGTGTGCCAAGAGGGTTGTTATCATGTCCGTTGGTGCTGGGACAGGCTCTGGGTGTGCCAAGAGGGTTGTCTGGCCCTCTTGTCACATCCAGGGATGCCGGGACAGCTCTGGGTATGCCAAAAGGGTTGTTGTCATGTTTGGGGGTGCTGGGACAGGCTCTGGGTTCTGCCAAGAGAGGGTTTAGGCTTGGATGCCAATAGGTCCAAAGGCTGTCTGTGTGTCACCCCATCACCAAATCGCCTGGCTTCAGATTGCAGAGTTGATCTGATTTAACCCATGCCAGGAGTTCTGCAAAACTTAGCCTGCTGGGACTATGTAACCCAGCCGGCAGGCAGGGAGGCAGAAGGTGGAACAAGTGATGAAACAGCAGAAGGCAGGAGTTCAACAGTTCTTGGCGTGCTGGTCTGACTTGACCCAGCAGGCAGGCAGACAGGAGTTCAACAGTTCTTGATCTACTGGTCTGACTTGACCCAGCAGGCAGGCAGACAGGAGTTTAACAGTTCTTGATCTACTGGTCTGACTTGATCCAGAAGGTAGGCAGGCAGGCCGGCCAGCCGGCAGGAGCTTAACACCCCGCCCATTGTGCCTGAGAGACACAAGTCTCCCTAAAATGAACTTCTGAAAATGGAATAATACTCCCACCTAGACACACACATGCACACACAACCAATTTGGGGAAAGGAAAAAATGATTCTCCTAAAATAAACTTTTGAAAACTGAATATAAAGGAAAAGAGATTCCACAGTCACACGACAACAGTTCCCCTTCCCCCAAATTCCCAGTAAAGTTTATGATGATTGATGAATGATGATGAAAAAGAAAAATACAAGTCTTTGCCACAAAAGGAAAACCGCAAGAGCACCAGCAAGTCAGCAAGTAGCAACTGTTCTCACTCGGGAGAGCACAAACAGAAGTGGGGAACGGCCGGATGGGAAAAGCTCATATGAAGTCTATGTAAAAGTAGATACGCCTTTCAGCAGCGCTATTGGCTGCCAGACATGTCAATCCAGGATCTCTGTCCTGATTGGCCAGAGCTTTGAATTGGTGCCAGCAAACTCAGAGAGTCCCCCAAAAGGAGTAATTAACATAGACGAATATGAACAGATCGACGAATAAAACTGAGGAAATATTCATCAAGTCATATTTGTCCTGATTTAAAATTTTACAAATACGGATCGACGAATATATGATGAATCAGCTATATTCATTTTAAAAAGTGATCTGTTTTTATATTCGTCCAGTGTGGTGTAGTGCATAGGTTCTTAACCTGTGGTCGACAAGGGGTCTATGAAGGCTTGTAGAAATGTTATGATCTTTTGCAGGGAAGGAAGGAAGGAAGGAAGGAAGGAAGGAAGGAAGGAAGGAAGGAAGGAAGGAAGGAAGGAAGGAAGGAAGGAAGGAAGGAAGGAAGGAAGGAAGGAAGGAAGGGTAAAACTTGGATTTTCTAACCTACCACCTCCAGTAAAAACTGACAAAAGAAAAATTGGATATGAAAATAACTGTTGATAGCAAATAACTGTTTGATATTTCTGCACACAGTGAGAACATGCAAGTGAATGATCCCAAGTGGCTAAGAGACAGCATTTGACATTTCTTGCCACTGCGCAAACAGTAAGAAGCCATGGGAAGAAAGAGTTAGAGTCAGTCAGTGTCAGTGTGAGTGATTGTGCGGATGGACTTTATGATTGTTCTTTTTTCTTTGATTTCTGCTAGCAAAACCACTTGGTTGTCAGATAAGTGATTTTTTCAATATTATTGCAATTAATTTTGTAACAAAACATTTTGGCTCAACCTCAGAATGGATTGCTGGCGGAATTTGGGACATAAAAGAACTGATGCTGTTGATGAGGGTGCATCCTGTTCAAAGCAAAATAAAGCTTTCCTCAGTCATCTTTTAAAATGTTGCTGTTATAGCAAGAAATATCTGTCAATGAGACCCTTCATGAAAAATTTTAAATAAATGTTTGATGCACTTTAGGGTTTTAAATCTTGAATTAAGTCTTGCTGGTCCGTGGCAACAAAATTTATTTAAACAGTGTCCATGATAGCCTTTTGTTTCTGATCCTGGGGCGTTCTTGGCAAAGATACTGGAGTGGCTTGCCATTTCCTACTCCAGGTGGATTGCGTTTAGTCGGAACTCTCCACTATGTCCTGTCCGTCTTGGGTGTCCCTGCACGGCATAGCCCATAGTTTCTCTGAGTTACTCAAGCCCCTTCGCCACGACAAGGCAGCAATCCATGAAGGAGATTCCGAAGAGGCAGAGGAACTCGAGACCAAATTGCTAACTTGCGCTGGATTATGGAGAAAGCCAGAGAGTTCCAGAAAAATATCTACTTCTGCTTCATTGACTATGCGAAAGCCTTTGACTTTGTGGACCACAGCAAACTATGGCAAGTTCTTAAAGAAATGGGAGTGCCTGACCACTTTATCTGTCTCCTGAGAAACCTATATGTGGGACAGGAAGCAACAGTTAGAACTGGTCATGGAACAACTGAGTGGTTCAAAATTGGGAAAGGAGTACGGCAAGGCTGTATATTGTCCCCCAGCTTATTTAACTTATATGCAGAATACATCATGCGGAAGGCTGGACTGGAAGAAACCCAAGCCGGAATTAAGATTGCCGGAAGAAATATCAACAACCTCCGATATGCAGATGATACCACTCTGATGGCAGAAAGTGAGGAGGAATTAAAGAACCTTGTAATGAGAGTGAAAGAGGAGAGTGCAAAAAACGGTCTGAAACTCAACATCAAAAAAACTAAGATCATGGCCACTGGTCCCATCACCTCCTGGGAAATAGAAGGGGAAGATATGGAGGCAGTGTCAAATTTTATCTTCCTGGGCTCCATGATTACTTCAGATGGAGACAGCAGCCCTGAAATTAAAAGGCGCCTTCTTCTTGGGAGGAAAGCAATGACAAATCTTGACAGCATCTTGAAAAGCAGAGACATCACCTTGCCAACAAAAGTCCGAATAGTCAAAGCTATGGTTTTTCCTGTCGTGATGTATGGAAGTGAGAGCTGGACCATAAAGAAAGCAGACCGCCGAAGAATTGATGCCTTTGAATTGTGGTGCTGGAGGAGGCTCTTGAGAATCCCCTGGACTGCAAGGAGAACAAACCTATCAGTTCTAAAGGAAATCAACCCTGAATGCTCACTTGAAGGACAGATCCTGAAGCTGAGGCTCCAGTACTTTGGCCATCTCATGAGAAGAAAAGAGTCCTTGGAAAAAACCTTGATGTTAGGAAGGTGTGATGGCAAGAGGAGAAGGGGACGACCGAGGATGAGATGGCTGGACAGTGTCTGCGAAGCAACCAACATGAACCTGACACAACTCCGGGAGGCAGTGGAAGACAGGAGGGCCTGGCGTGCTCTGGTCCATGGGGTCACGAAGAGTCGGACACGACTAAACGACTAAACACACACACGTCCATGATAAAGAAAAGGTTAAGAACTGCTGGTGTCATGGATAGAATGATAGACTAGACTTAGGAGTTCTGGGTTCAAATTCCTTCTCACTTACCTTCAAAACCCTATTATAATAATTGTGCTGTCAGGTCAATTTTGACTTACGGCAACTCTTTGCAGGGTTTGTGTTTATTTTTTATGTGAAAGCCATATTAGGGTCACTATAAGTTTGTTCCAACCTGAAGGCACATAATAAACAAAATGTAGGTGCAGGGCATCCAGGTGGACAGCTAACTAGAGCAGGAGAAAAAGTTCTCTTGAATTGAACTTGCATTAAGACAAAATGTAAGAAGTGACATTTATATTTTGATTTTTTTAAAAAAACTAAAGCACACAAAAGCCAAGGCAATTAATTGATCCATGTGCCAAGGGTCATTATAATTTGTCCCTGACATATTTCCATTAGGAACCCTATTCCATTTGCAACTCTGATCTTAATTCTAATATTTGGATTTTGCATTCTAAATGAACCAATTAAATTCTACTCTTTGGGTTTTTTCGTTGTATTCCATTGGACTGGTTTTAAGATCTAAAATGGAATTACAGTGAACCTGCAGTCGCTTTTCCAGATGAATGATTTTCAAAGTATAACTCCAAAAGGTAAATGGGATTTGAGCTGCAAATCAAAGTCAGCCTTAGATCTGACTAGCTGTTAAGAATCAGACGTCAAAAATCTGGAAGGGAAAGGGGCCTGTGCTAATTATAATTAAAAAATCAAAGAAGAAACTCCGGAGAATTGTACAGCAGCAACATTTTAACTAAGCCTTGCCCAATTCAGGGTCTGACACTAGGGAAAGACATTCATCAGTGGCTCTGCATTTGGTATTACGTAGGTGATGTACAAGTGAATCCAAAGCAGAGATGACTGTACTTCAGTGAATGCCTCCAGGATGCTTGTTATGCCATATGTGTAGGCACAGAAAGTGAGCTCAACATTTTCTGTTTTGGGTTTGCAAATTGAGATGTTGGATAACAGTTCATTCATGGATACGATGACTCATATAGTTCTGGATCCAGATAAAGTACCTGCTTCTCCACCAACTAGTAAGTGAATATATGCTCATATTGCCTTATTTTCAGTTTTTAGAAGATTAGCATGCCATAACAAAGACATAATTAATCCACGTTTCTGCATATAGTCTCATGCAGTTTATCACAGGTCCAACTCTAAAGAAGTACATTGTGATAACAGAAACATATAAGAAAGGGGCACCCAAAAGGGAGACTTAGATTGTAATAGAATAAAATAAAATTAGAGTCTGCCTAAAAGTTCCATAGAAAGGGTGGGGAGAGAAAAGAGAGGGCTAGCATAATATAATGAAATATGCCATCCTCTGAAGGGAATGTAAAAAAGTAATGGTGATGTAGAATGGAGGAACAAGAGAGCACACACATTAGCCATGGAATGGCGCTTACTTAAATCTGTCCTCCCAACAAGGCCAAATTTGCACATCAAGTAGTGAATCATAAATAAAGCAATGGATGGATATCATTTATACCAGTACAATGTGAAGCATGGAAGAATTATTCTTCTTTTGAGGGGGTCCAAAGTCCTCTATGAAGCCTTTTCTTAAAATGTTAAGGAAGTCTCATGCTGGAAAATAATGTCTTTCAGATAGCCTAGACCTGAACTATATAGGACTTTATGGGTAATAATAACCAGCACTTTGAATTAGACCCAGAAACAGACTGATAGCCCTTGAATTGTACTCACTTTTGTTGCCAGTGGTTTAGACATTAATGGCTATGTGTTGCGTTACTTTGAGGGGAACACATTTATACAAGCTGCATAATCACTGCTTTACATTTTAGCCAAGTGTCGTTCCTTCAGTGTTGTCATATGAAAAGATATACTAAAATATTTATGAAATGTGAGGTGGTGTACTCACTTCTGTGATATACTGTATGTCAGAAAAGCAAGCCATTGATTACCTTAGTTTGGAAGCTAAATCAGGTGACATTACTTAATGATATGATTAGAGAACATATATCCCTACTTTAAACAAAATCAGAAGCAGGACAACTCTGGATTGGAATTTAGACATATTCAAGGAGCTTTTCCCCTTGAAGAGGGGTATTTCATACAGTCTTTGTTAAGGTGAGGATGTGGTTTTCGTTGTGCAAAGACTTTTTCATGTCTTTTCAGGAAAGCTTATTAAAGCTTGCAGGATACAGCACCATGAAGTTTCTCAGACTTGCAGGGATATTCCCACCAGCATTTTCTGGAAAGCATTATAGGTAAGTATGTACCCCTCACAGGATGCTCTGGCAGGCCTGTCCCTCATTACAGGACAGTGACAAGGTCCCTCAGGACATCTGGTTTAGCATCCTGCCTCTAATAGGCCACTATTTTACCAGCCACTATTCCTTTTTCATAGGCTCTGTGGTATTGTTCCTGCACATTGGGGCACAGAGCATTCATTTATCAATGTGCATCCACCCTTCAGAAGCTAGAACAAAGGTGGTCCCTGGAGCGAGACTAGGAGCACTGATGGGATTCTTTGTGCTTGTCATAGTCTAGCCACGGGTCTCAAGCAGATCCTTGGCTATAAAAAGAGTTTCTCCCTTATTCTAACAGTGGAGGCAGAAATCCAGCCCTCCTGACACTTCAGGCTGCAGCCTGGCTGCTGAGTAATTTATATTGATGCCTCCACCCTCATTCCTCACACCCATGCCTCCCTTGCTTTTCTTCCATCTAACCATTTCCTAGGGAACAAGGAGATGATGCAATGAGCTGAAGCTATTTGGGTTCTGGTCACTACAACCCGCTGGTGCCGCAGCTGGAGTATGGGATCTTAGGAGAAGTTGCCAAGAGAGCAATTCCTGTCATTTCATCCTTTGAGATCTGACTAGGTCCTTGTGAAAGCCACCTTGTCACTGGAACTTTTTCCTCTAGTTTCCCAGGAAAATCTATGTGTCTGGAGAAGTACATAATAATCTTAAAAAGTTCATGATGATTAAATACAGTTGTTACGTTTTAAGGTGCCACAACACATGTATGCTTGCTTTTCTCTTTGTTTTTGGCATATTAAAACAGTTCTGTCTCTGAAAATAATGGAGAAGAAAGTGATAAAGAACTAACAAACAGCAAGCAGTACGATGAATCACTTGTTCAACATGGTGATAAATAATAACAATTACTTTTCGACAATGAAGCAAGCAAGAGAAACAAAACACTTTCCAAGAAAGCAACTTGTCATGCTCAGAGAAAGGCTCCTAAGCTACTTGCAAGTAGCAAAATTGCTGTTTAAAGCTTTGGCAAAGCTTATCTATCTATAGAGGAGGAGGAGGGAAACTGTGAAGGAAGAGGAACACCTCATATTTGATGGTAATTTCACACACACCCTTCTTCAGTAGTCTCTTCCAACTACTTTTGCGGGTGGGCAAATTTTTCATTTTTTGCCTGAGGTCAATACCTGGACAGCAGATTCTGAAACTGAAAATGGGATCTGCAACCATCTATTGCTGGGCAGAATGTCCCAATTCAGTTTTCTGGCCAGTGAGGCAGCCATCTTCAGGACAGGCCATTCTCTTTCTCCTTCCCCACCTTCCCATGTGCTTTCTCCTCAACCTACTGAATATTTTCTAGCCACTGAATATCTTCAGCCCTCACTGGAATTGTTGGGCCGTCTCTCTCAAGTTCTGTGTCCTTCTGCGAACCTTTGGAAATGCCCCCGAATATTACTCAGACTTCCTTCCTATGTGTGGGTGGTGCCATTTGGGTGATATAGGGTCCCACACCCGAACAATTGAGTTCTCTCCTGGTACATGCGATTAACATTTCCAATTATGACACTTTTGAATGTCAAGCACTTTTGAGTCAAGAGTAACATTTTCTCCCTCACAAACTTTATAGTACTTTTAAAGCAAGTGAAAATGAAACAGTTGGCGTGTGGACCTCCAGGGAATTCCCCAGCAGTATTTCCAAGTTTGAGTTGCTCCTTTCTCATAAATGTAAATGTAATAATGTAAAACAGCCACTCACCTGATGGAAATTTGCTCAGACTTTGTTTCCTGGAAGTTGCTATTAGGCTCTCCCCATCCCGGGTACTGTGAAATTCAAGGGCAAGGTTATGGGGCAGTGACTTAAAGAATGCCCCAGCTATGATGGCCTTTGGCCAGGCTAGCTGGGGAAGCTGACAGTTGAAATTAAAATAAACTACTTTTCTAAGCTCTAGAAGAAGGAGAGTGTGTTTGTCATGAAGACCTATATGTTTCCACCTACTTTGCTCACCCTCAACTCTAGGAGCCATTACCAAGCAGTTGTTGGCACTCTGGAATCATGCATGCGTATCTTCAGAGAAGGAGAGCAAGGGAGGGTACTGCCTCCATTCCTAAACTTTGTATTTCTTTAAATGTATAAAGGTTAAGACCACTGTCAGGTCGGCAATCCACTAATGACATTAATAGACTTTTGCCCTCCTCACAATTATTTTTGAGGACATTCTTGGGCTTATGTGGCATTGTCTGTGCAGTATTCATTACAGTATTTTGTGCTCTCTCATGAAAATCTGCACCTAGAGAGAAGCTTTCTCCATTTCACCCCTTCTAGTTCCCTGCTGTTTAGGGGAAGCCAAGAGAGTAGAATAAACCTGGAACTGAGAGTACCCATTCTTGAGGTGAGACATGGAGTCCTGGTGAAAGGTGGATTGTTTCCCTGATGCTTGAAGGTGGGCAATCTGAAACACCCTTTGACTGTTTTGCCAGCCTCTCCCTCTTGTGTGTTTCATGAGAGAAACATGGTATCTTTTGTTTAGGTCTCTTAATGTAAATTTGGAAGGGTGTGGTGCAGGTTTAATGTGGATGCCTGATACTGTCAATTGGCCTATATGCATGTGATATTCTTATCTGAAATACCAAAATGTTAAATGAATTGCAACTTAATTAACATTGTTGAACTGTAGAGACAGGCACGAACCATCAATTTGGTGGTTTGTAATGCTTCATTCTTTGGATACACAGGTGTTCTGTGCCCTCGCCTCATCTGGTGGGCACTCATTTAGAGGCAGCATCCTGGACTTTCCTACCGAGCCCCCTCCTCTGAATGGGTGCCCACTAGAGGGGGTGAGGGAGGGAAGCTGGGGCACTCACAGAATACCTGTGTATCCAAAGGATTAACCATTTTGAGCCCTCTAACCAGCAATTCATGCCCGTATGTACTTTATAGTAGCGATTACACTTATTGAATTTACTTGGTTTTGTGAACTACTTAGAGATCACACTATATAAATTCAATTCTTTGTGAATGTGGGATATTGTGCTTCTGTAACCATGATTCAATAATCCAGGAAAAGGCCCTATATTGCACAATATCATCCCCATATTGTCAGCAGGAAAAAGGATGCAACGCTTTACATAGCAAAGGGCAGCCTGAATGTTGACAATACCAATGGCAGCAGTCACGATGGTCTGCAAGATACCCTTTTCTGCTCACTGCCATTCACAAAGGGACAGCATGCAAGGGAAAATCCCGGACATTGACTCCTTTTTTCATCAGTTAACCACTTCTCACCCAAACACAAGACAGTATGGAAGTTTTATTTTCAAAAATATCACAACTTGAAAACTTTATGCCCAAATGGTCCCAAATTTGGCACAGAGCAAGAGCATACTGTGTGCTATCTCTGTGTCAAATTATGTGCTGATCTGATTGAGCTTAATAGTTATAATTTTTTGTTTGAGGCACCCCTATATTTTGAGTTGGCAGGAATATTAAATTCTCTGTGGTTTTGACGTGACATCTTTCTGTTCATTACAACTGATAATTACTGTTTGAATTGTTTATTTCTCCCTTATACATGGATATCACCTTATCCAGACATGGCTAGGTATCTTACTTCAACAGCTAGATTCCCAGCAGTCAGAAGCCTGAGTCCTGTTACTGTCTCCTACTGATCCACAGCTATTCCATGTAACAACAAACTCTAATAGTGAGTGTGGACAAAAATTGAATAGACTCACTAAATGTGATTGGGGGGAAAGACAAATAAATCTTTAAAGCAAACAAAAATGAAATCAGAAGGGAGAATGCAGGCAAATCAAGACTGAGGATGTTAGGAAATGCTGAGAATCAGTACAGAAATGAAAACTGAGCTGATGGGATATCCTGCCTGAGGATCTTACAGTTTACATTGTCTTGAGGAAAGACACAGCTCAGGTGACTGGGTTGTTGAACAGGAGCCTTCCCATATGGCAACATTTTGTTGTGGGGTTCACTTGTGCCAGTTCATTAGTAAGCAATTGGTTCTACATAAGGTGGTCTACCAGCAGATGTAACAGTATCATCTTAAATTCTGTTATTCAGACTGAGAAATAGCACTGTGCTGTACATTAAACATGGCAGAATTGATCAAGGAATCTTATTTATAGTTGAGACAAACTTTAACTATATTTTTGAACTTGAAAAGGAAATCTTTGCAGCATATCATCATGGTTCTTTTGGCACAAGCTTCAGAGGAACAGAAAGATCAGCTGCCTTGATGAAATCTGATCTATATCTTGTATTCCATTTTTCATCTCCTTTATCTGTCCATAACCAAGAATCAGTGAGAATAGTACATGCAACTGTGTTCGCACCACAGAATATAGATTTATGTCCCAATGCACACTTTATTCACAGGTTGATGGAGTCAGATATACTTTCACACCATTCCTTCTGTTTGTTACATCAGGTAGAATGGCTGCTTAACAGATGACAGATCTGAAGAAGACATTGGATACAGAGATAGGAAGGAAGACAGATGGATAGACGGATGGACAGAACAGGCAGGCAGACAAACAGACCCACAGCAGTCTTTCAGGCCTTGTTTGACTCTTTTAAAAGGGTCAGAGTTTCAGCTAGGGATATAGTATTAAACCAGGGTTATCCACCAGTCTGAGGAGCTTCCCATTTATCATCTTGTAATAGCACTTTGGGCCTCCACAGATGCCAATTTAAATTCTATACAGTGCTCTAGAAATTTGTGACCAAAATTCTCACCATCTACACAATACACAGCTGTCCTCACCAACTAGGTCACAGTGTGCTTCACTATCTATCAACACCTGAACTTACTTTATTGACTTTCCTACCTACCTGGAGCTGATTGTGGCTCTGATCATCAGCTTCTCATAGCAAAATTCAAGCTTAAACTGAAGAGAGTAGGAAAAATCACTGGGCCACTCAGGTATAATCTAAACCAAATCCCTTACGAATACACAGTAGAAGTGAAGAACAGATTTAAGGAACTAGATTTGGTGGACAGAGTGCCTGAAGAACTTTGGATAGAGGTTCGTAACATTGTACAGGAGGCAGCAACAAAAACCATCCCAAAGAAAAGGAAATGCAAGAAAGCAAAGTGGCTGTCCAACGAGCCTTACAAATAGCAGAAAAGAGAAGGGAAACAAAATGCAGGGGAGATAGGGAAAGTTACAGAAAATTGAATGCAGACTTCCAAAGAATAGCAAGGAGAGACAAGAGGGCCTTCTTAAATGAACAATGCAAAGAAATAGAGGAAAATAACAGAAAAGGAAAAGCCAGAGATCTGTTCAGGAAAATTGGAGATATTAGAGGAAAATTTTGTACAAAGATGGACATGATAAAAGACAAACATGGAAGAGACCTCACAGAAGCAGAAGACATCAAGAAGAGGTGGCAAGAATACACAGAGGAATTATATCAGAAAGTTTTGGATATCCCGGACAACCCAGACAATATAGTTGCTGACCTAGAGCCAGACATCCTGGAGAGTGAGGTCAAGTGGGCCTTAGAAAGCCTGGCTAACAACAAGGCCAGTGGAGGTGATGGCATTCCAGTGGAACTATTTAAAATCTTAAAAGATGATGCTGTTAAGGTGCTACTTTCAATATGCCAGCAAGTCTGGAAAACTCAACAGTGGCCAGAGGACTGGAAAAGATCAGTCTACATCCCAATCCCAAAGAAGGGCAGTGCCAAAGAATGCTCCAACTACCGGACAATTGCACTCATCTCACACGCCAGCAAGGTTATGCTCAAAATCCTCCAAGGTAGGCTTCAGCAGTATGTGGACCGAGAACTCCCAGAAGTACAAGCGGGATTCCGAAGGGGCAGAGGAACTCGAGACCAAATTGCCAACATGCGCTGGATTATGGAGAAAGCCAGAGAGTTCCAGAAAAACATCTACTTCTGCTTCATTGACTATGCAAAAGCCTTTGACTGTGTGGACCACAGCAAACTATGGCAAGTCCTAAAAGAAATGGGCGTGCCTGACCACCTTATCCATCTCCTGAGAAACCTATATGTGGGACAGGAAGCAACAGTTAGAACTGGATATGGAACAACGGATTGGTTCAAAATTGGGAAAGGAGTACGACAAGGCTGTATACTGTCACCCTGCTTATTTAACTTACAGTTGTGTTCAAAATTATTCAGCCCCCAATGCTGTAAAGGGGTTTAGGGACTATAGTGTACATTTGGAATTGTATTCAGAATGAAATCCTACAAGGACGTTTTAAAGAACCAAATGCAACTAAAATAACATCAATTGTTTATGTAATACAGTAGTAAATGTTTCTTTTGTGGTTTCTTCATTGCCACAATTATTCAACCCCTTAAAGACTACCACTCTGAAGAAGAGAGGTTCATTCAGGTGTTTTTGAACAGGTATTGAAAACACCTGTGGATGTCACCGAGCACCAATCAAGCATAATAAGCACCAATTAGGCAGCTTTAAAAGGACTGTGATACTCAGCTCCTTCTAGACATTTACTGGTGTGGTTACAAACATGGTGAAGTCAAGAGAATGGTCCAGGAAGACAAGAGAAGAGGTGATTTGTCTTCACAGGAAGGGCAATGGCTATAAGAAGATTGCAAAGAAGTTAAACATACCAAGAGACACCATAGGAAGCATCATTCGCAAATTCAAGGCAAAGGGCACTGTTGAAATGCTACCTGGTTGTGGAAGAAAGAAGATGCTGACTTCGACTGCTGTGCGCTACCTAAAGCGTAGAGTGGTGAAAAGTCCCCGTGTGACTGCTGAGGAACTGAAAAAAGATTTGTCAGATGTGGGTATAGAAGTTTCAGCTCAGACAATAAGGCGCACACTGCGTAATGAAGGTCTCCATGCCAGAACCCCCAGGCGCACCCCCTTGCTGTCTCCCAAGAATAAGAAGAGTGGACTGCAGTATGCCAAAAGTCATGTGGGCAAACCACAAAAGTTGTGGGATAGTGTTCTGTGGACTGATGAAACAAAATTAGAACTGTTTGGGCCCATGGATCAACGCTATGTTTGGAGGAGGAAGAACAAGGCATATGACGAAAAGAACACCTTGCCTACTGTGAAGCATGGCGGAGGGTCAATAATGCTTTGGGGCTGTTTTGCTTCTGCAGGTACAGGGAAGCTTCAGCGTGTACAAGGTACCATGAATTCTCTTCAGTACCAGGAGATATTGGATGAAAATGTGATGCAGTCCGTCACACACCTGAGGCTTGGGAGACGTTGGACCTTTCAACAGGACAATGATCCCAAGCATACCTCCAAGTCCACTAGAGCATGGTTGCAGAGGAAAGGCTGGAACATTTTGGAGTGGCCATCGCAATCACCAGACTTAAATCCGATTGAGAACCTCTGGTGGGACTTAAAGAAAGCAGTTGCAGTGCGCAAGCCTAAGAATTTGACTGAACTGGAGGCTTTTGCCCATGAAGAATGGGCGAAGATACCCGTAGATCGCTGCAAGACACTTGTGTCAAGCTATGCTTCACGTTTAAAAGCTGTTATAACTGTAAAAGGATGTTGTACTAAGTACTAAGATTGAATGTCACTTGGGGGTTGAATAAAAACTAATAATGATGTGAGCACAGAAAAGACATTTGTGGTTATTTCATTATAAACTTAAGGTTATTTTTCTCTGACCTACAAGTGCCTCTTTCATGTAAATGTAAGCAAGATGACTGAATGATCAAAATCAATGTCAAAATGGCCAAAACATTCAATTTCAGTGGGGGCTGAATAATTTTGAACACAACTGTATATGCAGAATACATCATGCGGAAGGCTGGACTGGAGGAATCCCAAGCTGGAATGAAGATTGCAGGAAGAAATATCAACAACCTCCGATATGCAGATGATACCACTCTGATGGCGGAAAGTGAAGAGGAACTAAAGAACCTTGTAATGAGGGTGAAAGACGAGAGTGCAAACAACGGTCTGAAACTCAACATCAAAAAAACTAAGATCATGGCCACTGGTCCCATCACCTCCTGGGAAATAGAAGGGGAAGATATGGAGGCAGTGACAGATTTTACTTTCTTGGGCTCCATGATCACTGCAGATGGAGACAGCAGCCCCGAAATTAAAAGACGCCTGCTTCTTGGGAGGAAAGCAATGACAAACCTTGACAGCATCTTAAAAAGCAGAGACATCACCTTGCCAACAAAGGTCCGAATAGTCAAAGCTATGGTTTTTCCTGTAGTGTTGTATGGAAGTGAGAGCTGGACCATAAAGAAAGCTGACCGCCGAAGAATTGATGCCTTTGAATTGTGGTGCTGGAGGAGACTCTTGAGAGTTCCCTGGACTGCAAAGAGAACAAACCTATCAATTCTAAAGGAAATCAACCCCGAGTGCTCATTGGAAGGACAGATCCTGAAGCTGAGGCTCCAGTACTTTGGCCATCTGATGAGAAGAGAAGACTCCTTGGAAAAGACTTTGATGTTGGGAAAGTGTGAAGGCAAGAGGAGAAGGGGACGACCGAGGATGAGATGGCTGGACAGTGTCATCGAAGCAACCAACATGAATTTGACACAACTCCGGGAGGCGGTGGAGGATAGGAGGGCCTGGCGTGCTCTGGTCCATGGGGTCACGAAGAGTCAGACATGACTAAATGACTGAACAAACAAACAAACAAACACCTACCCATATAGGTTTTTGTGCCAGTGGACCCTACTGGAATTCTAGGACCACAACATATGTCTGAGGGTACAGGATTTTTATTTTTATTTTGAAACCTAGGATGTGGCCCTGAATGTTCCCTTCCAGCATGCCCAGCTTCCAATAAGATTGCACTGCATTCTTGTGTGTTCTTTCACTCTCTTCTCTGTGAGAAGTTGTGAAGAGATGCAAAATTTCATGGTAAGTCTGGAGGTTCTTACTCAGAAAAATGTTCTGAAGCAAAAATTTATTTATTTATTTATTCATTCAACTTTTATGCCGCCCACTCTACCCAAAGGTCTCTTGGTGGCTCACAATTAAAAAAACAATTAAAATACAATAAAAGATAAAAGGATTAAAACACAATTAAAATACAATCTAAAAATTGGCATCAGGACCCACAGTTGATGTTATTTCAATTAAAAGCCTTCTGGAACAGGAAGGTTTCGACCTGGCGCCAAAATGTCATCAGTGTTGGCGCCAGACGAATCTCAGTCAGGAGGGCATTCCATAGTCGGGGGGCAGCTGCCGAAAAGGCCCTTTGTCTACAAGCCGTCCCTCTTACCTCCTTAAGAGATGGCTCTTTCAAAAGGGCCCCCTGGCTAGATCTTAACTGCCGAGTAGGCTCATATGGAAGGAGGCGGTCCTTCAGGTATCCAGGGCCCAAGCTGTTTAGGGCTTTATATGTCAAAACAAGCACTTTGAATTGGGCCCAGGCAACAACTGGTAACCAATGTAACTTAAACAGAATCGGCTTGATGTGTTGTCTAGCGGCCCCACCACTCACCAGCCGCGCAGCTCAATTCTAGACCAGTTGCAGTCGCTGGACCATCTTCAAAGGCAGCCCCATGTAGAGTGCATCGCAATAATCTATACAAGATGTTACCAGTGCGTGTGTAACTGTCATGAGACTCTGCTCGTCCATGTAGGGCCATAGCTGGTACAATTTCCGTAGCTGAAGGAAGGTGCCCCTGGTCACCGAGTCCACCTGGGCTTCCAGAGTTAAACTGGGGTCCAGTAGCACCCCCAGGTTGCAGACCCTGTCCCTTAGGGGTAGTGTAACCCCATTCAGGGCAGGGAAATGTCCCTCCAACCTGTCCGGTGAAGCACCCACTAACAGCACGTCCGTCTTGTCTGGATTGAGTTTCAATTTATTAACCCTCATCCAGTCCATTATCTGGTCCAGACATGACACAGAAATCGCCTCACCTGGATTGGTGGAAAATGAGAGGTAGAGCTGAGTGTCGTCAGCATACTGCTGACTCCTCAGCCCAAACCTCCTGATGAATAATAAAAATAAAGATAATACTAGTCATGAAGCAAACAGCTGAGAGAAAGATGTGTTTCAGTTAGAAATATCAGTCAATTTATCAATCAATCAGCCCCCCCCCCCGTAAGTGTATAGTCCTATGAACATTTAGTAGGGAGCAAATGCTATTTAAACCAATAGAACTTAATTCTTAGGAAGGATGTGTAGAATTGCACTATATAACAGAAATTTGCAGGGAATGTCTAGGCATCCCTAAACACACTCTGTAATCCTTTCACATAGAAGGATCATCTCTTTTAGCCAGATATAGAATTAAATTGCAAAACTTGTTTCATAGCCACTTAAGAGTCTAAGACTGGATGATTTGTTTGCATCTTTCTTAGCAACATAGACATATTATATTAAGGGGGCTCTTTGTCTCACTCCCAACTGGACGCGAGGAGTCTTATGGGACTTTCAAATCCCTCATCAGGTCAAGACAGACAGCTCAAACCAACAAAGATGAAGGATTTCGCAAGTATTATTCACACCCGTCTCCATGCCATGAGAAACTGGGCATAATAATAAACTGAAACAGCATGCTGAAAAGTCGTAATCCATGGGCGAATGGTTGCCAGATTTGGGATTTGAGAATTTTATCTATGCTAGAAAATATTTCAGAGGGGTACACTTCTTTTATAGAACAGCTTGGGAATGGTCTTACATCCACAATTGTCCATGGGGACTCAAGTAACTTCTGATTCAATGAATTTCTGTTATCAGCTGCAGCTATATCGCAAGTACATCCTTCCCCAGGTAGAGATCACTTGTCCACCAAGACACATGCACTAGCAACCTCATGTTTGGACTATTGTAAATACTCTCTGTGAGCTTTCCTTGAGGCAAGTTAAAAAAGATGCAGCTGGTGGAGAATGCAGCAGCTCAGGTGATAAGTTTGTGCCTTAGGTGGGCATCATCACCAAAAAAATAATAAACCTAACTTGTTCAAGCTCTGATTGAGAGTAGCACCTGCAACAGGCCACACATATACAACTTTTCTTCTTTCCAGCTCCTTTCACTTCCTTAGTACACCCCTTCCCCCTCAGCCCATGTATTTCACAAATGCTTTGACTGGTAAAATAGTTTTTTTACTGTAAAAAGAAACTGTGTTTTTTTAAAGCGTTAGTTTTCAGATTCCCACTGCTTTATGACAAAGACAGATTATGGGCAGCTAGCTTTTTTTTCATTGCTTCCATGACGTTGGTTCCCCAGCTATAAAACCTGTCATAAAATGAGTGTTCTTGCAAAGAGATAAAAATAGTTTTTCATACTGAGTCTGCAACCCTGTTATGATTTTCCGTAGCCAAAAAATGCAAAGTGCTTATTCCTAGTTCTAAATGCTGTCTAGAGTGAATGGGGGGGGGGAATGCTTTTCACTGTGGTGAGAAGCAACCTTTCTGAAAATATTCCAAAGGAGCTCTTTCCCTGAGTAGTTGTCAGATCTTGGGTAAATGGTAAAGTGAACAAGTATCTTCTGAGCTCAGCTACAGAAAATTCATACATTATCAGTTTTCCCCTGCACATGACATTGACAAAATTGCTACTTTTGCTGCAAACCTATACATGTGATTGACCACACTGTCTTATGAATCAACAAAAAAGGGAATTTGTTTTAGTTGTCAACTAGAGATGGGCACAAACTGAAAAACCAGTGGTCCATGATAGTCCATGATTCATGGCCTCCTCCCACAATACTTCTAAGTCTTTAGGAGCCTTAAAGTATTCCAGAGTTTTGAATTTTTGGTTAAATTCCTCTAGCTGTGTGGCAAAAGTGTAGGGATTCACACAGCAGAATTAACTTCAAGTTCCCCAGAGTAGTCCACCCCTTTTTATTCATTAACTGGCACCTATAGTCTTAATAACTCATTCTGAGACATTAATAGTAAAAAAAAAAAAAGATGAAGAAGAAGAAGAAGAAGAAGAAGAAGAAGAAGAAGAAGAAGAAGAAGAAGAAGGTTTCATTTATTTACAGTTGAACAGATCAAACAAGCTAAAAATATGAGTGCCTTGACCAACAGGCTCAAGAGACTGACTGACTCCAATGGACCCAAGAGGCGGAAAATGAACTATAGATTAGTGCTGGATAGACTGACAATCGCTCCAGCCCAAAAAGGTCCCTCCCAGCCAAAACTACTAAAGGCAGCATGGATGGTTGCAAAAACTCCCAAGTGGTGATGGGACCCAAGGCAGCTTTGGTCTCATAAGCAATGAAATGCACCACCCCAAGAACTTAAAACTGAATTCTGCCCTCCATTGAAAGAGGTTCCTTGTCTCCCTTACTAAGAACTCCTTAGATCAGGAGTTATCTCTTGCCCCTTTTTGTTTATCTGCTGCCGCAGTGATAAACCCCCAATTTAAGACAGCTTCTGGCTTCAAATGCTCACTTGTATTGCTCATATACCACAATTATACTCAGTCCTTGTCATTTTTGTTTTGTTTGGCTTGCTGTTTTTTTTTTTCACTTTAGCTTTTTATTGTGTTAGGATTTTTTCCTACTAGTGTTGTTTTCAAATAGTTTTATTGCTGTCTTATATTGTTGTTTCTTCTCTACTCTCTGTTGCTTTTATTGTATTTTATTACGCTTATAAGTTGCCCTGAATTACAGGTAGAATGGTGGGGTATAAATGTTTTAAACAAACAAGTAAAAGTTCATATATTCATATATTGACTACTTGTAATGTTCTTTACACATACTGTGGTTTGCTGTCTGGAGAAATTGGATATTTTATTGGTATACTATACGGTGATAATAATCCTGATGATAACAGCAAGGTAGGCTGTATTATTTTAGGCCGAAGATAATATAATCAGATTGTAATCTGCTGTGTTAACTATTTTCATTGAAAGAAGGCTTTGTTCTTACATGCATTTAGAATCATAGAATCATAGAATCGCAGAGCTGGAAGAGACCACAGGGGCCATCGAGTCCAACCCCCTGCCATGCAGGAACTCAATCAAAGCACTCTCAACAGATGGCCATCCAGCCTCTGCTTAAAAACCTCCAAAGGAGGAGACTCCACCCCCCCCCCCGAGGCAGCATATTCCACTGTCAACCAGCTCTGACTGTTCCTCCTGAGATTCAGGTGGAATCTCTTTTCCTGTACTTTGAAACCATTGCTCCTTGTCCTAGTGTCTGGAGCTTTGGAAAACAAACCTGTCCTTTCCTCGACATGACATCCCTTCAAATATTTAAACATGTCTATCATGTCCCCTCTTAACCTTCTTTTTGTAAGGCTAAACATTCCCAGCTCCCTAAGCCACTCATAGGACTTGGCTTCCAGACCTATGACCATTTTGGTCACCCTCTTCTGGACATGTTACAGGTTGTCAACATCCTTCTTGAATTGAGGTGCCCAGAACTGGACACAGTACTCCAGGTGAGGTCTGGCCAAAGCAGAATAGAGTGGTACTATCACTTCCCTTGACCTAGACACTATACTCCTGTTGATGCAACCAAACATTGCATTGGCTTTCTTGGCAGCCGCATCACATTGCTGACTCAAGACTCCTAGATCCCTTTCACAGGTACTATTGTCTAGCCAGGTGTCTTCCATCCTATATCTGTGCAGTTCATTTTTTTCTGCCTAGGTGTAGGACCTTACATGCCTCCCTGTTGAAATTCATTTTGTTAGTTTTGGCCCACAACTCTAACCTGTCAAGGTTATTTTGAATTTTAATCCTGTCCTCTGGGGAATTAGCAACCCCTCCCAATTTGGTATCAGCTGCAAATTTAATCAGCATACTCTCTATTCCTTCATCCAAGTCACTGATAAAGATGTTGAGGCACCCCACTAGTTACCTCTCTTCAGGATGAAGAGAAGCCATTGGTGAGCACCCGTTAGGTTTGGTCAGTCAACGAATTACAAATTCACTGAACAGTAGCACTGTCTAGCCCACATTTTACTAGCTTCCTTGCAAGAATATCATGAGGAACTTTGTCAAAAGCCTTACTGAAATCAAGCTACGCTATCCACGGCATTCCCTTCATTTATCAAGCCTGTAACTCTATCAAAAAAAAGAGATCAGATTAGTCAGGCACGACTTGTTTTAGAGAAACTGGTGTTGACTTTTAGTGATGACAGCATTGCTTTCTAAGTAATAACAAACTGTTTAATTATCTACTCTAGAATTTTTCTGGGAATTGATGTCAGGCAGACTGGGTGATAATTATTTGGGTCTTCTTTTTTCCCTTTTTGAAGATAGGGACAACATTTGCCCTCATCCACTCTGTGGGGACTTCTGTTCTCCAAGAATTCTCAAATATTATTGCCAGTGGTTCTGAAATTACTTCTGTCAGTTCTTTTAATATCTTTGGATGCAATTTGTCTGGCCCTGGAGACTTGAATTCATTTAGAGTAGTCAGGTATTCCTGTACTACTTCTCTACCTATTCTGTGCCGCATTTCCCCCACTACATCACCTGCTCTTCGCCCCTCAGGTTGAGTACTACTTTTTGGAGAAAACTGAGGCAAAGAAGGTGTTGAGAAATTCAGCCTTTTCCCTGTCCTCTGTTAGTAGCAGCAACCTATCATTTCCTTGTTTTTCCTTTTGCTGCGAGCATAACTAAAAAAGCCCTTTTTATTGTTTTTAATCTGTCTGACAAGCTTGAGTTCATTCTGCACTTTTGTTTTTCTTACCTTCCCCCTACATATACTGGCTATTTGCTTGTATTCCTCTTTGGTATTTTCCCCATTTTCCCATTTCTTGTACAGTGGTGCCTCGCTTAACGTTTGCTTCGTTTAACTTTTTTTCGCTTAACGTTTATTTTTTCAGAGGCAGATTGTGCTTCATATAACGTTTTTCCCTATGGGCGATTTTCGCATAGCGTTTTTGGGACCATGCTTCGCTTAACGTTTTTGGTTTTAGGTCCCCTGCTTCGCTTAACTTTTTTTTGTTTTCAATTTAAAAAGTGTCTTAGAAGGGTCCAAAACGGTTCTAAATGCTTGTATTCATTAGAGGACCCCTTAAGTCATGTGCAAACCTGATTTGGCTTTGATCTGACGTTTCGTTAATTTTTTGTGAATTTTTGTTTTTTGGCCCATAGGAACCAATGGACCTGTCAAAATCTGACAGCGCCATGCTTTCCTATGGGGGAGAAAACAATTTACAAAAAATTAACGAAAGTTCAGATCAAAGCCAAATCAGGTTTGCACACAACTTAGGGGGTCCTCTAACGAACCCAAGAATTTAGAACAGTTGCTGAGTCTTCATTAATTTTTTGTGAATTTTTTCTTCCCCCATAGGAAATAATGGAGCTGCCAATTTTTGACAGCTGTCAAAAGTTGGGGGAAAAAAATTCACCATTAATTAACGAAAAGTCAGATCAAAGCCAAATTAACTTTTGCATCCGTTTTAGAGGGTGCAGAAGCTAATCCAAGCATTTAAAACCATTTTTGACCCTTTTATGGCACACTTAATTTTGCAAAAATTGACTTCGCAAAGCCATTGAAACCTATTGAGTCAGCTACAATACATTCCAATGGAGGATACATTGTATCGTTTAACAATGTTTCCTATGGGTTTTTTCGCTTAAGGACGGCAATCCGTGCCTATTGGAACGGATTAACCGGTTTCCAATGCATCTCTATGGGAAATGGTGTTTCGCATAAAGTTTTTTTCACGTAGGTTTTTTTTTTGGAACCAATTAAAAACGTTATGCGAGGCACCACTGTATATGTTTTTTAACACTTAGTTCAGTTGTAAATTCTTTAGTCAACCATTCTGGTTTCTTTAGACATTTCCCGTTTTTCCTTCTTATTGGAACAGTTTTAGATTGTGTCTTTAGTATCTCCCTTTTAAGAAATTCCCATCCATCCTAAACTCTATTCTCTTTTGGTATCTTTGTCAATGGAATTACAGCCAGTAATTCCCTAAGTTTACTGAAATTGGCCTTCTTAAAGTCTAGAATGTGTGTCTGGCTACACTTGGCTTCCCCTTCCCACTGTATAACAAATTCCAAGAGAGTGTGGTCACTACCACCTAAGGATCTCACTATTTCGACCCCATTAAGATCATCCCTATTAGTTAAGATCAGATCTAAAATAGCTGATCCCCTTGTTGCCTTTTCCACCTTTTGGGCCATGAAATTGTCTGCAAAGCGAGTGAGGAATTTGCTGGACCTTATGTTCTTGGCAGAGTTTGGCTGCCAACATATATAGGGATACTTGAAATCTCCCATTACTACTGCATCTCTTCCTTTTGAATATGTGGCCATCTGCTCCAGGAAGGCAACATCCAACTCCTTGGGCTGGCTTGGGGGTCTGTAGTATACCCCCACAATGACATCCCTCTTGTTTTTCTCCCCCTTAATTCTTAACCAGATGCTCTCAACCTGGCTTCCTGGATTTAAGTCCTGGATTTCTTCACAAGTATAAACATCCTTGAGATATAAAGCTACTCTTCCTCCTTTCTTGCTAGGTCTATCTCCCCAAAATAGTTTATACCCACCAGTAACTACATTCCAGTTATGAGTTTCATCCCACCAGGTTTCAGTGATACCTATTATATCATATTCATTTTGCTGTATTAAGAGTTCCAGTTCATCTTGTTTATTTCCCATGCTCTGTGCATTAGTATAGAGGCATCTAGGACCATGTGTTTTTTTCTTCCCCTTGATGTTCTCTAGTACTACTTGCCCTGCTGGGCTTTTCCCGCCAGCACTTGCTGAATTTCTGCCTAAAAACTATTGTCTCCCTCCCCCTCAGAACTCAGTTTAAAGCTCTCCTGATCAGATTAGTGAGCCTCTTAGCAAAAACATTACTGGCAACAGCTGTGAGGTGCACCCCATCCCCTGCCAATATACGACCTTTGTGAAATAGCAGACCGTGGTCCAAAAAGCCATTTGTTCAGAGTAAGTCCGATTGATCCTAACAGTTTTTACTTCAGTGTAAAAAGATACAGAGGGTCAGAATGTGTACAGTCGTGCCCCGCTTTACGATTGCCCCACATTATGATGAAACCACATTATGACGATGTTTTTGCGATCGCTTTTGCGGTCACAAAACTATGATCTGAATGGGCTTGTTTCGTTTTGTGATGATCAGTTCGCTGCTTCGGGAACCAATTCTTCACAAAATGATGATTTTCGCACAGCTGATCGGCAGTTTCAAAATGGCTGCCGGGTAAATAAAATGGCTCCCGCTGTTTTCTGGGATGGATTCCTCGCTGCACAGGCACTGAAAATGGCCGCCTTATGGAGGATCTTCACTGGATTGTGAGTTTCCAGCCCATTGGAACACATTGAAGGGGTTTCAATGCGTTTCAATGGGTTTTTTATTTTCGCATTACGATGTTTTTGTTCTATAGCGATTTAGTTGGAACAAATTAACATCGTAATGTGAGGCACCACTGTAATCCCTAAAAATCATCTTTCTGTCAAGTTATTAGTTTGCTTTTAAACCTGCACTATTTGGCATGCTTGCCTCTTCTTCGCAGTTCTTTCTGTGTTAATGAAATAACATCTAAGCTTTTTGCCCAGTGCTCAAATCATAAGATTTTTAGAAGGTACCTGCACCTCTTCATAGCTATAGAAGCCATAATTTAGCTAACATCACAGTGATGTTGCTTGTGGACTTCATTATGGTATGTCCAACAGCCTGTCCCCCCCCCCAAAAAAAAATATGAAGATAGATTCTGCCATATGGCTGACTTTATGTCAGGGTTAGCAGCCACACTATCAATACCCCTTTGGAGGTATAGCAATGATGTGCTTACTAATAACAGTATAACAACAATCCATAGCTCATATGCTCCAGTTGTATAAATCAGTAGAAATTCAAAATCAGAGTAAAGGATTGATATGAATCATAGTAGCTTGGTTGGTCTACCAGAGGCCAACCTGGTCAAGGAAGTTGCAACATCTTACACCTACAATTTTTCAGTTGATCTTCCAGAGGAAATATGGATAAAATTGGCACATGAGAAATTCACATTCAGTAGAAGAATGTTGTGGAGAGAGATTCTCATATCAGAGTTTTCATCAGAGGAAAAAACATAGAAATGTACACTCACTATAGACTTTATTGAGCAGCAGCCAGCGCGTGCAAGAACTTCAAGACTCAAGCCATGCTATATTTTGAGCAACCAAGTGTTATCAAAAGCAAACTAAAGTAATAATATCCAATTTAAATTCCAGTAGGCTAATCTTAACTTGAATACCTAGGCATACAATCCAAACTCTTTTCTCTGATGGGAGATATAAAAACATAATCAACTGCATAAAAACATCAAAATCACTGTATAAAGTGTTTGTGTTTTGTATCAGAATTAGAGGCAGGGTGCAATTTTACTTTTGTAGTGCCTTCCACTGAAAGCTACTCATTCTCAGCATCTCTACTGTGGAAAGTTGATAATGTCACCATTACTGCTTCTGTAAGTATTTAAGATTTTTCCCCCATTGGCAATGTTATGGTATGTAGTGCCAGTTTACACAGGATTTCTTTCCAAAGGCTTCCTGTGCATGCTAGTCCTTTTGCAGTGTTTCCAAACGATTCATTGCATAGTAGCAGAAATATCCAAGGCTTGTGCCATCTAAAATTTAACACATGCTTTAAAAGCATGATCTTTCCTAGATATTAGTCAACTTCATTGGATGGATGAAGTGTCACCCTGTATGTAAAATTAGCATATATCACACATGGCCAGGCCTGGAATTATAGACAGTGAGCTCAGAGTATACTTCGTACATTTCATTTCCTTCTAATCTCCCAATCTATGGTCTCACCCCAAATTCTGTATATTGTATATATCGAAAATTCTAGCCCATTCTCAATCTTTTTCCTTTTTCTTTTTTCCTTTTTTGCCACAGCCATAAACACAATATGAAAGAAATATAAGGCGAATAAAAATTGCTTAAGTCACATAACAAATCTAATAAAATGGTGTGTGAAGAATTGTTTCCAGTCTGTGGCCCTCTTCAAATGTGCCAGGGGTCCCACATGGGCTATATGCTCTCCATTATGAATGGCTCTTCTAGACACCTTTCTATGCATGTGATGTAGTGGGTTAGAACAGCCATTCGAATGAGGGCCATATAGCCCATGTGGAGGCCCTGGCACATTTGAAGAGGGCTGCAGACTGGAAACAATTCTAACTGGGCTAGAACATGCAAAAGCTCATGATGTTATAAATGTCCTACTCTTTAGTGTACCACAAATTATTCCCCAGATGTTTGTAGTATGCTCAGTGAATAAGCATGAGAGGTGGTGATATCTCTTTCCCATAGGTATTCATGGATTCATTTGAAAGCTACAGGAGTGGAGGATGATCATGAATATTTCTGTGTTGAAATAAAGATGAATGGTTGTCTCTGGCCTTCACTAAGAAGACAGTAGTTGAAATTAACCTGCTTAATTATGCCAGCATAGCACAAATGGTGTATATTTTGAAGGTGAGTTGCCCCAAGGAAGAAATTCACCATAGGCAGTATTAGCTGCATACAAAGTTGTATGGCTCAGCATCCACCTGACAATGTTTTGATGACTCCTTAACAAGGAGTGATTTGTCTCCAAGAGTTATGCTATTTGTATCACTATGTAAAGGGATTTTAGCTAAATCCACTTAGGAAGTAGCTTAAAACCAGCCATTCTCAACAGGGGCTATATGGCTCCCTGGTGGGCCATAGCACATTTGAATGGGGTCACAGACTGGAGATAATTCTTCATATACCTTGTTATGTGACTTATACAATCCTGATTTGGCCTATATTTCTTTCATATTGTGTTTAAGGCTGTGGCAAAAAAAATGCTGAAAAGGACTGGCTTAAACAGTTTATTTTTCGCTGAAACATAGTTGAGGTCTGTAAACCTCTAACTAGAAACAGCCATCTTACCCGTGGCTATCAACAGAGGTGTTTTACTCCATAATGCCGCAGGGAGGCAGATGGCTCCTCTCATGAATCATATCTTTTCATTCATCCCAATACTCTTATCTGCAGCTGACCACATTCCCAAACATCTGAAGATAGCTGTTTTACCCATATAAATTACGGTCTTTCCAGAATTTACAACAAACAAGTATTGGTGAAGGATGGAGCTTGTCAAGATACATTGTTTTGAATATGGGCAGCCAAAAGGTTTTTTGAAGACTTGCAGCCAAACATTACTTTGATGGCTTTTATCCAATTGTCTGAATGTGTTTTCACTAAAGAAGTAATGTGTCTAAAATTAAGGACATGTGAAAGGTTTGTTTGTAGGTTTATATCCATATGGTTGTCCTTGTACATTTGTGGTTGTTTCAGACATTCTAAAAAAATAACTGGAGAGTGCAGCCTTAAGAGAGAGACCTGCATTCATTGTTCTAGTTGCTGAAACAACTAACACTTTCCCTTCCTGCTCTTTTCAAGTGTCACAACAGAAGCATAATATAAAGGGAGTCAACCCATCTTCTCTTCCTCTGCAACTGCTTTCTTAGAATGGCCTCCACAGAAAAGTGGTGTGTTTGAACTGGTGTGCAACTTACTCCTGCACTTGGTTATTTGTTCGTAAGTCTCCCTGAGCTTGACAGAGCTTACTTCAAAACAATCCATAGTTTCTTAACTTAAATCTATTCTGCTTTAAGCAGTGTTACACACTGTGAGATTACGGATTAGTGAAAATTTTGTTCTCATTCCTTTTTTTATAAGAATTTGTCAAATTTTGCAATCAAAACATCAAATTCAAACTATAACAATAACAATGAACACAGAAGATATCAAAACTGAGTCATCCACTCGGTGAACAATGTTGAGTGGCTTTTAAACATCAAGTCTTGTTTTTAATCACTAACCTTTCAGCTATGTTTATGTTTGTGCGAAATTACCTGTACTGCACCGTATCCCAGCCCTATTGAGCACCGGACAGCAGTTAAATGACCCTAAACAGGGCAAGGGAAGGCACGGTGGTTGGGTTCTGTATGGAAAACTGCAGGCATACTGGTAAAACTGCACTCAACTGAGATGCAGCAAGAACAGAGGACTTCCACATTCTTTCTTGAAAGCACATTTGTCATGGCTAGATAGAGAAGTAGTCCCTGGTAGGCTTTAAATGGCCACAGGAATCAATGGCAGAAAGTTAAAGTAGGATCTTGGAATGGAAGTAGTATACATGAAACTGGAGAAATTCAAAATAAGGTGTTTTTTTTTTAATTAAATGGATGACTGTTTTGGTACTTGGAGTATTCAAAATTTGTTGATCTTGACCTAGCCAACCACTGATAATTACTAGGCACACTGTGATTTATCACTGTGATTTATCAGACTACCCCCTGATAATGCTGCAGCCGCTGCTTTGGAGTTGCAAATAAAAGATGAATTTCCAAAATGAAAATGTTGGAGCAGGACTACAAATGTAAGTTCGTTGGAATTTGATTAAAAGAAGAGTGGGTGAGATTAGGGGCACTCAGGTGAACAGAACTGACACCTCCATGAACACCTATTTGCATCAGCTCTGGCAATCTCGCCGGGCAGCAATGTCAAGCCAGTAAGAACAACTGTAAACAACTCCTGATGTAGAACAACAAAAAAGATGATTTCCCACTCAGAAACCACAATTGCATCATGAGCTTTCTGTCATTTAGTTACTGGGCTGTAATTTGAATTGATCTGTGCCCAATCTGATATATTTTGTGGGCCAAATGGTTGTTGTAGTCATTCTCTTGGATGTAGTGCACCTGAAAGGCCACAACATATGGCCGGTGGGTTATGTTTGTCTTAACAGCCTCGAAGTTGTGCAGGCCTAGTTTAAAGTTTAGATTAGAAAAGACTCTACTTTCAGTGTTACAGAGTCGGAAGAGGGGGAATGTCAAAGGCATGTAGGCAATGACAAAGTTAGATTCTCATAATAACTATTGATGCCAGATCTGCATGGAGATTGGAAGCATTAGATTGCAGATTATAAGAATTAGTCTAGGCTGCAATTCCATTTGCTTCAGTTTGGAAGTTGATAAACACGGTTGTAATCCTGCTAGTGTGCGAGGACATTGAGCAGGAGCATATATTTGATATGCCCTGAGTGACATTCATCCATTCTCTTTCTCTCTCAATTATAGATTAATTGACACTAACACAAATGTTCTCAGCAGAATACGAAATATTGCTGAGTGCACAAAGGCATTCACAATTGCCTTTCAAAAACATAATGCCTTTGTGTAGAAAATGCTGTTTTAATGTAGCATAAAAACACAATTTTAATCTTTAAGCAGGTGTGACTGTAATGGGAAGAAAAAGTAGTTACTTTTTTCCATTTAACTGTCAACACTTTCTATTATTATTTTGTTCGCCTACAGTCATTATTTTCCTTGTAACATTAGACTAATTCATGCAACTGTGAAGGGTGCAAGCCCCCCCCTCATTTTTGTATGCATATGTAATAATATCACATTTTCCATTAGCAAGGGAAAGATATTGTCAGCAGTGAAGCTGTTCTATTTCTGCGTGAAATGTTTGGTGTGCCCTGAACAGATGGTTAAGTACATAGAAGACAGAACTGCTGGACCTTGACAATGACACATTTCTTCAGAGGAAGATTTTTCTCTCTCCACATATTTGTTAACGGGTAGCATCATATTTCTTCTAGTCTCTTTTCATAGAAATCTCATAATTAATTATCTTCTGACATTGTGTGGTATAGTCAACAGAATGTTGGACCTTGATTTGGGTTGAACTTTCCCCTTAGCCAAGAGGTCTTCTTCACCTAGCTGTTTCTTCACATCTTAACTACTTTGTAGCAGGGTTTTATGAGGAGAAAATGGGCTAAACATTTCCATGCTATTCTAAGCAACTTAAAGGAAGAGACTGTTTCACCTATTAATGATATTCAATCCTTCAAAAAAAACAAAACCCTCTCATTTATAAATGCAGGATATCTGTACCCACAATTTAAAAAACTAGGAAATGCTTTACATAGCAAGGGGCAGCCTGAATGTTGACAACACACCACCGCCAGCACTCAAGATGGTCTACAGGACACCCCCTTCTGTTCACTACCATTTACAAAATAACACCACACAGAGGACTATCCCAGAAACTGACTTGTTTTTTTCTATCAGTTATCCCTCTCAATGAAACACAAAGCAATGGTCAACAAGCCTTGTGGCACAGTCGTCAAGCTGCTGTACTGCAGCCAAAACTGTGCTCACAACCTGAGGTTCTATCCCAGGTAGCCGGCTCAAGGTTAATTCAAACCTCCATCATTCCAAGGTCAGTAAAAGGAGTACCCAAGTTAAGGGGGGTGGGCAATGTGTAGCCTACATAATTAATGCGTCAACCACCCAGAGAGTTCTTTGAGTGCTGAGGGGTGGTATATAAGCAGCACACTTTTGTCAGGGCTGTTTTTCAACAAGTGTGGAAAATACAGACTGCTCTTGCTCTGGACTTCAGCTATTTCATTCTGTTCCTCTTCCTTCACAGGTTTCTGTTTCTTAACAACAGTTAGTCAAGTTTATATATCCACTAGATACACTTGGGCTTTGCTGGAGTATTTTGAGGTTTCTCTCTCCCCATGCACAACTATCTTCCTTCAAGATACTCTGGTCAATAACTCTTCCCAAAGTTCTTTCCTTCTCAAAAGTCCATCAAATTTGGTCATTATTGGGCTGTTTGGAGAATTCCTACTGTATTTCCATTCAAAGCATATGAGGCACTCCCATACCTTCTGATATTTACTTTTCATATATGGGTGGTGTCATTTGGGCTAGATTGACAACTGGAATTAATATTTAACACTGGAAACAGAGGAAACAAATAATGTTCTAAAGCAGAATTCAGCTATGTTGAGTTCTCATGCTTGTAGCTATTCCATTCATTTACCATTCTAACAGGAGAAACATGTGACTGCAATGAAGGACTCTTTCAAAGTTGAGATCTCCTTGACAGAGAGGTACTTCTCCAAAGGAGACACAGAGTGTATGGAGTGATATTTTCAACATGAGTATCAGGCTTCATTCAGTAAGTGGGGTATCACTGTGCTGGGAAGAATAAAAAGTATGCCAAATGTGCAGACCAATATTATTTTATTCAAGCTTCAAACAAGATTTTATAGCCAATGTTGTTTTTTGTGGGGTTTTAAATGTTTTTCTTATGAAAGTGAAGCTGGTTTTTGAACTTGAAATGCAGAATTACAACCTGAGCATATGACCCAAGTTTCATGCTAATAGATCTATAGTTAGGACAGTTGTTATGGGCAATCAGGACACTTGGGACATGGATCAACCTCTGAAATGCCCTGTCAATTATAACCTAGCTAATTCTACACCCTACCAAGTTGTATATTAGTATAATATTTATGCTCTCTCAAATTGATGCTAATTTATGACAATCCAGAAATGGTTTACTAGCTCCTCCTTCTGGTGGTTATCTGGGATCATGCAACTTGCCCAAGTCCACACAGGGGGGAGGACACTTAATTCCATCACTGCCCACATGTAATCTGGGGGATTTCAGGTGGCTCCTCTTTGAAAAAGCACATGTGGGGGGGTCCAAACTCCTGGCCACATGCTTAGAGCCAGGTGCCCCAACCCACTGAGCTATGCAAGCTGTTTACTTATACATACACCATCACACTTCCTTATACTGCTATCCTGTGCAAAAGTGTTCAAAAGCAGCCCAGTGCAACCTAGGAAACATAAACAGAATTGTGCTGAAAATCTCTTGTTCTAGTGTTTCAGACAGTTATTTAAAGACATTCTGATGCTCATTTATGAGTATTTGTAATTGCTACAGTATGTGACAGTCCCTAATTCTTTGGATAGCTTCTCCTCAGCTCTCCATATATGTTATGGCAGCATGTTTTTTCCTAAAACATACTTACTTCCTCATTGTTGCTGCTGTTGTCGTTTCTCTAATAAAGATGTACGAAACCAAATCAACCAGCAATCATCTGGCTATATGAACAAGCTTGGCAAAACTACTGGATTCGTGTCCAAGTAAGCACATGGGACACTGTGGGTTTGACCTCCATGACCCAACAAGATCAGACTTCTCCAGTAGAAACTAAGGCTCAAAAGTCAACTAGTCTCATTACTTGTTATTTCAAAGCCAAATAATTAGGGAAATTATTATAACTGGCATCACAAAGGTAAACAAGTGTGAAGAGGGGCCCAGAACTGCCTTTTAGTCAAAAGATTGTGGAAATGGGCATGAAGCAAATCTAGATAAATAGGTACAGGAATTGGATAAAACCTGACTGACCTGGAAACCAAGCCCTACGAGGAAAAGCGAAATGGGCATGTTTAGTCTTGAGAAAAGAAGACTGAAGGGTGACGTGATATGATAACTTTTCAAATACTTGAAAGACTGTCATACAGAGGAGGGACAGGATCTGTTCTCGATCATCCCAGAGTGCAGGACACGCAACAATGGGCTCAAGTTACAGGAAGTCAGATTTTTGTTGTATATTGGGGAAAACTTCCTAACTGTTAGAGGACTAGGATAGTGGAATCAATTACCTCAAGAGGTGCTGAGTGCTCCAGCACTGGAGGCATTCAAGAGAAACTTAGACAGACACCTGGAAGATATCTTTTGATTTGTATTCCTGCATTGAGCAGGGGGTTGGACTTGATGCCCTTATAGGCTCCTTCCAACTTTACTCTCCTATGATTCTATGATGATGCAGAAACCCACAGCAAGGAAAGAAGGAGAAGAGAACCAAGGTTTGTAGGATGGGAAGGCAGCAAAATGTGGTCTGGATCTGCAGTAGTTTTTGTCCTCTTCACAAGGGCTCACATCCTGCATGGTAATATCTACATCATGCATGAGACATGCCTGTATCACTCGTGAGTTCTTCGAAGTTGTAAGCTGCTATTGGGGCTCACAGTAAATCTACTGGGAGCCAGGCTTTGCTCCACTCCTGCTAGGGCTTGTACCACAAGAAGGTGCCTAAGTTATGATGCTCACACTCAACTTCTTGTTTTTCTCCAAATGGCATGATGGGTCAAATGCATATGCCCACCAACTCCCTCCAGAATCCCATTCCTTCAGTACTGCTTTTTTGGAAAGCCAGCTTTATGCAAGGACAATATTCATTCAGACAACTTCATGCTGGACCAGTGAGCCCTGAAGCCAACTGGAAATGGTTGGAAATGTGTGCCTAGGTTTTAAAGCTATCTCATACATAATAATCAATTTTTATCCCCCTCCCCCAGTGCTGCTTGCCTTGATCTTTCTCTACCTGCTTAGAAGTCAAGGAACCATAATAATTCCACTGAGTGCCTTGAGACATGGACACCTTCTTTGCAACCTGTTGTACTGAATGCCAACCACTATCTACAGCATGGTAACCAACAGAGACTCAATGCATTTTTTCTTACTATCAGACAACATTACAGTTCATAACAGATTGCCATGCATGTCGGGTGAGCTACATTTGTTTTCATCAGTTTTTCAGACCATTCTGAAAGAATTGGGGGGGGGATCATACCAGCATTCCTTGCTAGGAATTAGTATGTTCCCAGATACACTTTTAGAGCACCTTCTTCTATCAGCATGACACAGGCTTGAACAGATGATCAAACAACATGACTGCTTAATGTGTTTCCTTTTGTCGGAACTGTATATCTAGAAAAAAGAGCCAGCGTTCTGCGCACATATCTATCACCCCCCCACCAAAAAGAGTGAAAGAGGAAAAGAGAGAATGACAGAGGCAGAGAGACTGATGCATGTGGAAGGATTTTTTGAGTGATTAGAATGCTTGAATGAATTGTGTAGACTAGTGGTGGGGAAGATGTGGCCCTTAAAATGTTGCTGGACTGAAACTCTCAGCATAAGGCTAATGAGAGGTACAATCCAACTACATTAAATTAGCCACATGATACACAGCCTTAACACAGAAACTTCAAAGAACTTGTCCTTTCCTTTTGTCCTTTAGTGAGCCTTGGATTTAGGTTGTTTGGTGCCAATGCTACATTTTATATTGCCCCATAAAGCCAAGCTATAGTTCCCAGATTTCCTCAGGACAGTGGCTAAGACAGCTAAGCTGCTTACAGAACTGGCACACCTTTCTAGATATGCTGTTAGTGAATGCTCCTCAGCTCTCCAACTCCCCTTCCTTCAGCTGATATGGCTGAAACATCAGTGTTTTCAGAGGTACTAGAAGGCCTTTGTGCTTTGAATGCTCAGTGGTTCCAGGACAACTATCAAGTGCTTTTAGCAACACATGCATTTCAATAGATTCTGCAGTCAAGCTTCTTTACTCAGGACCTGAGTTTGATTGCAGCAGATCCAGGCAGCAGGCTAAAGGTTGACTCAGCCTTTCATCCTCCCAAGGCTGGTAAAAGGAGTATTCAGCTTGTGGGGAAGGGGTGGCAGCAGAGTGTTCCTTGCATAATTATGTTGTAAACTCCCCAAAGAGTGTTCTAACTCCATAGGGTGGTTTGTAAGTCAAAATCATCATCATCATCATTATTGATTATATTCCCAAGGCACTTACTATTTCTAGATGCACTTAGTTGTCAAAAATTGGCAGTGCAAGGGGGGATGCAAGAGGAAAAAAAATGTGTTTTAAAAAAGCAATTCCCGGTTTTCAACATAAATGCATTTACTTTGTATTGATGTAAGCACTTCCATATGTGCGTGAAAACAAAGCACCCTCCTGCAGTTTCTTTCTTTCTTTTTCATATAACCGTTGATGTCAAGGACCCAGCTGCCATCAGCTTAAATACAAGTAGGACTGTGATATGCGGTGCCTGCTGAGAAGGCTGTTCCATATCTCCCCAAGTCTTCATAAAAATGCAGAGCAAATGGGTGTCCGTTTATATGCTCACTCTCCTTTCGATCTTATCAATATGAGCATTCCATTTCTGGTGCTGCATAGAGGGCAAACTCAAAGGAGGAAAATGCTTCAACTCTCTTAAGTCAAATAGCCGTCCATCACAATGAAGGCCCCTGACAGCAGGAAGCACTGTGCACCTTCTTCTACACAGGGGTGCACCAAAATCATTCAAATCTCATTGATAATACATTCATTTTGTGACACAAGCCAGAGGGAGGGGGAAAGCTTTGTCTCCAAATCTTTTTAGCTGTGTCCTTTTCTCTATTCATGACAGGGTCTAAGGTATTCTATTCTGTTGCTGTGTCTATGACAGGGCTTATTTTGAGATATGGCTCTGCCTTGGGACCTACCTCATGCTGGAGCTACATTTGGGAAATAAGATGTAAAAGTTGTGTATGGCGGAAACCAAGGTGAAAGGACAGACAGATTGATTACATTCTCATGCATAAAAATATATGCAAAAAGAAAGCTAGGCAGAAAGAAAGGTACAAAGAAGCCTGCAGGGCCATTTTTCTTTACTTAGGCAAGAATTTATCCCAAAAATGGTGTCTCATCACACCTAAAAGCCACCTTGTGAAAAGCATCCAAGTCCAATGTTCTGCAGCCATTGTTGGGAGTCCCTCTAAACTTGTGGGGATGTCTACAAGATGGTGTATCAGTTACCCAGGTTTCCACTGAAGAGGCAAATCTGTGCCTAGATTGCACAGTTCCAGATCAGAAGTGGAAATTATACAACCAAAAAGAGATGGTTCTCCACTGGACTTCTTCACATTGAGCTTTATGTCATTCAATCACTGGTTTATACTTCAGGGTGTGAAGTATACTTCAGTGGTTACATTGGCAATAGGAACTACTATTGAATCAAGTTTAGCATAATTAAAATCTGCATAAAATAAGGTAATTACCCAATGTACAGGGAAACACTCTTTTTGGGGGGGGTGCAGGATTTTTTTTAAATTGGAAACATGCTATTTTACTGCGCTGACAATACATGGATATAAAATCAATTTATTTCTCATCATTTTGGCATTTGTGAATATCTCTGTCAATGTAAACTGCCTTGCAAAGGCTGTCTCCCACAGCCACTCCAGTTCTTCCTGTAGGTTATTGTTGTTGTTGTTGTTTTTAAACTTCTTTCCAAGTGGGATAGTGATAATCCCACATGATGCAGGGGCGGGGGGCGGGAGAGACAATGTGGGACTGGCAAGAGGGAAAATGAGTGAAAATTTATGAGCCAGCACAGAGAGAAAGCTTTGGTGGGAGGAATCGTTGACTCCTTCCCAAAGTGAAACCAAGACTGGAAACTTCCAGGCTTGTGGAGGAGGGAATGATTTAACCCATTACACATGGAAAACAACTTGTGAGCAACTCCTTTGTGCCTTTTTTAAGCCTCCTGCAGCCTTCTCCAGCACATCCTTTCTGGGCTAGTCCATAGCTGGGAAAGAACCAAGGAGTCATCAGCTGCCAGCCCACCTGCCTCCAAAGTCACCATGCATGTTGGTGGCATATGAACATCTTACACAGTGCTGGGAAAAGAAGCAAGAGGAGCTGTGGAGGTGGAATAGAGAGTGAAAGATATGGCACAGACCTCCTACTTCATTTTGAAAGCATGGCAGGCCAAAGGTGTGACAAAAAATGTAGAGTTTTAAGGAAGCATGATTCATATCACAACTGCGAGCTCTGAAATCAGTACACAACTTCAAAAATAATTTAAAAATTACTACAAGGGAATGCAGAACAGCAATTCAGAAACCTTTATTTCTGCCCATTTTCACAGCCAGTAAAAACCCTTCTGTCTTCTTCAGGACTTGGAAACAAAATAGCTGCAAAAGTGTTTTGCAAAGGTACATACAGGGCAAAGTTCATAACAGAACAAAGCCACTAAAGTAAGTAAATACATTGTGTGGGCTTTTTTTATCCTAGTTACTTAATTATATCAAAACAGAATGTTGTGGGTTTGCATATTATTTTATCAAACTGTAAGTGTCATTTGGAGGCCCAGATTACCATTCTACCTTCACACTCACTCATTTCTTTTTCTTTAGACAAATGAATAGGCAGAATGCCTCCTTAGCCTTTTCCATTATTCAGTAGCTAATATAGATGGAGGAAGGAAGGGGGGAGACAGAAACAAATCTATGGTGCAGTCCTGCTGCTTCTCTGGATGATTGGAATGTTTATTTTTGTAGCATCCTTATTGCTAGGCAAACAGTCGTTCATCAGGCATTTGTCATTCCATGTTGGATAACCAAACGGGGGTGACTCATCTGGGACTGAAATTTTCAAACTGTTCTATGGATCGGGTGGGGACAAGGAAAGACATTTAATTCACCTCCTTAAGGAATCCACAGATTTCCATGCATATGCTGCTACCACTGCCCTTGAAATGATAGCTGCATGCCTAAGTAAAGGCCACCTGCATAGCTAAGGAACAGAAGAGGCTGAAAAGAAGCAAATTGTACACATTAAAGTCACTTTCAGGAGATACAGTTCCACCTGAAATGTTAATGGAACACACACACACACAAACACAAATACACACACACACACACACACACACACACGAGAGAGAGAGAGAGAGAGAGAGAGAGAGAGAGAGAGAGAATCTAAGGATGACAGACATGACTAAACAATCCAAACAAGGAATGGAAGGTACATTTTTCAGTTTTTAAGAAATAGATAAATAAATAAACACAAGCGCATAGACTGAACCTGCCCTCTATTTTCTCTTTTTTCATCTCCTTCTGTTTGTGTGTGTGTGTTCTCTTTCTTGCCTCAAGGGGAAAAAATCAATTTGCTGTTATGCTAATTGGCAAAAGGAACAGTCAATGAAAAAATTATGGTTATCTTTTCTTGAAAAAAGAAGTGTGGAAGGATGGAAGAAACTTGAAAAGCATAGTCTTTTGTACATTGCACTCTGTATGACTTAGCCAGATGCTTTCATTTCTGTAGTTTGGTATGTTTAATTACATGGTGGGGGAAGATATATGCAAACTAGGAAGCTAGTTGCCTTGTCTAGTCACCTGGGAAAAAAGTGTGTTGTTCACAGAATGACAGATTGAAACATAGCTTTTTTTAAAAAAATTCCCCATAGGATTTTATTTTACATTACAATAGTGTTAAACATAGAGACAACCAAAATATAAAAAGAATAATTTTTAAAAAGTTTTTTTACAAATGGTGGATAGCTGCAACCCATCCAGACCCTTAAAGTGATTTCCTAGCTGTCTTTGTGATACTAGACTTTTCAAACTGGTGACAATTTTCAGTGTCCTAATTATTGCTAAAACTAAAATCAGACACACATTTGACAAAATGTAGTGTTTACTGTACTTAAGCCATTGATATGTATATCCAAATACTGTCTTGCAAGTCGAACATTCGACAGGGCTGGGCCAAGGTGTTTCACTGACAGAGCCGAGGGAGGGACAATATCCCACCCTCACCTTCCAGTTTCAAATACAGGAGCCCAACTAGATTGGCAGCTGAATTATTCTTCAACACTGGCAAAAGGATAACTTCCTGCACACACCTAAGCTGCTAGCTCTTAGGTAGGTCAAGCCAATAAAATGGAGGACAGTGCTCCCCTTCCTGCAATACTGGTGAAGAGGCAAGTTGGACCTTAACATTGTGGACTTAACTACATATCTGGCAAAGGTAAAGGAACCCTGTCCTCCATTTCATGTGTCCACACTAATCACATGACAAAGAATGAGGCATGCACAGTTCTTCATAATGGTAGGGGTGCAGGTTGGGCATTTGGATGAACCACCCCTGTTCATTTAATCTCATGAGAAAGGGCTTTTCAAGTACTCAAGAAATTCCCCCCCCCTAGATTTCCTGCCAAAAATCCTAAAACAAACAAACAAACAAAAAAACCACAAGTAGAAAATCTGAGATCATTTCCATGTCCAGTATTTTGTCTACTGCTGGTATTTATCTGTGTCATTAATGCTTCCTTGCTAGTCAGCAGTAAGATTGAGAAGTACTGAGGAGACAGCTGACCAGCTGAAACTTTAATCATATTTAAAGTTCAATTTAGTATATTTAGTATAACACTATTCAATATGGTTTTAATTGATTTTCCGCTATTTGGTGCAACATCTCAAATTATCCAGACATGTTAATACAGTGTCCCCTCAATATTCCACCTCAGTCCTACTGCTGGCTGGCAAAGAAGCATATAAAGCAGAGATGGGCATGAATCAGGATTATTGGATCATGCTGGATCATTGTATCGGCACCACAAGTGCTGTGCAGTCTCGTCCCCCACCCCCCGGCTGGATTCCCCCACTCACCAGCCAGTGCATGCTCCACTCCTCCTCATCTTCTGCTGTCTCACCAGTCACAGGAGGAGCATGGACTTCCCTTCTCGGCCTCCTCCAGCAGCTGCCCACTCAGATGAGGAGGTAGGGAAGGGATTGCTGCAGTGCTGCCTTTGAGTGGGCAGCTGTTGGAGGAGTCAGAGAAGGAAAGTCCATCCTCCTGCTGCGACTGGTGAAATGACCAAAGACGAGGAGGAGCAGAGTGCATGCCAGCTGGTGAGTGGTGGAATCCAGATGTGGGGGATGGGACACAGGACCATGCGGCACTTGTGATACTGGTACGATGATCCAGCATGATCTGACAATACTCATCCATGCCCATTTCTAATATAAAGGTGTTAACATTAACACATGTTAATGTGGTGTCTGCCTAGTGAGTGCTTGATTTACAGCTAACAAGGAACCAATAGCTTCAAACAGGACAAAGGCAGGCTCGATTTCATAACACTGAAGAATCTAAATTTGTTTGATATCTCTAGATACCTAGTATTATATTATATATTATACCTAGAGTGGTAGAATATACCAGATGGGCGGGATATAAATCACTCTCACTCACTCACTCACTCACTCACTCACTCACTCACTCACTCACTCACTCACTCACTCACTCACTCACTCACTCACTCACTCACTCACTCACTCAATCAATCAATCAATCAATCAATCAAATAAATAAATAAATATTTTTATCCAACAGAGTGACTACTTCTTGTTGCCATTCAATACTATCAGTGACCACATTTTCTCTTTCTCCACAACAAGTGGGGGAAAGATGGGTAGTACAGATTTTAAAATCTAGTCTGCTTTTGTCCCTTCCTTTTCCCAAACCTCTCCCTTCCCCTTTATTTTTGGTAACATTGTGCCTGATAGGGACTCCAAATTCTGAAAGCTTACACACAACTTTATGGGGTTTTTTTGGGGGGGGGCAGAGGGGTTGGTATTTTTAATGAGAGTGACCTTGCTAAGGTATTATTCCAATATGGAGCTTGGATTCTACACAGGCTGATAACTGACTGGGTTGTGCTTCTGGTTCCAGATAGATGTGTGGTGCCACTCCAAGTGTAACAAATGAACAGAAGGCTGCTTCATTAATGGCAGGACCAGAAAAAGTAACTTTGTGGGAGTACTATTCCCAGAGTCCCTCTGATGTAAGATTTTGAAAATTATGGTCCAAAGAAGTAACTTGCCTAAACTCTAATTAATCTCCATGGTGCTCTGCAGAGGGTTCTTCCACATATCCTAGCTTCCTTGGCTTCCAATAGAAGTTAAAGGCCTTTCTAAAAGAAGTTTCAGCCCCGCAGCCAATACTGTTGCCACATCAATGTTAACTTATGGAACCTGGAGAAAAGGGAGAACTTTACTTAACTCAGAGAAGAAGAAAAGTTGAGCAAGGGCTGTGTTCACATTGCTACACTGGCCTACACTGAGAGTGGGGTCTGGAGCACTGCAATGCCCTCTCGATCACAGCACAGAACTCTTTCCTTTTGTGTGTGGGCATCCAGCCACACTTTGTGTCCACAGTAACATTTACTGGTCTCTAAGCAGCCAGATAGGATTGTTTAGCCTGGGTTTCTTCATCAATGCAATGAACCAAAGGGGCCCAGGAATTTTTTGCCTATCCCACTCTGACTATATATAAGACATATAGACCAGTAGCCAGGCCATGAGGGTAATTTGGAAAGGGTGGACAATAGCGGTAAGCTCTGTTAAGACATCTGGGGACCTGCAATGGTATGCTTTGAATCATAAACTGTAGGCTTCTGAGGCCAACTTAGACTTGTCTGGCAAATGAACCCAGGAAGGCTTCCCAAAGACTGGACAGCTAGAACCAGACTGAATGTTAGAGCAAGGTCTTGGGGCTGGGGCTTGCCCTTGTTCATCAAGAGAGGAGACCAGTATGGGCCTCTCTGCTCCTTGACTTAGGTTCTGCAGTATTGGGAGGATCCTTTGCAATCTAGGGAAATGTGAACAGGTAATAAAGTTGTGGCCCACCATTACTTGTGTCTCATTTCTTTATTTCTGAGGGTGGGGGCAATGATACGAATATCTCAGCCAATTGAGATTCAAAATGCGTCTATCTGCATCACTTCTCTCTCCCCTCAGCCAAGCATTTCCAAAACTTCCTTCACCACAAGTAAACCTTTTAGTTCAATTCAATACAGTCATAAACTGTTGAAAATCATAGAGAAAATATATATTCCTCATATTTGTGTGTATGAACATCAGAGTACTGCACTCTCTGTCTGCCCTTCTAATGGTGTCTGACAGATAATAATTTTTCCATTGTTTTTTTTTTTGTATTTTTATTTTTTATAAGGGATAACAAAAGGGAAAAGGGAATTGGGATTGATGAGGAAGAGGGGAGACAATAACATACTTTCATCCATTCTGTACCTATTGCCATATCAAGATTTTAAATTATTCTATTTACTCTTTTCTGCCTTCTAGATTCAGTTCTCCTTTCAATATGTACTGTTCACAAGCTGCCTGTTGATTCAGTCCACTTGTTAAATAGATCCCATCTTTCTGTTGCCTTTTGCAAGGGATAGTCCTTCATAACTTCTGATAAAATGTCCATTTCGGCTATTTCCCGTATCTTTTCAATAAGATCTTCTTGTTTCGGTACCGTTGATCTTTTCCAATTTTTCGCATATAAAATTCTAGCTGCCGTAACTATGTATATAACTATATAATTCTTTGACTTATCTATATTTTCAGGTATCATACTCAATAAAAACAGTTCTGGGGTTAATGGCACTTTACAGAGCAATATTTGTTCCAACATTACATGTACTCTTTTCCAATATTGTTTCGCTACTCCACATGACCACCACATATGATAATAGCTTCCCACTTGTGATTCACATTTCCAACACTTATTTGATACATCTGTATACATCTTTGACAATTTTTCTGGGGTCATGTGCCATCTATAAAACATCTTATATATATTCTCTTTAAAGTTCACCGATCTTGTAAGCTTTATATTATTTTGCCATATTTTCAGCCATTGATCAATATCAATGTTATGCCCTATATTTTGTGCCCACTTAATCATACATTCCTTAACCATTTCATCTTGCATCTTAATTTCCAACATATAATTATACATTTTCTTAACAGTTTGTTCTTTTGAACCTAATAAAAGTTTGTCAAAAATCGTTTGCTCTAAGTAGAAGCCTTCTATTTTATCTTTTGTATATCTAGATTCTAGCTGTGCTCTAGGCCACCACTCTATATATATATTCTGTGACTCTAGCTCTTCTTTAGACTTTAGTTCACCATCCTTTTTTAATAGATCTTGATATTTTAAAAAGTTTGTTTTTGTCATAAGACTGGGTTGAATAAAGGCCTCTAACGGTGACACCCATACAGGTATTTTGTAATAAATTTGTTGTACAATTTTTCTCCACATTCCCAGTAAAGCTCTTCTTATCATATGTGAATTAAAAATTTTTTGTTCTTTGTCCTTTTTATACCATAAATAGGCATGCCAGCCTAATTGCAAATCATGTCCCTCCAAGCTAAGTAATCTATCATTTTCTAGAGTTATCCATTCTTTTATCCAATCTAGAATACAAGCTCTATAATACAGAACCCAGTCAGGAAGACCAAAGCCACCCCTCTGCTTAGCATCTTGCATTGTCTTAATTTTAATTCTTGGTTTTTTACCTTGCCATATAAATCTCATGATTATCTTATTAAATTCTTTGAAAAATGACTGTTTTAATATTATAGGGATTGACTGAAATAAGAATAGGATTTTTGGTAAAATAGTCATTTTAATTGCTGCAATTCTTCCCAACAACGATAGTTGTAATTTGTCCCATTTCTCCAAATTGTTCTGTATCTCCTTCATTAGTTTCATGTAGTTATCTTTGAATAATGTACTTGTCTTTTTTGTAATTTGTATTCCTAAATATTGAATTTTCTTCTCCTCATGAAAGTTCGTCTTCCCTATTAGCTCTTGTCTTTCATGTTCTCTCATGTTTTTGGTAAGTAATTTAGTCTTCTTTTGGTTTATTCTCATTCCTGCCATGTCACCAAAAATTCTTAACGTTGTCATCAGGTCCTCTATTGAATCCAATGGTTCTTCCAATATGATAACTAAATCATCCGCAAAGGCCTGGAGTTTGTAGACTTGACCTTTCACTTTTAATCCTTTCAATTCTTTTTTGTTTCTAATTTGTTCGTTTAGTATTTCCAGAGTCAAAATAAACAGGAGTGGGGAGAGTGGGCACCCCTGTCTAGTACCTTTCTGTATTTGGATTTCTTTTGATAGTTCGCCATTGATTTTTACTTTTGCCTTTTGCTCCGTATATATTGCTTTAATTAGTTTCATAAATCTTTCTCCAACCTGCAGTGTTTTCAATGTGTGCATCATAAAATTCCAGTCAAGATTATCAAATGCTTTTTCCGCATCCAAGAATATCATAGCCATCTGTTTCTCCGGGTGTACTTCATAGTATTCCAGGGCATTTAAAACTATCCTTATATTATTCTTCATCTGTCTTTTAGGGAGAAACCCAGACTGATCTTGATGTATCAAGTGGGTTAAAATTCTTTTCAATCTAGTTGCCAGGATAGTCGCATATATTTTGTAGTCCACATTCAACAATGAAATTGGCCTATAATTTTGTATTTCTTTACCTTCTGTGTTTTCCTTATGTATAAGAGAGATTGTTGCTTCAGTCCATGTTGCTGGTATTTTCCCTTCTTCTTCAATGCATTCTAGAAGCTTTTTAAATGGCTGGAGAAGCACCTCTTCCAGTTCTTTGTAATATTCTGCTGGTAGTCCATCTGGGCCTGGTGCTTTCCCATTTTTTTGTTTTTTAAGGGCTTCTGTAATTTCTGCATACGTTATAGGCTCATTTAAGGCCTGAATTTGTTCTTTAGACAATTTCATTTTATTGTGCTTCAACAAATATTCTTCCTGGGCTTCTCCATCCACTTCTTTTTTCTCATATAACTTCCTATAAAAATCTTCCGCAATTTTCTTTATTTCTTCCTGTTTGAATTTTTCTGTTCCCTTTTCGTCTTTCAAAGTTTGGATTATTGTCTTCTCCTTCTCTTTCCTTAATTTGTATGCTAACCATCTTCCTGGTTTATTTGCATTCTCAAAAAAATTTTGCTTTGCAAATTTGAACTTCTTTGCGGTTTCTTCAGTGAGCAATATATTTATCTGATGTTGTGTAAGTTTTATCTTCTCTATAAGTTCTTTGTTTGTTGGGTTTTGTTTCAACTGCCTCTCCTCTATGGCTAATCTACTTTCCAGAGTTGCATATTTTTTCTGTCTTTCTCTTTTTTGTTTTGCTGCAAATCTTATGGCTATTCCTCTAAAAAAGGCCTTACTTGCCTCCCATATCATAAACATTGAGATATCTGGTCTCATATTCTGTTTAAAGAAAAAGTCCATTTCTTCTTTTGCTTGTTTCTTAAATTTTTCATTTTTTAGATGTAATATATTCAGCTTCCAAGTGAATTCTCTTGTTCTACTTCCTATTTGTAACAAAATTGGGTTATGGTCTGCAAATGTATTCGGTAAGATATGTATTTGTTCCAACTCTTTCATTAGGTTTGTTGATATCCAACATGTATCAATCCTTGACCACGATTTATGCCTGTTAGAGTAGAAAGTGTAATCCCTTGTCTTTGGATTACATGTTCTCCATGCATCCACCATATTTAATTCTTCTGCTAATTGTAGAAAATTTCTTGGAATTGTGCTTCTCTTCTTTCTACTAGATTTTTCTGTTTTTGTGTCTAGTTCTCTGTCGAAAACAGCATTATAATCTCCAATTATGCAGTAATGATCATACTCTTTATTTGCCAATTCTCGCTGCAATTGTTTATAAAAGTTTTCTTGATTTCCATTTGGTGCATAAATATTGACTATTAGGAATTTCTTAGATTCTCTTTGGATTTCCACCATTACTATCCTTCCATCCTCTGAGGCAAAAATTAGGGAGGGCTCCCATTCCTTCTTAATAAAGATAGCTACTCCTTTTTTCTTTTTGCTCACGTCTGAAGCCGCAAATAGTTTTCCTAATCTTGGCCATTCTAATAATTTCAAATCCTTTCTTTTCACATGCGTTTCTTGGATGCATATAACATCAGATTTCTGTTTCTGCAGTTGTAGAAAGATCTTTTTTCGCTTTTGGGGTGAGTTTAGGCCGTTTACGTTTACTGATAAAATCTTCAGTTGTTTTCTAGTCATCTTGATTTAAATTACTATCCTTTTGTTTTTTCTTCATCATGCTTCTAGTACATCTTGGCTCTATTGCTTCTTGTTCTTCTGTCTCTGTTTCTGATTCTGCTTGTGATAGTTGGCTTTGTTCCTCTCGAGATCTTTCTTCTGATTCCTTGTTGTCAGTTTTTTTTAGCTTCTTCTCATTTTTTTCTATGAAGTTTTGTGCCTTCATCGGGGATGTTATATTGTATCTCTGTGTATCAATCCGAAAAAATAGCCCTTCTGGTGTTAGCCATCTATATGAGATTCCATTTTGTTGGAGTAGCTGTGCCAAAGATGCATATTCCTTTCTTCTCTGTCTCACTTGCCATGGGATTTGCTTTAAGACATTAATTTTCTTGTCTTCTATTATCAATTGTTTTTCTTGTGAAGCCCTTAAGACCTTATCCCTGATTGCCTTCTTCGTGAATCTCAAATGTACTTCTTTAGGTAAATTATTTTTTCTAACATATGCTGTACTCACTCTGAAGGCTGCTTCCAGACCTTGGCGGAATTCCGCTACATCCATCTCTATTGCTGGTGCAAGGGCTTCACTCATTACTGTCTCCAAGTCCTCAGATCCCTTTTCTGGTACATTTTGGATTCTTAGCATCTTAAGAGCACGTTCCATTTCCAGCATTATTAGCCTGTCCTGGCATTGCCTTTGGTCTCTCTGTATCTGCTGTACACTTTCTTCAGCTTTATCTAGTCTGGTGTCTGTATTTTTCATTTTCCTTTCTATATCTTGTGTTTTAGTTTTGATTTGTGTTACCTGCTCCTTTGTCTCAGTCAATTCTGCCTGTATATACGTCATTTGGTTTGTCATTTCGGTCAATCGTCGATTAATTTGATCAAATCCTGTGGACAGCAGGTTCTGCATAGTGGTCTGCCATTCTTTATCAGACTTTTCTGCTTCCTGAGAGGTTAATTTCCCTAGTGCTGATGTTTGGGCTGGAGAGGTTCCTGGTGTTTGGGATTTGGGGTTGGGGTTTGGTCTCTTTGCAGCCATTATGAAATCAACCCCAGTTCAAAACCTACTATCAACCACCTTCCCTTAACCTTCCCAAATCTTTGCCCAATATTGTAATGTATATATATCACAGGTTTTTAAAAAAAGAAAAAAAATGGCACTTTAAATTTCAACTTCCATATACCACATCTCTTGAATTGTCCACCAAGTCCTTCTGTGAGGATCCAGGCTCCGTAGAACCCCAAAAGCCCAAGAGTTAATATCGTGGAGAGTTCTAGTGTCCCAGGGGTTTTTAACCAAACGGTTGGATGCGCTAACACAGCAGGGAATTCAAACCATATGCAGCCTCACCGAGATAAAAGGCAATCTTCCGGTATTTCCAACTTCTACTGTTTTTTCCAGAACCAGATTAGTAGAGAAGGATAAGAAGAAGAAACAAAGAAAGGAAGAAAAGAGATCTTGCCTTTCCCACCTCAATATTTCCACAGTTCAGTTTCGTTCTTGCTGCAAAATCTCTGAAGAAAAGGGAAAAAAGCTCCAAAGTCAATTAGATATATAAAATCTGCCAATAATATTCTGCTTTCCTCCAGTAGGTGTCTTCCTCTCCTCACGCACAGTCTATCCAGTTCAATACATTGTACATCCACTTAACAACGGCTTCTCCTTTCAGCAGACAAAGCAAGAGGGGGGGGTGTTTTCTCTCCGTAGAAATAAACCTGGCAATGATATTCTGCTTTCCTCCAGTAGGTGTCGTCTGCTCCCCCATACACAGTCTATCTAGCAGAGTCGATTGTACATTGTAAATCCACTTAACAAAGTATGTGGCGGGGGGGGAAATTTTCCCCCCACAAAGATAACATGTCGTCTCAAAGCTTCGGTACTCGATCTGTTATTAAAAGTTCTGTCAAGTACTTTGCCACAGTCAAACAGGATCAGTCCACAATTATTTAGTTCATCAGCAATTCCCAGGCACAGTCTTATTTTTCTGACCTTGGCACGGTCCGGCCAGAGTTAGTTTCGCTTTTAGGCTAGTTCATTAAAATAGGACCGTGCTTCAAAAGATTTGCCGCTTCTAAGCTTTCTTTCGGTCTTATCTCTTTTATCAGTTCGTTAGCTTAAAAGGCTCCAAGTTTTATTTATTATTGTCCATTTTTAACTACAATCATCAGCTCTCCTCTTTCCTCGGAAATTCCGGAGTACTCACTGCTTTTTGTCACCAAAATGGCGCTTCCGTTCCAGCTTGTGCCTCGTGGATCTCTTCAGAGGGAAAAAAGACAGGCCGCCGCCCCTCAATTCTTCCTCCGATGCCCACGTTCGGTCCAGAAGAACTTCTCCTAGCTCTTCCGCCACCCTTTTGATCTCCTAAGGGTGCCAAGCTGGTCGGTTTTCGGCATTCCTCAGGAGCTTCACCCGAGTGCAGCCAAACAGTGCAGTGACAAGCTCCGCCTCCAATAATTTTTCCATTGTGAAGTAGGACATGCAAAGGAGTCTTCTTGATTAGATTATTCTATAATTCATTTTGTTGATGAGGTTTCCTTCTCTCGCTTGTTCAAATTGTACGTGTTCATCATTTCCCTTTGATAAAGTATAATCTTCAAATTATGCCCTTTGCTTTTGTAAGCTAACAAGGTATACAAAACATAATGTTTATTTTTAAGTAGGTGCAAATACAAATACTGAATTGTTATGAATTTGTATACTTTTTTTGGTCTTCAGTAAGAATTTGAGAGCTGTATATTAATATGTTGTTACCTTGATCATCCTCCTTCTGTCAGAGATTTGACATCATTGTGGCTGTTCTACTTTGGACATGGCAGCTATATCGTAAGTACGCAGGGCGATCTTTGAAAAGTGTTCAGAAACTTTAAGTAATCCAGAATACTCTGTGGCAGAGTTTTGAATGTTGGTTAAATTCTTCTAGCTGCACAGCAGAAATGCAAGGATTCACAGAGCAGAATACCATAAAGTTCTCCAATTAAGTTCACCCCCTTTTCTCATCAAGCTGCCACTTACAGTCTCAATAACTCACTCTGAAATGTTAGTAGGAGAAAGAATAGAAGGTTTCATTTCTTACAATTGAACAGACTAACAAAACATCACTGTTTTTAGCAAAGGTCTCAGCAGACTCACTGACTGCCAAGAGACTTAAGAGAAGGAAAAAAGAGCAGAGCAGAAATGTGGAGCTCTCTTTGAATTCAAATGCAGGTAAGGAACAATTGGTTAGTGATTAATAGATTGACAGTCACCCCAGCCGAGAAAGGTCCCTCAGAGTGAAACCTACTAGAGGCAGCATGTAAGTTTGCAAAAAAACGAGCAATCCACAAACCCTCCAATATACTTTGGGTGGATTGTTGGCAAAGGATGATTGCAGAGAATGTGAGGGTCTCTTTGGAAAATAGCTTCATTGGCAACCATTCATTTTATGGCAACATCTCAAACTGCTGACTCTGATCTATAAAACTTTAAGGGAGTTGGGGGCATTCTCCTACATAGACCTATCTGGGTTTGAAGATATTTCAGGGAGGCCCATCTCTCAGCCCCGCCACCCCCCTTAGAGGAAAATTTGGCAGGCATACAAAATAGAGCTTTGCCAGTGGCTGCTGAATCTCACCATCAAAAGAAGCAATACTGGGCTCCTCCCTCTCATGCATCCACTAGCACCTTGTTATTCAGAGAGGCCTTGGGCATTTAAGTTGTATTGTGATAGACGGATCTGTACCGGCTTTGGCTTGGTGCATTCTTAATGATATTTTAATTTATTTCTATGGTTTAATTTTATTTGTTTTTATTGGAGTTTTACAGTTGTCAGAAAATTTGACTGCCATTTTTAGCAAAAAAGATGATATATACATTTAAATAAACAAATAATGCATTCATGAAATTATAATATAGTCATTCTATATGTGACCTCAGGTGTGTAAGAATTAGTTGGAGTGTGAGAAGCTGCATTAATAATTGCTGTAATATTGTCAAAATTTTTATTAACAATCATATTGTTCTATATCCTGATTCCTATAGTCATCTAAAATATAGGTGATTGTTTGGTAAAGGTCACCTACTGTAGCTGTTAAATGTTAGACACATTTATCATTTTTTGATTCAATAAAGGTTTCCCAATATCTACTTACTGGTTAATAGAGAACCAATATTTCTGTCTTTTTCCTTTTGCTGGGATTTATTTAACCGCCTGTGAAAGTCACAGATATAATTTATTCTTTGTCACCATAAGCCTTGAAGATGCTTTGTCTTATTTAAAACTCAGTAAGAATGGCAACGTTTCACATCCTTCTCCCTCAAATAGCAGTATTAGTATCAGTATTAAGAATCATCGAATCATAGCAAAATGAAGTTGGAAGGGGCCTACAAGGCCATCAAGTCCATCCCCCTGCTCAAGACAGGAATACAAGGCATATCTGTCAGGTGATTATTGTTACATACAGCACTGATGTTACCTGTCTGTCATGGGGTTGGAGGGAAAGTTCCATCCTATGGGGAGTGGAAGGCGGGACATCAGGAGGAGGGGCTGTACTGTATATATATGTGGAGCGTGTGTGGAGAAGTTTAGGAGTTGGAGAAGCTGAGAGAAGAAGCTGGGGTGGGAGTCTGTGTGTCAGACAGGGTACTACTGTGTGTCAGTCAGTACCAACCTGATAGGTTCAGGTGTCTGTATGGGTAGCCAGAACTGATAGGTTCAGGGTCTGTGCTTCAAGTTAAAAGTGTTCTGTGTGAACCAAACTGGTGTATGTATGATTGAGACTAAGCCACGTTACTGTATCTTATTCACTTGTTCATTTTATTTTCCCTGTGTGTTCTTTAAATAAACCTTATTCTTTTATTTGTTGAAAATCCATTCCTGGTCTGTGTGACTCCTTACAGGGAATGGTTGGTGGCAGCTTAGTGAAACTGTGGCATATCCCAGTAGGTCTGGGTTTGTCACATTGATTGGTGTCCAGCGTGTGGGATACGACTGGTCCAGTTGTCCAGTGGTACAGCAAAGCCTTGGCAAGTGTGCCCAGAGCAAGGGGGGTCTAGTCAGGGACAATCTGAGGGCGCGTAGGTAATCTTCTAGGTGTACCTCACGGGGAGGTGCGCTAGTGGAAGAACGTGCCAACTGGGGACTAGATTAGGGAGCTCTGAGGCAACCTGTTTTGGCGGGAAAAAGGCTGAGGCAAAACTGTGTAAAGTAGAAGTGATTTAGCCTGCCTGCTGAGAGGCCTAGCAGAGGGGGGTAGACTCTGGCTCGCAACTGTTGCAAGTTAGTGCTGAAGAACAGCAGCAATCTGTGGAAGGCTGGTTCTGAGGCAAAAGAAAAGAAAAAAAAGTGGTCGCTTTATTTGGAGGCTTGACTTTTGAAAGCAGCCTGTTCTGGGGGGGGATTATGCCCTTGACTCGAAGCCAAATGGCAGAAATGGGTGAAGTGAAAGACCCCCAGGTAGACCAAGGTTCTGAGGATGAATTTGGCTCAGTGCAGGGTGACAGCACGGGAGAACAGAACCCAGAACTCAGGAAAATGCTCATAGCCCAACAGCATGAACTGAGGATGAGGCAATTTGAAATGGAGGAAAGATTAGAGAGAGAAAAAATGGAGGAAAGGGAAAGAGAGAAACAAAGGCAATTTGAAATAGAGAAAATGGAAAGAGAAGAAAGAATGGAGAGGGAGAGAGAGAAAATTGCTCTGGAAAAAGAAAGAATGGCGTTTGAGTTAAGAAAACTGGAACTGATGAATCAGAACAATAATAACAATAGGGATTCTGAGGGAGGCCAATTGTCTAAAGCTGACCTGAAGAAATTCCCTGTGTACCACAAGGGAGATTGTCCTGAGGTGTTCTTTTCCCTAGTGGAAAGAGCGTTTGTGGACTTCTCAGTAAGGGAAACTGAGAAGATGACCATTATGCGATCTTTAATCAGTGGCAGCCTGGCAGAAGTCTATGCAGAGATGCCAGAGGAGCTGCTAAAAGATTTCGCAGAGTTTAAAAAACTGGTGTTTGCCAGACATGGGATAAATGCGGAACAGCTGAGGCAAAGATTCAGGTCACTCACAAAGAAACCAGAGCAGACTTTTACCCAAGTGGGGGCCCAATTGGTGAGGCTGCTAGAGAAATGGCTATCTCAGGAGGGGACAGAGACCTTTCAGCAGCTCAAAGACTTGATAGCGCTGGAACAGTTCTATTCAGTCCTGCATGGGGAACTGAAATTCCAGGTGAGGGAAAGGAAACCGAAATCTGTGGCAGAGGCAGCCGAGATCGCAGATTTTATTTCCCAAATAAGAAAGCCCTTGGGTGAGGGGAAATCGATGGGGAAACCTAAAGAAACCTACAGCAAGTACTCTCAGGGACCAGGGAAAAGCCAGCAAGGGGGAGGGGCCCATGGTGAAGGGAAGCCCTCAGACATGAAACCAAGACCTCAGATTTTGGAGGGAAAACCAAAACAAGATGAGAAAGACTCAAAATATAGCAGAAAATGTTATTTCTGTCAGGGAAAGGGCCATCTAATCTCAGAGTGTGAGAAATTAAAGCAGCTAAAAGGAATTGTGCCTCAGGATTCGAGTGGAACCAAGCCAAAAGCTGTGTTCTGTGTCCAGAAAGAGCAAAGCTCCTTGTCACTGAGGGAGCCTGTTGCCATGGCTACTCAATCTGGAACAGTTACATCTGCTGATCAGGCTGAGGAAAATGGTCCTCTTGTGGAGGTCAGGTGCTGCTTACTTGTGAGAACAGATTCACAGTTGTTTGAAACAGCAGGGGTGGACGTAGGAATACTTGACCATCAGTATCGCGGGTTAAGGGATACTTGTTCCCAGGTGACCCTGTGCCATCCAGATATTATTCCTAGGGAGTATGTAATCCCAAATGAGAGCATAAAGGTGGCAGGGATTGAGGGACAGGTGATCTCGCTGCCAGTAGCTGAGGTACCTATGAACTTTCAAGGCTGGAGGGGAGTTTGGCGGCTAGCGATTTCATCGACTCTGCCAGCAGCCGTGCTCGTGGGAAATGACCTGGCTGAACATGTGAAACGGGTGCTAGTGATTACACGTTCACAAGCCACCACGGGGACAGTTCAGGGGGGTACTGATGAGCCAGAGACGGAAGCAGAGGGGAGTTCAGAAGCTGTGGTGGAAACCTTGGCCACGGACAGCCGATTTGGCCAAGAGCAAAAGGCAGACACCACTCTCCAAAAGTGTTTTGAACAGGTGACTGACGCCCAGCTAACACCTGAAACCCCAGTGAGATTTCTAGAGAAAAAGGGGATTTTGTATAGAGAGACCCTGAGGAATATCTCAAAAGGGGGAGATGGGATCAGAAGTCAGCTAGTGGTACCTGAAAAGTATCGCTCCATGATCTTACAAAGGGGGCACTCTGACATGTTTGCTGCGCACTTAGGGGTGAACAAAACACAGCAGAGAATCACACAGAATTTTTACTGGCCTGACATAGGGAAGCAGATCAGGGAGTTCTGTAAACAATGTGATGTGTGTCAAAGGCAGGGGAATAGCCGCGACAGGACCAAAGCAAAGTTGTGCCCTTTGCCTGTGATTGACACTCCGTTCAAATGCATAGGGGTGGATATTGTGGGACCTTTGCCCAAGGCCACAAAGAGAGGGAACAGGTTCATTCTCACCATTGTGGACCATGCCACGAGGTACCCTGAAGCCATACCCTTGACTAACATTGAAACTAACACAGTGGCAGATGCCTTGGTGGGGTATATGTCCAGGATGGGATTTGCCTCAGAAATAATCACAGATTTGGGAGCATCGTTCACATCGAAGCTCATGAAACGGTTATGGCAAATCTGTGGAATTAAGCACAAGGAAACCACTGCCTATCACCCTGAAAGTAATGGGTTAACTGAGAAGTTCAATGGGACTCTAATGCGCATGATTAGGGCTTACTTGGCAGAGAATCCAAACAATTGGGACCAGAAGCTGCAATCCCTTTTGTTTGCTTATCGATCAGTGCCACAAGCCAGTACCGGGTTCAGTCCGTTTGAACTTTTATTTGGGAGAAGGGTGAAAGGGCCCCTTGATTTGATCAAACAAAATTGGGAGCAGATCACCCAGGATGACCCACAAGATGTAGTGACCTATATAGACTCTTTAAGGAATGACCTAAAGAGAAACCTAGAGCTAGCAGCAGAGACCCTGCAAGCTCAAAAGGTCAGAAAGAAAGCTTGGGATGAACACAAAGCCAGGGAGAGGCACTTTAACCCAGGGGAGGAAGTGCTTTGGCCTAGGCTCTGCAAAGAGAACAAACTGCAGCTGGGTAGCCCAGAAATAAAAGACTTGGGTCACATAGTAGGGGGAGGAGTGATCAAACCCCTAGAGGCTAAGATAGAAGCAGTTCGTGATTGGCCTAGACCCAACACCAAGAGAAAAGTCAAATCATTTCTTGGGTTGGTGGGCTACTACAGAAAGTTCATCCCGAGGTTTAGCGAGATAGTGACTCCGCTGACCGATCTGACGAGGAAGAAGACTGATGACCGCATCCCGTGGACCAGCGACTGTGAGGAGGCGTTCCAGAGGTTGAAGGAGGCCCTCATCAACTATCCAGTGCTGCGTGCTCCAGACTTCGACCGGGAGTTCATCATCTACACTGATGCGTCTAACAGCGGGGTAGGAGCAGTTCTTTGCCAGGAGGATGAAAATGGTGACCAGCATCCAGTGTCCTACCTGAGTAGGAAACTCCAGAAAGGTGAGAGACATTTGGCAACCGTGGAGAAGGAGTGTTTGGCCATAGTCTACGCGATCCAGAAGGCCAAGCCTTACATCTGGGGAAGACATTTTGTTCTGTGCACTGACCATTCACCACTGCAATGGTTAAAGACAATGAAAACCCACAATAGTAAACTTATGAGGTGGGCTTTAAACCTGCAGGACTATGACTTTGAAGTGAAGGTGGTCAGAGGGTCAGTGAACTGTGTTGCTGACGCCTTGTCAAGAAGACCCGAAGAATGAAGATGGCGAAAGAAACATGGACTATGTATATATTTTGGTGACGAAAGGTTAAATGTACTTGTTTATTAAACATGTTGGTTTGTATGAATAAAGGTAACCTGATGTATTGTAAATGGTAAATGTTTAACTTAGAGTGTAAGTATAAGTAAGTATGATATTGTATGTATAACTGTTTTTGTGTGTTTTAACCAGGTTGTTTTTTGGTGAAAAGCACCTTAGCTTTCCCCCTACAAAACAACTTATAAAGAGGGGAGGTGTTACATACAGCACTGATGTTACCTGTCTGTCATGGGGTTGGAGGGAAAGTTCCATCCTATGGGGAGTGGAAGGCGGGACATCAGGAGGAGGGGCTGTACTGTATATATATGTGGAGCGTGTGTGGAGAAGTTTAGGAGTTGGAGAAGCTGAGAGAAGAAGCTGGGGTGGGAGTCTGTGTGTCAGACAGGGTACTACTGTGTGTCAGTCAGTACCAACCTGATAGGTTCAGGTGTCTGTATGGGTAGCCAGAACTGATAGGTTCAGGGTCTGTGCTTCAAGTTAAAAGTGTTCTGTGTGAACCAAACTGGTGTATGTATGATTGAGACTAAGCCACGTTACTGTATCTTATTCACTTGTTCATTTTATTTTCCCTGTGTGTTCTTTAAATAAACCTTATTCTTTTATTTGTTGAAAATCCATTCCTGGTCTGTGTGACTCCTTACAGGGAATGGTTGGTGGCAGCTTAGTGAAACTGTGGCATATCCCAGTAGGTCTGGGTTTGCTCAAGACAGGAATACAGTAAGAATGGCAACGTTCCACATCCTTCTCCCTCAAATAGCAGTATTAGTATCAGTATTAAGAATCATGTGAAAGTCACAGATATAATTTATTCTTTGTCACCATAAGCCTTGAAGATGCTTTGTCTTATTTAAAACTCAGTAAGAATGGCAACGTTCCACATCCTTCTCCCTCAAATAGCAGTATTAGTATCAGTATTAAGAATCATCGAATCATAGCAAAATGAAGTTGGAAGGGGCCTACAAGGCCATCAAGTCCATCCCCCTGCTCAAGACAGGAATACAAGGCATATCTGTCAGGTGATTATCTATCTATTTATTTATTTATTTATTTATTTATTTTATTTATATCCCGCCTATCTAGTCGCGAAGACTACTCTAGGCGGCTTACAACAAAGTTAAAATACAATAAAAATAAAACAACAAATTACAAAACAGGTAAAAGTAAAAAGACAATTTAAAAAAAAAATAAGAAAATCAAAAATAATCTGGTGAGAAGGCCTGCCGAAACATCCAGGTCTTTAATAGATTCTTGAAAGTGCCCAGCGAGGGAGCTCCGCGAATGTCAGGAGGTAAGTTATTCCACAGGCGAGGAGCCACCGCCGAGAAGGCCCTATTTCTTGTTTTCTCTTTCCGGGCCTCCCTCGGCGTTAGGCTCCTCAGCCTCACCTCCTGGCTCGCCCGTGTGACCCGGGTAGAACTTGGTGGGAGAAGGCGCTCCGCCAGGTATCGAGGCCCTAAACCGTTTAGGGCTTTATACGTAAGCATTAGCACTTTGAAGTCGATGCGGAACCTGATGGGCAGCCAATGCAATGCGGCCAGAGTGGGCGAAATATGTTGGAATTTTTTCACTCCACTGAGTAATCTGGCCGCCGCATTCTGCACCACCTGTAATTTCCGCAGCAGCCTCAAAGGAAGCCCCACGTAGAGCGCATTACAGTGGTCTAATCTTGAGATTACGAGCGCATGTACTAAGATGGTGAGCGCCCCCACTTCCAGGTAGGGCCGCAGCTGGGCTATCCGCCTAAGGTGAAAAAAGGCGGTGCGGACCACCGATGCCACCTGTGACTCCATGGAGAGCACCGGGTCCAGATGGATCCCCAAGCTGCGTACCCCATCCCTTGCAGGGAGAGTCACCCCCCCAAAGGAGAGGGAGTTTCCCAAATCCCCGACTGTGGGGGGGCCCACCCTCAGCACTTCCGTCTTGTCCGGGTTCAGCCTAAGCCCGTTCTCCTGCATCCATTCCAGTATAGTCCCCAGGCAGCGCTGGAGGCACAGGACGGCTTCTCCTGCGGTTGGCAAAAAGGAGATGTAGAGCTGCGTGTCGTCCGCATACTGGTGACATGAAGCACCACACCCCCTGATGACCCCACCCAGCGGCCTCATATAGATGTTAAATAGCATTGGGGAGATAATCGACCCCTGTGGAACCCCACAATTGAGGCTCCACGGGGCCGAGACCCTCTCCCCAAGCTGAACTTTCTGGGGACGGTCCTCCAAGAAGGAACGGAGCCAGGACAATGCCAGGCCACCTATTCCCAACTCGGAGAGCCTCCCCAGGAGGATACCGTGGTCAATGGTATCAAAGGCCGCTGAGATGTCGAGGAGGACCAACAGGGACACTTTGCCCCTATCGGCCTCCCTCAGTAGGTCATCACACAGGGCGATCAAAGCCGTTTCTGTGCCGTGGCGCGGCCTGAAGCCCGACTGGAATGGATCCAGGGCATCTGTTTCTTCCAAGAGCGCCTGAAGTGATATGGCTACATTATCTATGTTTTTCTTGAATGCCTCCAGCACTCATCAGCTCCTGAGGTAATTGGTTCCACTGTCATAGGAGGTTTTTCCTGTTGTTCATCAGAAATCTGGCTTCCTTTAACTTGAGCCCATTGTTGCATGTCCTGCACTCTGGGATGACAGAGAACAAAAGTGCTATCATATCACCCCTCCATCCTGTTTTCTGAAGACTAAACATGCCCAATTCTTTCAGCCTTTTCTCGTAAGGCTTGGTTTCCAGCCCTTGATCATCCTTTCCACCCTCCTCTGAACTTGTTCCAATTTGTTAACATCCTTCTTGAAGTGTGGTTTCCAGAACTGGACATAATACTCAAGGTAAGGCCTAACCAGTGCTGAATAGAAGGGAACTAGCACCTCATGGGATTTGGAAACTATACTTCTATTAATGCAGCCTAAAATAGCATTTGCCTTTTTTGTAGCCATATCACATTGTTGGCTCATATTTAACTTGTCATCTATGACAATTCCAGGATCCTTCTCACTCATAGTTTTGCTGAGCCAGGTATCCCCCATCTTGTAACTGTGCAATTGGTTTCTTTTTCCAAGGTGTAGTACTTTGCACTTATCCCGTTGAATTTCATTCTGTTGTTTTGGCCCAGTGCTCTATCCTATCAAGGCCATTTTCTTTTTTTCTCTTTTTTTAATTTTCTATAACTATAACAAAAACAAAAACATATACATAAAACATATAAACTCAAATACAATAACTGTGTTCCCCACCACCATGTACGGGACCTCTTGCCTTCTTCTTCTTCTTCTTCTTCTTCTTCTTCTTCTTCTTCTTCTTCTTCTTCTTCTTCTTCTTCTTCTTCTTCTTCTTCTTCTTCTTCTTCTTCTTCTTCTTCTTCTTCAAAACTGCATAGATTCTTGATTTGGAGCTTTCCCTTTCCCCCTTATTAGCACATATTCCAAAAATGTGCCCCATATTTCATAAAAATTATTCTTTTTCAACTCTCCTTTCTTAATCTTTAAATTGCAAGTTAATTTATCATTCATTGTTATATTCCATATTTCTTTGCACCATTCTTCAATTTGCAATTCAGTTTTTGATTTCCATTGCCTAGCAATAATCAATCTAGCTGCTGTTAATAAATTAGTTATCAATTCTTTAGTCATTTTGTCATATTCCACATTCTCATATATTGATAACAAAGCAATCTCAGCATTACATTCTATATCTTTTCCACACATATAGCTTAATTCTTTGAAAATTTGTTTCCAAAATCTTTGCACTTTTTCACATTCCCACCACATATGAAAGTATGTACCAACTTCTTTCTCACATTTCCAACAGACATTCAGATGATTGGCATTAATCTTGTTTAATTTTAACGGTGTTAAATACCATTTTAAACTGAGTTTAAAGAAGTTTTCCCTTATTCTTACCGACATAAATCTTAAAACCCTCATTTTCCATATCTTCCTCCATTCTTCTTCATTTATTCTTTTTCCAATGTCTTGTTCCCACACTATTTTCAATCCCTCTTTCTCACTTTCTTCTTCCTCTAAATTAAGAAGTAAGTAGATTTTACTCACTGTACCTTTTACTGAGTAAGTCATCTGAATGTCCTCATATGACAATAGAAATTGTTCATATTTTGTATATTCTCTACCTTTATTATATTTATTTACCCATTCCTTAGTCCATCTTTCTAGTTGTTCATAATTCAACCATTGATCTATTATCTCCCTAAACTTCTTTCCAAAACCCCAACCCTTTAACAAAATCTTTAATGTTGGCCATTCCATGCAATCAAATGCCTTGAATATATCTAATGATAAAATGCCTGCCTTCAATTTATTTTTTTCTATATTATATATAATATTCAAGACCCTCCTAGTTAAATTTTCCATTTGCCTACCCTTCAAAAAACCATTCTGATCCTCTTTAATATATTTTGTAATAAATTTATTAATTCTATTTGCAAGTATTGCTGTAAATATCTTTGCATCTTGATTTAATAATGAAATAGGTCTATATGAAATTGGGTCTGTTATGTCTTTATTAGGCTTTGGGATAAGAGTTATCAATGAATGTTTCCATGAATCTGGTATTCTCTCTCCTTCCAATATTTCATTATAGAGCACTTTTAGTTTAGGGATCAATATTAGTTTAAAAGTTTTATAGTATTCCGAACCTAATCCATCAAAACCTGGAGTTTTACCATTTTTTATTTTATTAATAATCTCTGTAATCTCTTCCTCTTTTATCTCTTTATCTAAATCTTTTTTTATCATTCTCTGATATTTTACTCTTAACATTTTCTTTAATATAAGTTTCTATATCTTCTTTTGATGCACTATTACCTTTGCATAAATTTTGATAAAAATCTTCTATAATCTTTAGTTTTTCTTTCATTGAACTATAATTTTTCCTGTTTTATCTTTAATCACTCCAATTATATTTTTTGCTCTTTTAGTTTGAACCATTCTAGCTAAAAGTTTTGAATTTTTATTACTATATTCAAAAAAATTCCTCCTAGCGTATATCAGGTCCCTCGGAACCCTTTCTAATTCTAAACCACTGGTTCTTAACCTTGGGTTACTCAGGAGTTTTGGACTGCAACTCCCAGAAGCCTTCACCACCAGCTGTCCTGACTGGGGTTTCTGGGAGTTGCAGTTCAAAAGCATCCGAGTAACAAAGGTTAAGAACCACTGCTCTAAACCTTCTAATTCCTTTCTTTTAGCTTGTATCTCTAGTATTTTTTGTTATCTCTATCTATAAAATATTTACTTTCTAAATCCTTTAATGATTCTTCAATTCTTTTTACATTTTCCTCATCAAGGCCATTTTCAATCTTGTTTCCCCAAGGTAAAACTGGACAACACCACTACAAAAAAAACTTAAAATATACACAACACTCACCATACCAATATAAATACCCCGTTTCTCCCAGCAATTAAAATTCCACCAAAAAACTTATGACCCCGCATTTAAACTCAATACTGCACTTGGGTAAAAGCTGTTCTTGAATCTGCTTGTCCTTGCTTTCAATAGCCTGAATCTCCTTCTCGATGGCAATAGTTCAAAGAGCTGATGTCCCGGATGAGAGGAGTCCTTCAGTATATTAGATATCTTCCTCTTACATCTGTTCTTATACAATTCTTCCAAAGAGGGGAGTGAACAGCCAATGATGTTTTGGGCCGTCTTGATCACCCCTTGAATTGCCTTTTTCTCTGCCACTGTGCAGCTCGTAAACCATACACAGAGACAGTAGGATAATATGCTCTCAATCGAACTCCGATAGAAGGTGATCAACAAACTCTCAGTCAATTGTTGTTTTCTAAGAGTCCTTAGAAAATACAACCGTTGTTGCGCCTTCCTAATTAACGCCGCGGTGTTTGCACTCCAAGTCAGGTCATTTGTTATGATGGTCCCAAGAAACTTACATTCAACCACCTGTTCCACACAAACTCCATCTATATACAGTGGCTGAATGTCTGCTCTTTTTTTCCTATAGTCCACTATAAATTCCTTGGTTTTTTGGATGTTAAATAGAAGATTGTTTTTTTTTTGCACCAGCGGGATAGCTGTAATACCTCATCCCGATACGCAGACTCATCATCCCCGGAAATAAGTCCTACTAGTGTAGTGTCGTCTGCGAATTTGATAATCCTATTACTGGGATGGTTATTGGTGCAATCCGATGAATAAATGGAGAACAGTAGTGGACTGAGGACACAACCTTGTGGAGTGCCAGTGCTGAGTATCTTGTCAGTGGAGATGTAGTCATTCAGTTTAACCCTTTGTGGACGATTTGTTAAAAAATCCAAAATCCACAGACAGATAGAATCTGGAAAATCTATTTCATCTCAAAGTATTGAATCTCCTGGCCCTTCCCACTTGGCACTCAAAGAAACATTCCTACATTATCACGCAGCTTTCTGAGAACCCCCCCCCCCAATCAAGGTCAACTCTGCAGCGCTGCAGGCAAAGACTAACACATAGATGACTCATAACCCGTCATTAACATATTTAAGATAAGCTGCACAATGGTTCACACAAATTCACAAACTTGGCAGCCACTAACCCTGCTGTCTTGTCAAGGCTGACAAGAGGTATTTTCTGGGTTCGGAAATAAAGCACCGGGCAAACATGAAATAATAATGCATGCCTCATCACCATGACAAAGGTCATCCAAACAGACACTATGCCACCAAAGCCACTTTTCCCATGAAATGAAAACAAATCTACAAATTTAAAGATTAAAATGCACACACTCATTCAATAGCACTAATTGTGCTTTCGGGTCCTTTTGTAATTTTAAATGGTTCCATCTGTCTTCAGCCTATGATGCACAGGAGACTATCAGGCCTAGATTTGTGGGTGGGTGGGGTTTCCATTTGAGCTGGTTTTCAGAAAACACTTTTTCATATAGCAGCAATCTGAGATAATGCTATATAAAAGGGCAATGCTTTTCTTCAATTATAAGGAAATGTGATTCAACTATATAGATAGAAATATCTGAAGTCCCTGGGGTGTGCAAGCATGTATACAACATGCATTCTGGTTATGAGGTATATCCTTCTAAAAATATAAAGTACAAAATATGCAACCACTAATATAAAAGTGGAACAGTGCTTCACCAAAGGCTCCTTGAATTTTTCTGAGAGAAGATAAACATCTAAACATGATTTAATTTTATACCTGTACTGTAGTTTCATTTTGTTTTTGCATTGATCTGTGAAATCCTCTCTAAATTATCTCAAAATGCATATTTAAAATTTAAGTGTATATTGTGAGAAGAGCATTGTTAAAAACTCATGGCTAAATGCAGAAATAGAAGAGTAGTATGGATACCGATATCAGCTTGATTATGTTCTCTGCAGCCAAAGATGGAGAAGCTCTATACAGTCAGCAAAAACAAGACCTGGAGCTGATTGTGGCTCTGATCATCAGCTTCTTATAGCAAAATTCAAGCTTAAACTGAAGAAAGTATGAAAAACCATTGGGATAGTCAGGTATAATCTAAACCAAATCCCTTATGAATACACAGTGAAAGTGAAGAACAGATTTAAGGAACTAGATTTGGTGGACAGAGTGCTTGAAAACTATGGATGGAGGCTCGTAACAGGCAGCAACAAAAACCATCCCAAAGAAAAGGAAATGCAAGAAAGCAAAGTGGCTGTCCAACGAGGCCTTACAAATAGCAGAGAAGAGAAGGGAAACAAAATGCAAGGGAGACAGGGAAAGTCACAGAAAATTGAATGCAGAATTCCAAAGAATAGGAATTCTTTCAATGCAAAGAAATGGGGAAAATAATATTTTATTTATTTATTTATTGCATTTATATGACGCCCATCTAGACATAGTCTAGGAAAAACCAGAGATCTGTTCAAGAAAATTGGAGATATTAAAGGAACATTTTGTGCAAATATGGACATGATAAAGGATAAAAATTGGAGGGACCTTACAGAAGCAGAAGACATCAAGAAGAGGTGGCAAGAATACACAGAGGAATTATATCAGAAAGATCTGGATATCCCGGATGACCCAGATGGTGTGACTGCTGACCTTGAGCCAGACATCCTTGAGAGTGAAGTCAAGTGGGCCTTAGAAAGCATGGCTAAAAACAAGGCCAGTGGAAGTGCTGGCATTACAGCTAAACTATTTAAAATCTTAAAAGATGACGCTGTTAAGATGCTACACAAGTTTGGAAAACTCAGCAGTGGCCAGAGGATTGGAAAAGATCAGTCTACATCCCAATCCCAAAGAAGGGCAGTGCCAAAGAATGTTCCAACTATCATAAAATTGCACTTATTTCACACACTAGCAAGGTTATGCTCAAAGTACAAGGTAGGCTTCAGCAGCATGTGGACCGAGAACTCCCAGAAGTACAAGCTGGATTTCGAAGGGGCAGAGGAACTAGAGAAGAAATTGCTAACATGCACTGGATTATTGAGAAAGTCAGAGAGTTCCAGAAAAACATCTACTTCCGCTTCATTGACTACACAAAAGCCTTTGACTGTGTGGACCACAGCAAACTATGGCGAGTCCTTAAAGAAATGGGAGTGCCTGACCACCTTGTCTATCTCCTGAGAAACCTGTATGTGGGACAGGGAGCAACAGTTAGAACTGGATATGGAACAACGGATTGGTTCAAAATTGGGAAAGGAGTACGAAAAGGCTGTATCTTGTCCTCCTGCTTATTTAACTTATATATAGAATACATCATGCGAACGGCTGGACCTATCCATTCTGAAGGAAATCAACCCTTAGTGCTCACTGGAAGGACAGATCCTGAAGCTGGGACTCCAATACTTTGGCCATCTCCTAAGGGGAAAAAAAAGAGTCCCTAGAAAAGATCCTGATGTTGGGAAAGTGTGAAGGCAAGAGAAGAAGGGGACAACAGAGGACGAGATGGTTGGACAGTGTCATTGAAGCGACCAACATGAATTTGACCAAAATCCGGGAGACAGTGGAAGACAGGAGCGCCTGGCATGGTCTGGTCCATGGGGTCACAAAGAGTCAGACATGACTTAACAACAGCATGGATAGCAAATGAATACATGTGTATTTTCTGTCAAAAGTCTGTGCTTGAATGTATGTTTTTTATATATTTAGGTTTTAATCTATGGATCCTAAGAAATGACCCAAGGTACTGTACACCTCCTGTGTGAGCAAAGGCAGAAGTCCAAATGCAGACAGAGAGGTATATTGTAATGGTCCTCATTTCAGCAGAGTCCAGGAAACCCACAAAATAGGAGAAGACACTACCAGCATTTTCTGCCCTGGTTAGTATGAGGCTACTGGGGCTTAGGCAAGGCCTGTTCCTCCAACATGGATTTTTATATTCCACAGGATTACTGTTTTGTCTGCAATGCCATATGGATTTGTTTCCATGTAGATATGGGTAGGATGGCACTGTTAAACTATTGAGAAATGTGTCTTAGCATCAGAATGCCACATTTACATGCCCATGAAAATGAGTGGCTCATTTTTTATAGGATTTGTCAAAGTCCAAGATATCCCAGGCAGCCTCTCACCAGGGGCAAGGGTACCAGGATCCAGTCCACCACACAGGGTATCAAGTCCAAAGACACTCACTGCACAGTTGGTTGTGACCAAGCAGAGGCAGGACCACAGGGCTGGGAGCATGGAGCCAGAACAAGGCACCAAGATACAGGAGACCAGCAGAAGTAAGCAGGGAGCAAGGCAGGAGCAATAACTGGAACAGGTGCACAAACACTGGAGTCCAAACATAGAGAGTCAGGAGAAAAGCAGAGGCAAGAGCAGTGGCTGAGGCAGGAAGAGGAGCAGATTGCCTAGGCTCCAGAGCAGCAAGACAGTAAGGACAGCCAAAGACATTTATTGCTGAGGCAAGTTCTGGGAGGGAGAACCATTCCTTAAATAGGCCTTCCCTCCAGGCTTCCAGGTGAGCCTCATGAGTGGCCCAGCAGCTACTACACCAGCCAGGGCTTGGGCCTGCAAACCAGGCCATTCCTTGGTCAGGCTGGCCCAATCCTGCAGCTGCCAGGGCAGTGTGGGCCAAATCCTGACAGGATTCCTCTCAATGATTTCACCACTTTTCTAACCTTCTTAGCAAAATTCTTCTGTCAGGTCTGACACACTCTTGTTAATACTGTAAATATCTTAAACAATCAATTTGCTATGCCTGCCCCACATTATTATGTTGCTTTGCACATTGAGAGCTATTGGTTAGCATGCTATACACGGATCGTTTCCATCTCCCTTCCTCCCTTTCCTGAAGCATATTTCACAAATGTATTTTTAAAGTGAGGGGTGCTGTCTAAGTTTGTTTGTTACAGCTTTGAAAAGAAGAAGGACAAATATATTGACAAATCCTTTCATAAATCTCAATGGCAAACATGTCTACCTGAAGGCTGACCTGTCATTCAGCTCAAGAGTGTGTGTGTGTGTGTGTGTGTGTGTGTGTGTGTGTGTGTGTGTGTGTGTGTGTGTGTGTGTGTGTGTGAGAGAGAGAGAGAGAGAGAGAGGTGGAACTGTAGTTTGATTTCTCTGAGAAAGAATCTGTAACAATTCATAGCATATGTCAATCTATTTCAGTCCCTATTTTGTGTTTCTTTGTTTTGAGGACTTTTGGTTGCAGAGTTCAAATTGTTAAACAGCATAGATTACCTAAATTTGCACTGTACTCAACCCTGCTTTAAAACACTGTAATAACCCCATTATATTAATGATAATTTTTTTCTGATACAGATAAGCTATTTCTCAAATGTTTAATACTCCTGGCTAACTAATATCCCCTTAGCTTAGGTGTAATTAATAGACGAGATCTTAATTTATTTCATATAGTACCAGGCTATGTAGAGCGTCCATGGGTCAACTAAGCACTGTGAGCCAAACAACACATCATGCTAGATGCAGTTCTTGGATGGAGGCGGAGCTTGATAGCAGCGAAGCCAGCAGCTCCCGGGAACAGCTCCCAGGAAAAGTTGGAACCACCTGGTCTGGTGTTCCTCTAGAAAGGGAGGGACGGAAGGGGAGGCCAAGAGAGGTCACCCCGAAGCAGATGGTGAGCCCAGAAGGTAGAAGATTTGGCAGCCACAGGGTCTTTCTTCCCTCTGAAAATTCACCCAAGCACAGACCGGAGACGGGGGGCCATCTTACGGCAGAAAGCTGCACGAAACTCCACTCCCAAATCTCGAGGAAGGAAAACAGAAATACAGCCGAAAATATACAATAACAAAATAATCCTTTGATTTATGAATAACCTCATTAAGATGTAAAAGAAACTAAAGGGAAAATACCTGACCGAAAGGAGAAAGAGGAAGTGGCGAGCTGTGCCTGCCAGCTTGTTTTTTTTTTCAAAGCGAACTGACTGTTAAACAGCAAGTTTATAATTAGCAAGCTGGCTCAAGGTCAGACAGACAGAAAAATTTTGTGTCTCTGGAAAAAAATACCATTCAAGGCTTCAAGGGACTGGAATCTTGTCAATGCTGTGTAGTCTGGACTTTTCTCCCTAGTTTGAGTGGGACTTTGAAAATAAAATCTTGTCTTTGGAGTAGGAGGCATAAGCTTTTGGGAATAAAAAACAGGTGATGAATCATCAGTGCAGTGACACAGATTGAGGAGTGGGAGAAGTCAGAACTAGAGTCAAATGGGACTCTGATAACAGAAGCGTCTTTGGTTTTGGAAGGAAGAATAAATCTCTGGGAGCAATGGACAGTAAATTATCAGCTCATCAGCGAGAGGAATCAGGTCTGGAGTTATTAAAGGACTACAACGGGTTTGGGTTTTTTTTTAGAGACTGGCTCCCTGTTTCGGTGTGTAATCTGGACTCTCTTGTGGTTGGACTGTGTGGATATTGATAACATTGCTATAATATCTGGGCAAGGAGGGGAGGATATACCTAGGGAGGTTTATGATGATGGGTTTGGTTTGTTGGTAAAATAGTGGAATCAAAAAAATATTATTTATACAAACCATATGTATTGGAAAGATGGAAACGACCCCCGAAAATGGTAAGTATCAATGACTGGGAATGATGCCAGATAAAGAATGGCTGGTTACCATGCAAATGACAATAATAACAGGATTCCAGCAGGTAAATGAGCACCTTAGCCACGTAGAAGACCTGATGAAAGGGAAACTGTCAGATGTTAAACAACAGCTAAATATAAATGAAACTGTATTAACTCCAGAACAGTCTTTATTGAGAGCGATGACAGGTAACATAGATGAGATTAAGAGTTACCATGTGAGATATCCAGCTATAATAGTCACAAAAGATGATGTTAAAAATCAGACTACTGTCCTGGATTTAATTTTATCTCCCCAAAACTGGAAGAAAATAGAGGCACAGAAACGAGAGAAGGGTACTGAGAAAATATGGGAAGTGCCAGAAATGGATATCTTTCCAGACAGGTTGAATGTACGTCCAAGGCAGAAGGAAATTGAAAGAGGGGATGTATTTTATAATTGGTCTCGATTTCTTGATAGAGTTGGAATAACTTAGATCTAAATTAAAATATGAATATAAGCTGATATTTAGGGGATAACCAAACAGTATATAGATATATAAAAAAGAATACAAAGTTGTTTTTTGTATTGAAAAATGAACAGATCAGAGGCATGTATAATATGAATAGATTGGATGATTATATAGTCTGTGTTCTCCTATCCTCAAAACCCTTTTTCCATCACTTACACTTCCTTTTACCTTTTGTATTCCCTACCCTATTCCTAGTAGTTTAAAAAAATTAAAAAATGCTAGAAGCAGTTCTTTATGTTTCTTTTTTTAAAAAAATTCCAAGATTTCTAAAAAATCTGTTATTCAAGTTTTCTGGGAAAGAACTGGAATGTTTCAGTCTCTTCCTTAGCATAACCTTTAACCTTTTCCATAAGAGTCACCCAGACTCTTTGTAGTATTGCAAGAGAAGCTCCCATTAGCAGACACGATCGTACGTATTCTTTGCTATTGTTAATGGTTGTTATTGTTTAATTCTGCTAAAATTACTCAGAAGTGCCTTGCTACTAAACACTCCCAACATTCTATCAAATGTAGCCCATTGCGCAAGCTAATTGCAACATATGTTTCCCTTACATCAGATATCTCTTGTGGCACTTGAAATAATTATGTACAACAGGGGGTAAATGGAAGGAAAAAGTGTACAGTTCAGTCCCATTCATGCTTTCCCAGGGGGGAAAAGGGTCCTAGTGACTTCAGAGGGACTTACTGTTAACCTTTGCTACCTTAGGCTCCAATCCTACACACAATTACCCTGTTTTCCCGAAAATAAGACAGGGTCTTATATTAATTTTTGCTCCAGAAAATGCAGTAGGGCTTATTTTCAGGGACTGTTTTATTTTTTTCATGTACAACAATCTACATTTATTAAAATGCAGTCATGTCATCTTCTGGTTGCTGTACAGTGGTAGAGGGTGGTCTTTCACTTAGGGCTTATATTACGAGCATCCTGGAAAATCATACTAGGGTTTATTTTCAGGTTAGGTCTTATTTTCGGGGAAACAGGGTACTTGTCAAAACCAGCATTATGTCTAAATAAGCATGCATAGCATTGTGCTGTAAAGAGATATAAAACTAAAATCACCCCTAACTAGAAACATCTCTCTCTCTCTCTCTCTCTTTCTCTCTCTCTCTCTCTATCTGTGTGTGTGTGTGTGCGCGCGCGCGCGCGTGTGCGTGTATGCATGCAGTACACTGGTAGATTATTGTGCAGTAAAGATAATGGGTTCATTAATTTTGCTGCATGTCTTGGTATCCATAATAGCATTTGGGGAAAAGTTGGACATGAAAAGGGACGTGGTGGCGCTGCAGGCTAAACCACCGAAGTCTTTGTGTGCTGCAGGGTCAGAAGACCAGCAGTTGTAAGATCGAATCGGGGTCTTAAATTCTTACTAGGTGGGAAACACAACATGAGCCTCCCAACCACCACAGCCCTTCATCTTTATCTTGTTAACTCTTTTGGAGTTTATGTATCTTGTTATGTGCATATTTATTATTGTTTTATATTGTTAACTATATAGATAAGAAAAAAAGAACTGTAAGTGTCTTAAGCCAGCTGTTTCTAAATTAATATATTTTAATTAAATTTTTGCTTAGCTCCTGAAGAAGGCCACCACTGGAATGCGTAGAGCCTGAGCTTTTGAAATAAGAATAAAATTTGCATTGCTACCAATTTTTATACATCTTTATACATCTTGAGACTCAGTCTCCCTTTTGTACTTTTGGATTTTTGAAACCATTTTTTGAAACTGTTTGGAACTTTATTCTTTTTGACTTTTTCTTGCAACACTTTCAATATAATAATACAAATTTACAGCAATGTTGTCATTTTGGGAAAAGGGGGTTGATTGGATTCCTTCTGTTTTATGGGTCTTTTTGGCAGTGTTGGTATCATTGGCATCAGCTCGATCTAATCCTCACTAGATGTTCCAGCCTTCCTAGAATTATGATCACATGCAGTTACCAGAGTGCTGATTGTGATACTGATCACTCCCTGGTATGTAGTAGAGTAAAACTGTGAACAAAGAGAGTATATCACACGAAAAAGGAAGGAAGACCACGTATTGACATCAGCAAGACTCGCGATCAAAGAAAAGTGAAGGAATTTGCCCAAGCGCTTGAGGAAGCCCTTCCAGGTCCGGCTAATGCAAATGCACCTGAACGATGGGAACACTTCAAGAACACTGTCTATAACACCGCCTTGTCCACCTTTGTCAAGAAGACCCAAAAGATGGCTGACTGGTTCGAAGCCCATTCAGAGGAGTTAATGCCAACCATCGAGGTTAAGAGAAGAGCTCTAGTAGCATACAAAGCCTGTCCAAGCGAGTACAACTTGCAAGCTCTTCGAGCTGCTCGCAGCAAAGTCCAACAGGCTGCCAGGAGATGCTCCAACGATTATTGGCTCCAGCTCTGCTCTCATATACAGTTAGCAGCGGACACAGGTAACATCAAAAGAATGTATGACGGTATCAAGCAGGCCTTAGGTCCAATACAGAAGAAATCTGCTCCCTTGAAGTCTGCTACAGGTGTGCTCATCCAGGACCCAGCACAGCAGATGGAACACTGGGTACAGCACTACTCTGAGCTATATTCCAGAGAGAATGTAGTAACCGAAGAAGCATTAAATAACATTGAGTGCCTGCCTGTCTTGGAAGAGCTGGACAGTGAACCAACCTTAGCAGAAATAAAAGCGGCCTTGGACTCTCTCGCCTCCGGCAAGGCACCTGGAAATGATAACATCCCTGCTGAAGTGCTGAAATGCTGTAAGGAGATCATCACCACCAAACTGGATGAAGTCTTTTGTCTCTGCTGGAGGGAAGGTGGAGTACCACAGGACATGAAGGATGCAAACATTGTCACATTGTACAAGAACAAAGGAGACAGGGGTGACTGCAATAACTACTGTGGCATCTCTCTTCTTAGTGTTGTAGGGAAGCTGCTTGCCCGTGTTGTGCTGAAGAGGCTGCAGGTGCTTGCAGACAGAGTCTATCCAGAATCACAGTGCGGATTTCGAGCTAATAGATCCACCACTGACAATATTATTCTCCCTCCAACAGTTGCAGGAGAAATGCAGGGAACAACAACAGCCACTCTTAGTGGCCTTCATAGACCTTACAAAAGCATTTGATCTGGTTAGCAGGGATGGCCTTTTTAAAATACTTCCCAAGATTGGATGTCCACCTTGTCCCCTTAACATCATCAGATCTTTCCATGAGGGAATGAAAGGCACTGTAGTTTTTGACGGCTCAACATCAGACCCCTTTGACATCCGAAGCGGAGTGAAACAGGGCTGTGTCCTCGCACCAACACTTTTTGGGATCTTTTTTGCTGTCATGCTGAAACATGCCTTTGGAACTGCAACCGAGGGTGTCTATCTCTGGACTAGATCAGACGGAAAGCTCTTTAATCTCTCTAGATTGAGAGTGAAGACCAAAGTCCAACTGAAATGCATGCGGGACTTCCTTTTTGCAGATGATGCAGCCATCATTGCCCACTCTGCTGAAGACCTCCAACAACTCATGAATCATTTCAGCAAGGCCTGCCAAGACTTTGGACTAACAATCAGCTTGAAGAAAACACAAGTCATGGACCAGGGCGTGGACTCACCTCCTTCTATTACCATCTCTACACAAGAATTGGAAGTTGTTCATGACTTTGTGTACCTTGGCTCAACCATCTCTGACACCCTCTCTCTGGATGCCAAGCTGGATAAACGCATTGGCAAAGCAGCCACCATGTTCTCTAGACTCACAAAGAGAGTATGGCTCAATAAGAAGCTGATGACACATACAAAGATCGAGGTCTATAGAGCCTGTGTCCTAAGCACACTCCTGTACTGTAGTGAGTCCTGGACCCTTTGTGCACGGCAGGAGAGGAAGCTGAACACGTTACATATGCATTGCCTCTGACGGATTTTTGGTATCACCTGGCAGGACAAAGTCCCAAACAGAGTAGTCCTAGAATGAGCTGGAATTTTCAGCATGAATACATTACTGAAACAGCAACGTCTACGTTGGCTTGGGCATGTCGTGAGAATGGCTGATGGTCGGATTCCAAAGGATCTCCTGTATGGAGAACTAGTGCAGGGAAATCGTCCCAGAGGGAGACCACAGCTGCGATACAAGGACGTCTGCAAGTGAGATCTGAAGGCCTTAGGAATGGACCTCAACAGATGGGAAACCCTGACATCTGAGTGTTCAGCCTGGAGGCAGGCACTGCATCGCGGCCTCTCCCAATTTGAAGAGACCCTTGCCCAGCAGGCCGAGGCAAAGAGGAAGTCACAAAGGCAGCAATACCAGGGAGCTGGACAGGGGACAGATTAGATTTGTCTTCAGTGTGGAAGGGATTGTCACTCTCGAATTGGCCTCCTCAGCCACACTAGACGCTGTTCCAAGTCCTCCATACAGAGCATGGTACCATAGTCTTTCAAGACTGAAGGATGCCTAACCAGGTATGCAGACTTAATTGCTCAACCCTGTGAATTTTTTGGTAATTTCTTGGAACCCTGAGTAGTCAGGGTGATTCAAGGGGTTGCAAGTGGTACTGGCCAGCAAAGTTTCCCCCAGCCATCAGCACATCTAGCCATGCTGGGATTTACCCACACCAAGAAAATCTGGGCAGTGTGGCTAACAGTTAGTGTGGGCCTCTCTGACCTGGCCACAAACTTGGCAAGTTCCATCTGGAGAAAGCAAATGGTGTACCTTCCAGTACTTTATTGTGGACAACTAAGAAATTCCCCAACATCCAAGTGGGAATCCTTTAACTGTGAACAAGATTGCTCTGGAAGTCATACTGTTTGTCTTTTGCAGGCTGAAACAAATGAAGATTTGGGCCTTCATTTCATTGCTTGAGTGTTGCTTTAAATCTCTGAACTTATAATACTCACCCACACGGATAGTGAGTGAGAGAGTTCCATGGAAACGTTTGTGTCTGTATGTGCTTGTAAAACAAAGCAAAGCAAAGCAAAGCGTGCTGCTTATATACCTCCCCATAGTGCTTCATGTACTCTCTGGGCGGTTTACAAGTTAATTATGCAGGCTATACATTAACCCCCCCCCAGCAAGCTGGGTACTCATTTTACCGACCTCAGAAGGATGGAAGGATGAGTCAACCTTGATTGAACCCTAGGTCGTGAGCACAGTTTTGGCTGCAGTACAGCAATTTAACCACTGCTTATGACACTCACCCACACGGATAGTGAGTGAGAGAGATCCATGGAAACTTTTGTGTCTGTGCGTGCTTGTACAGAAATGTGTACATATACCTTTTGTCTGTCTGGGAGAAAATCTACTTTCAAGACAATAAATGACTGTATTCCCACTTCTATAAAATTCTTGGTTTAAAGGGGAAATGACCCTTTTCCACCTCTGACATCTTGAAAAAAACAATCTGCCTTCTAGCAATCACGAGCCTTTCAGAGGCCTGGTGTGACTCCATCACACTGTGCAGAGTCTCTAATTGCATTATCAGCTGAAGGACTTTGGAGTGTGCTCTTTCGGTCACTGCCAATTACTTTATGCTCCTGCCTTGATTATCTGTCCCCTGGTGGTTTGCCTTATGTAACAAGGAGACCCTCTGTGCAATGGTTGCAGTGAACAAGCAGGACTTCAGTTCTTTATTGTAATCATGCCACGAGATTCGTGATAAGTATGGTCATATGATAGCATCCTATCAATTCCCCACAGCTTTCTGCAATAATATTGGTGGTGGAGATGATAAGGGTACTGGTACTAGTAATAGTAATAGTAATAGTAATAGTAATAGTAATAGTAATAGTAATAGTAATAGTAATAGTAATAGTAATAGTAATAGTAGTAGTATTTTAAAAAAATGAAAATATCAGACGGAGTGCTGAGTTTAAAATAGGAATAACAATAATATATAGGAAAACACTGAGCTAGTCTAACAACAAGCAATGTAGATAAATGATGGATAGTTCTGTGAGTGAGGTATCTGGCTGCAGAAGCAGGGGCAGAGGCTGGAAGCTTAATTCCCCATCCTGCTTCCTTGACAGGGACTGAACTCGATGATCCATAGGGTACTTTCCAGCTCTGGAATTCTAAGGTACTGCTTCTGCTGATGATGAAAATCTAAATTTCAGGTCATGGATGAGACGTTCTATGTTCAAATCATCCTGGTACACTGACCATCAAGCCAACCCCACCCTGAGACTTGGAGCAAGTGCAGCACCATCACCCCATGGATGTAAAGTACTGAAGTCTGCTCAGAACCAAATGCTTGGAAAGGTCCAGTTGGGGCTAGAGGATGAAACTATGATGCACAGCCAACGGGCACTGTAAAAAGATGCTATACCAGTAGGAGCATCCATGGGCTGAAGTCTAACTAAATATGTATAGTATTTATCTGCACTGTGATGTGCAGCACTAAACGAGGTCAGCACTAGGAGATGAACCAGGAAGGCTAGCAATGACCAAGAAAGCATGGACACAAATGACATGTCAGTGAAACAGAAAGATATGTAATACTCCATTCTTGCCAGCTAGGGATGCTCTGTACCTCCATCTAGAGTGGCTGAAGTGTGACAACCTTGGCCCGACTATTTTCCCACCACTAGGAAAAGGGAACTAATCATCTTGATCTTCCCATTGGAGTGGGGAGGCCAAAAAGCCCTCCCTTGCTCAGGCACAGGAGATTAAACCCACATTATCACAAAACATGAACAGTAGTTTTAATTCATGAAATTGGTCTTCAAAATAAATTAAAGTGTAGATGGAGATTGTTATAGTTAAATAACAAAGTTGAAGAGGTGTTAAATAACTGAGGGATGTGCTTCAGTCATTCACATTACTCTGAGATTACTGACATTTATTTTTATTGACTACAGTCCTTCTGATCTTCCTGCAAGCTGCTCAGATTGGTATGTATGGAATAAATCCTAAAATATTCACAACAAGCCTGTGAAGCAGACTAGCCTGAGAGACTTGCCAAAGCCTAATGAGCATAAGAAGCCCAAATCTTCCTTGTCCACACCCAATACCCCCCCCCCCCAGGATTGGCCGTACATATGATCTCTGCAGACTTTCCCTAGTCTTTCTGAAAGTCTTTCGACTTCTCTCAAAGTTTGCATATTTTCACTTGAATAAGATCTCTCAAACTACTTCATATATTCATTTAGACAGGATTTTAATAGCAAGACTTAATTCTTTCCATTAGATCTCACATACTTTCTATGAGTCATTATGGAAGACTGTTTGGTTTCTATTCTTTATCTAGCACACTATACTCGTTTATCTTGATTAAGAGGATTGCCAACACAGTTTCATGCATATGATTCTACTGTGAATCTCATTTCTTTTCTCTCCTCCTGCCTCTCTCCCAGTTACCTGTTCATTATATTCATGTTTCTGGAATGATTCTGTCCCATTGTGATGTCGTTTTACAAACCTCCATCAGGTTGTATACACAGTTCTTTCAGGGATTCCCTGAAGAGATGGACTCATACTGTGCATTTGAACATTGCTAGAAGTAATTTAGATAAACGATGCTATTCAGAATGATTGGTTAAGACTGGAACAAACTGTCGTCTTTGCATTATCATCCAGCTGTGATGCAGCCCTCTGGCCAGACCAAAAATTAAATACGTTTAATTAATGTAATTTTATGTTCAGAGGGCTCTTTTTTCTGGAGTTGCTGCTGAGTCATGTTCAATGATGTGGCAGTAACAGCATGCTAAAACCATATGTTATGTGGCAGGACAGAAAACCTTATTAATCTGTAGTGTCATGTGCTAATGAGTTTATTATAATGATGTTGGTGACAAAGCCTCTGGCAGTGATCAGCTGAGATGTCCTCATGTCAATGACCGTCTAGCAAGTGGAAGAAGCTTTCAATGTCATTTGCTAAACCATCACACCCTGCTCCTAAGGGAGCCTTCCTTTCTTTGGCTGAACTTCATAGACTCTGGGCAAAAGGCAGAACTCGGGAGAGGCAAAAGAAGCCAGTATGTTTTATACTGTATGTGCACGGGAATAGAAACAGTACGGGTCTTAGAAGACCATAGTGAAGTTCCTTCTTGGAAAAGGATAATGAGCTTACAGTCTTCAGGAAATATGGATTTGGATTTGGTCAAAGAATATGGTGGTAGAACAAACATAAATGACATGAATAAGTCAAGGGGGGGAATAAAATATTTAGTTATTCATCATGGTTCTGTTCCATCCTGCCAATCAGAGATTTATTTATTATTTATTTATTTATTTGATTTATACCCCGCCCATCTGGTATATTCTACCACTCATACAGCAGTGAATCGATTGATTCCCCATGACCAGAAAGATCTGCCCCCATGGCAAAGTCACTGATGGGAAGGTCAGTGGAAAGTGAGAGAGCAAGTTAAAGCAATATAAATAAAGAGTAACATTGCTTTAGGAGAACTGGAAAAAATGTGCATGTGCCATGTATATATGGTAGATGTTTCTTGACACTTGGGAAGGAAAATGTGGTTTGATAAAAATGTACATTATAAAATTAATACATTGTGCACACTCTTACTACTTTTCCTCAAAGGTTTCTTGAAAAATAGCTCTGGTAGACAACTGGCTTTGGTTTCCCTGTTTATAGACTGCTAAAAGATAATCCTGTGCCTACCTCAGTTACGAGCTGCTCTTCTGGAGGTACTTCACCAAGCAAGCTATCCTTTGTCTTTACCCTGTATTAAAACATACCCACCTACAAGCCAAGACTGTGTTTGTCTCACATGCCCACTATTCTTCTCAGTTGTCTGGCTACAAATGAAGGGCCACTCACTCTTCTGTTTCACTAAACAAGCCACTCTTTTCTGAAGAGAAGGAAGTCATAAGAAAAGGGGTTCCAGAACTGTGAGGACTCTACTTGACATGGTTCTGTACACTCCCTGTAGCATCAAAAGACAAATTCTAATTTTATACAGTGGCCACTTACTATGAGGCCTTGTCAGCATTAGCATTGACATAATTGATTGGTGTGGCTTTCAGGTAATGGGTGGGAGTCTTAAAGAAATACTATCAATTTTTTTCCATTGAGGTGCAACTAAGAAGGAACAGGTAGAAAGACACTGAAGGACATGAATATATTTCCATGAACTATTTTAGGATGTTTTTTATTTCATTGCAGCTAACTTGTCTTGACACTTAGTTCCTACCTGCTACTGTCGTAGCCGATCCCATCGACACTGGAGTGGATTGCTCATTGTCGGTGTCCCTGTGCACTGCCTGTTCTGTCACCTCTTCAACCTCCAGTCCAGTTGCACACTCAGACTGCTGCTCGGCCTCAAAAACAGCAAATCTGCCCATTAAATTTTCAGCTAAGGCCTTAAGTTTTGCTCTATGATGCCCCCTAGAGTCCCTAGCAGATCTGCATGGCTGCTCCTCAGCTGTTTGCAGAGTTGACTTAGCTGACCATACTGCCTCAAGAGCTACTATCTTATTCTGTAACTCTTGTCAAATGGGCCATGACTCCTCTTCTGAGGAGGATTGAGAAGGTGAAACCTGTGGCACCAGGCATTTCCTGGCTGGTTGCTTCCCTTCTTTATTTCCTTAGCCTTTCCTTGACATCATTTTGCAGTCTGGACTGTATCTGAAACTCTAAAGAGATAGCTCCTCAGAATGCCCTTCAGCAGACAGCTGTGCTTTTCTATCCCTTACTCAGACCAACCACCTATAAAATTGTCACCACTCTGTTTCGTGCATTTCCTTTCCCCTTTTTTTGGATTATACTAATTATCTATTTATTATTTATTTATTAGTAAAATATTTTATTTTACTTTTTACTTTTTTCTTTTTTTCTTTTTTAAAATTAAAACATGATGTCTAATTAATTTCCCCTTCTATTTATTTATTATTATTATGTCTATATATATTGAATTTTTTTTAATCTGCAGTCACTTCCTTACCCTTATGCCTTGACTAATCTAGATCACAATCAATTATGCACTTAATAAATCAATGTATCCTGCACTTGAATCACTAATAGAAAATATTATTTATTTATTTATTTATTTATTTATTTATTTATTTATTTATTTATTTATTTTATTTATTATGAAATACCAATCAATGAATTAGTAAATTAATTCGCTATAAACTACCAATTGATGTAGCAATAAATACCTAACCAAGCATCTACTAAAAGGGGGCCACTCTACCCCCCCACATGAGGCTCGTGTCCAACCGTCGGTCCCTATTTAAATAGCAGCAGCCAATCAATGCACTGTCACGGTAAAACAAAGGTGGGGGGAAATGGAGGAGAGTGGGGGTGTAGTAAAGAAAGGGTGCAAAAACTCCCACCGCGAAACTGCCAAGGCCACCTGCCCAGGTCCTCTCAAGCACTAACGGGAAGAAGCTTGTCTTCAAATTTCCCTTCTTTTGAGTCGTTTCCTAGCTATCTTATTGTTAATTTATATTTTTATTTCCTTTAAAATGCTATAATCAGGTCCGGAAATCAATTCAGGAAACCACCTCACTACTCGCTATCACGTGATCGCCGTGGGTCTCAAGTTATCAATATACAATTGATCTCACAGAACCAACTCAAGGTTAAATCAATAAAATAAATTTAAGCTAAACCACTGAACTCACAATCCCCCAAAACACTTAGATTAATTACTTCCTATCTTGCTGGGGTGCGGCCGGCACAGGCACCGGTGCACACTTCTGCTCCTGTTTTGACCCAACCAATCTACACAGAAGCAATAATTAAATTAAACAATTAATGTTATTTAGCAGTAAATGAATAAACTCAGGAATGATTGAATTAAATCCAAACATAAGTAAACTATGAAAGGAATCCAAACCGTGGGAGGGAGCCAATGCTACCCTCTCTATCCATAGCCAAGAGCTGTGTGGTCTGGCCTACAAACATTTTGTAGCAGACAAAACAGCAAACTCTCCTCAAAGCAATGCCAACAAGAAAGAGGAAACAATGAGGGGAGAACGGCCCTTATATAACTTGCCGTTCTCCCCCCTCCAAGGCTGCTCTTGTGAGACAGCAACATGGCCTTGTGTCCATCCTAGGAAGCTGGCAAAGGTGTGCCATACTGCTGAAGCCTCAGCTCAGCAGCAGCTTATTCATTTCCTTTAATATATTTTTATTCTTAAGAACTTAGATTTGTAGTCAATGTTTTTTCAATCTGCCTTTAAGTTATCTTTTTCATATTTAGTATGTAACTGAAACATTTTAATTTTCTTTTTTGCTTTTAAAATTCATTTCTCCTGTATTTTGGATTAAATTCTGACTTGCTTGCAACTTAACCTTACTTTTTCATACATTTTAAAGCATTTGTACTTACAGTTTTGCATAGCTGTAAGACTTTTTGTATTTTTACAACTTTGAAGTAATTTTCTGCTTATGGAACATAGAAGGAATGTCGATAAATAAAGCTCGGGGAATTAGATGAGCTGATGTTCCCTAGAATTATTGCAAGAGTGAAAAGACTTCTGTATTTTTACAACTTTGAAGTAATTTTCTAATTACGGAACATAGAATCAATGTAGGTAAATAAAGCTTATAGAATAAATCTTGATATCCAGATTAATTTTGGTATGATTGGACATGATGGTTTTTACTCTGATATTATACCTTAACAGGTATAAATATCAGAACACAGGCTTATGATTTTCCCTACAGATCTATAATATATAATATATCTATATACAGGGACGTGGTGGCGCTGCAGGCTAACCGCAGAAGCCTGTGCTGCAGGGTCAGAAGACCAAGCAGTCGTAAGATCGAATCCACATGACGGAGTGAGCGCCCGTTGCTTGTCTCAGCTCCCGCCAACCTAGCAGTTCGAAAGCAAGCAAATGCAAGTAGATCAATAGGGACCACCTTGGTGGGAAGGTAACAGCGTTCCGTGTATAAGTCGCACTGGCCATGTGACCACGGAAGATTGTCTTCGGACAAAACGCTGGCTCTGTGACTTGGAAACGGGGATGAGCACTGCCCCCTAGACTCGAACACGACTGGACAAAAATTGTCAAGGGGAACCTTTACCTTTGCCTTTACCTATAAAGTTCTGGAGGTTCTTTTGGGATATGTTCATTTGTCAGAATCCCTGACCTAATGAACTTTAAATGCTCTTGGAGCGAGACAATTAGTTTCCCCTCCCGATACTCAGAAAGAAGTCTGCCTGTGGTATACTGTGAATAGCAGCAGATTTTCTGCATTTCTAGTCAAAATTAATCCATTCAGCAATTTGTGCCTTTTCATTGCAGATGTCAGGGCCTGAACCGGATATATCTTCCAGGCATGTTTTTCTCCATGTAGCTCTAGAGACCCTAGAGACGGGCACAAACCGCGGTTCAGAGGTTAGTGCCAGCTCATATGTGTGGCACCTCCCCAGGCTATGACTCATTCACCAGTCAAAGCATGGTCCTGTCCTCCTCCTCTCTGGCTGTTCCGGAGAACTTACAAAAAATACTCACAACAAGAATAAAAATGATTCTGTAAATAATGCAAGCATTCAAAAATAAATGAAAACAGAAAAAGACAGGGGGGATGAGAGATAGTCCCTTGCACTATCTGAGCTATCCACTCAAAGCCCACACAAAGCAGACGGTTGCAAACATACTGTATTTTAACTGTAACAAAGTTTCTATGTCTAAAAGAAAAATGACATCAATTCTACAATATAGTCAGTCTAATAAGTGGTGTACCATCCTCCCCTTACTAGGTGTGGCCATGAAACAGCTCAGTTAGGTGTATGAGAATGAACAGAGTCTGTTAAGATTTATCTGAGCCTATCCCCCAAGGCTTAGTGACTGGAGTTTCCCGGAAAGGGGCTTTCATGGGGGCTTCAGCTGTCATTCTCCTTCTGCTTTGGGTTTTGGCACTTCTTCTTGCACAACAGCAACTGGCACCAAGGATTCTTGTTCCACTGTTGACATTTCAACCCCAAAACTGGAGGAACATATAATGCATAAAGGTATGCCACGTGAATCTAAAGCAACTGGGAACTACTTGAATCACCCAGCATCTGTTCCAATAAGTTACAAATATTTCTGCTTCACTTTCTTTGTATACTTTTTTTCCCTGAAGCCAGAGTGTAGCCCATAATCCCCATGATTTTTAGATTTGATTTTTAGATTAGGAATCCTTCAGTCTTGAGAGACTATGGTAACGTGCTCTTTATAGAGGACTTGGAACAGCGTCTAGTGTGGCCGAGAAGGCCAATTCAAGAGTGACAATCCCTTCAAAACTGGAGACAAATCCAATCTGTCCCCTGTCCAGCTCCCTGATTTTGTTGCTTTTGCCTCGGCCTGCTGGACAAGGGTTTCTTCAAAATGGGAGAGGCATGATGCAATGCCTGCCTCCAAGCTGAACACTCAGATGTCAAAGTTTCCCATCTGTTGAGGTCCATTCCTAAGGCCTTCAGATACCACTTGCAGATATCCTTGTATCACAACTGTGGTGTCCCCTCTGGGGCGATTTCCCTGCACTAATTCGACATACAGGAGATGTTTTGGAATCTGACCATCAGCCATTCTCATGACATGCCCAAACCAACTTAGACTTCACTGTTTCAGTAATGTATACATGCTAAAAATTCCAACTCATTCTAGGACTACTCTATTTGGAACTTTGTCCTGACAGGTGATACCAAAAATGCGTCAGAGACAACGCATATGGAACATGTTCAGTTTCCTCTTCTGCACAAAAGGTCCAGGACTCACTGCAGTACAGGAGTGTACTCAGGACACAGGCTCTATAAACCTGGATCTTGGTATATGCCGTCAACTTCTTATTGAGCCATATTCTCTTTGTGAGTCTAGAGAACATGGCAGCTGCTTTGCCAATGCATTTATCCAGCTCGACATCTAAGGAGAGAGTGTCAGAGATTGTTGAGCCAAGGTACACAAATTCATGAACAACCTCCAATTCTTGTGTAGAGATGGTAATAGAAGGAGGTGAGTCCACACCCTGGCCCAAGACTTGTGTTTCCTTCAGGCTGATTGTTAATCCAAAGTCTTGGCAGGCCTTGCTAAAACAATTCATGAGTTGTTGGAGGTATTCAGCAGAGTGGGCAACAACAGCTGCATCATCAGCAAAGAGGAAGTCCCACATGCATTTCAGATGGACTTTGGTCTTCGCTCTCAAGCTAAAGAGATTAAAGATGTTTCCATCTGATCTAGTTCCTTTAAAATGCTAAAACGCTTTGGAACTGCAACCTTCTGTTGCAGTTCCAAAGCCATGCTTCAGCATGAAAGCAAAAAAGATCCCAAACAGGGTTGGCACAGGGCACAGTCCTGTTTCACTCCACTTCGGATATCAAAGGGATCTGATGTTGAGCCATCAAAAACTACAGTGCCCTTCATTTCTTCATGAAAGGACCTGATGATGTTAAGGAGATGAGGTGGACATCAAATCTTGGGAAATATTTTTAAATGGCCATAACCAAATCAATGGCCTTTGTGAAATCTATGAAGGCCACAAAGAGTGGCTGTTGTTGTTCTCTACATTTCTCCTGCAACAGTCTGAGGGAGAATACCATGTCAGTTTTGGATCTTTTAGCTTGGAATCCACACTGTGATTCTGGATGGATTCTGTCTGCAAGCACTGGGAGTGTCTCCAGCACAACACGGACAAGCAGCTTCCCTACGACACTGAGAAGAGAGATGCCATGGTAGTTATTGCAGTCACCCCTGTCGCCTTTGTTCTTATATAATGTGACGATGTTTGCATCCTTCATGTCCAGTGGTACTCCACCTTCCCTCCAGCAAAGTCAAAAGACTTCATACAGCTCAGTGCTGATGGTCTCTTTAAAGCACTTCAGCACTTCAGCAAGGATGTTATCCTTTCCAGGTGCCTTGCCGGAGGCGAGGGAATCCAAGGCCGCTTTTATTTCTGCTAATGTTGGTTTGCTGTCCAACTCTTCCAAGACAGGCAGGCACTTGATGTTATTTAGTGCCTATATATTATTTATGAACCAAGTGTGTTTGTGCCCATTTTTCAAATATAATTTTCAATGGTGCATGTTTTCCAAATATATGTATAGTTTTATTTGCAACTTTTTAACATGTGGAATTCTGAGATGGTTTTTATCCCATTGCCAGTCTCAAGAGGTGTGAAATAGATGTTTCCATGGGGAGACATGAGCCTAAAGAATGCATTTCCCATTCCTAGTTATAAGACATTGCAGCCAATAATCTGTTGCCACAACAAGACCAAACATACTTCTGACACCTTGAAAACTAACCAATTTTAATTTTTATAAGTTTCTATAGGCCACAGCCTGTTATTCTTGGATGTACTTGTCATCTACAAAGAACTGTTCAATGAATGAACAACTGCCATTAAGGCCATTCCTATGCTAGCATCTTCTGTGTTTTTATTATATTTCAAATTTCCCCTCACATATTCAAACCTATGACTTCTGAGGTAGTGTTCCATTCATCTGATGAAACAGGCTACAATCCCTGAAAATGAATGCCAAATGAAACCTGTGAGTCTATAAAGTGCCTCAAGACTCTTGGTGGTTAATGTTTAGGGAAGATTCAACCACTCAGCGTGAATGCTTGATGTTAATGATCTATGTTAAGCGAGGTACCTTTTCTTTTGGTTGAGTACATTCTTGCCAACATTTTCCTTCAAAGTACTCATTTGGGTCTGTTGGCCACATGTAGAAATAGCAAAAAGCTGCTGGCAGAGCCGTGAGCCGACGATAGATGTCAATGGAACAAAATGAAGTTTTCCTTGCAAAGTGATTTCTGAGGCAAGGCATAAATGTCCTTATAGGAGAGTCATTCATGTTTTGCCCTACACAGCCTCCCCTGCATCTGAAGTGAGGTGCTACTTATGCTGCATGTGAATGGCAAATTGGATTCAGGAACAACTATTTTTATTCTACAGAACTTGGCACGTTAGAATTGTGGTGTGATGGCTGGTACTGATGTCCTTTTGCTACATACAATATACACTTTAAAAAAAAACTTGGGAGTTGAGGAAAGGGATATGGTACATTTCCCCCTCCCCAAACAAGATAAATAATGCATTATGGGAAACCTCAAGACATTTTGAGTCAAGCTGTGCTGACTTATTTCACATGGAAGGATCATGTAACAGCAACTCCTGTGCCCTGAGACAGAACCTGGCAAAAACACCATCATCCCTTTTTGCAGTGTCACCTCCTCCCTTCAATCTTAGGTCCAGAGGAATGAATCATTTCCCACATGCAGAAGGTTATTCTTGATTAGCTCCATATTTTAAAATCCTATTTTCTCCTGTTGATTTTCCTCTCTCCAGCTGGATACATTTTGCCAAGGCAGGTTATTTTAAAAGATATGGGCTCATATAACTGCTGTGGTGAAAAGTTAGATTACTCTCATTGTCCTCCCACGCTTCTGTTTCCGAACTCTTCTTTATGACTTTTCTTAGCTGTTTTCCCTTTTACTCCTCTCTGATGATATGAGTTCTAGGGATGGATTCCAAATATTTATGCCTGCTTTTCAATTTGAAGAAATAAGTGTTTGCATGATGGATCATTGTTATGGCTGTTTTCTGCAAGCTCTTTATGACTTATTTTTGTCTCAACATTCTCAGTATGCCTGCTAATGAATGCTTCTAGGTAATTCACTGGCTGTTATGTTCCGTGCCTATGTCTGTTGCCTCCAAAACCAATTAGATATATGTGCCAGAAAAAATATATATTAACAGTTCTTCTACAAAGAATGTTGCAGTAAAGCAGCAGTAACAAGTAACAAATACTCTAGCTGTATGATGCAGTTAACTTTCTCTAAGAAAGATTACCAGTAGAGATGAGGACAGATATAAAAATGGATCATTTTTTCCAACGAAAATTAGCTGATTCATGAAATATCCCTTGATCCATATTTGTGGGTTTCAAAGATGCCCACGAATATGAAGGGAGGAATATTTACCTATTTTTATTTGTATTTTGTATTAAAAAACAAAACAAAACCATTCTGCCTACCAGCCCTTAGCCTGCCTTAAGGGAATCCAGGCTACCCTTTGGAGAGATAGCAACTGCAGCTTCCCTACCCTAAATGAAGCTACAGCTGCCATCTTTGCAAAGGGCAGCCAGTCTCCCTTTTTGGCATGCTGTGGCTGAGGAGGCCTGATGGAAACCTCGGCAGCAGCTATTAAGATAAGGGGGTATCGGTGGGAACGGGGTGGGGACTAATGCAGGGAAAGGAAGGGGGTGGGTGGGTAGGCTGTGGGGGTGGCTGGCTATGGGGGGGTGACTGCTGCCTATCCGATCAGCTGTTTGGTGGCCAGCAGGCAGAATGGGCTTCTGTGCCATGTGGTAAACTCTCCTGGGGGACCCAATTTGTGGGTGAATAACTTGGATGTCCGATATCCAATCTTCACCAAAGTTGGCAGGAATGTTGGGGAAAGACATAGGAAGCTTCGTTATGATTCTGGATTCTCTAACTACCTGGGGGCAGCTTTCCTGAGGAGGTCCTTTTTGACTATATAACTCAGGGGTCCATGATCCAATGTTCACCAAACTTTCAAGATTTGTAGAAATGCATCTGAGGAAGCTGCCCAGCAAATATGGTTTCTCTAGGTGGTTGGGATCCAACTTTATAGCAGTTTAAAGCAAAGATGGATCGACGGATCGATTCGTCGAAGAATATTTGTATATTCGTATCCATTGATCCGTTAACCTTGATGGATCACGAATCAAAATGGATCACCATTTTTTTATTAGTCCCCATCTCTAATTACCAGAGGAAGATAACATAGCACAAAAAGGGGCTACGGATCTCCTTCTTCCATTTCAGCACCATAATTAAAACTATTCCAAAAGATGGTATTGCAGCTTCCACATGACACAAGGAACCAATTGAGTTATCTCTCATCCTCTAAAGCTGCATATTCTGTCCTGGCCCCTCTGTCTGTTCTCAGATGTTTCTTGACATGAATTCCAGTTGATTCTACACAGCAATACCTAGCCATTATATATGTTCAATGTAAACATTTAAATAACTTTAAGGGATTAGTCATTTGCATTTGAAATCACAGGGTGTATTATAATAAAAGTTCAGAGATGTTTTGAAAGTTGATCGCTCATTCACAGGAAATTTAATGATTGTGTCTTCACAGAGAAACTGAATTATTTGTTTTTATTTATGAAGTGGATACCCATAGATAGAGTAATGAACTAGGAGTCAGAGGACCTGAGTTCAAATCCCTGAATGGCCATGTGTACTCACTGGGGTGTGTATATGGAACTTGTAAAACCACTCTTTAAATATCTCACTTAACTTGAAAGCTCTGTTAGGGTCACTATAAGTCAGCTACAACTAGAGAGGTGTTCATATATGTATATGAATACGAACACCCACACACAGGTGGACATAACAAGGGTCCAGTCCCCTGGGGCTGGACCATCCATTCACCCGTCTGCTACTGCCACCAGCTCTATGCTCCCTTCCCATCACTCCAGAGCTCCCAGTCGACTAGCCACTCATCAGCCTAGCAGAGAGGCTCATCTTCCCTCCTTCTGCCAGGAGTGGCTAGTTGACCGTGGGCTCCAGGGCATTTGGAAAGGAGAGCAGACCTGGCAGTAGCAGCAGATACATGAGTGGACAGTCCAGCTCCAGCGGGCCAGATCCTTGTGATGTCCACCTGTGTGGGGGTATTCGTATTCATATATGAATACCCCCATCACTAGTTCCAACTTCACAGAATAGAATACAAGGTTAAGAAGGTGGTGTCCCATTTATTTCTAACCTCATTCTAAACAGAAGCACACAAACCCTTATGTACCACCTCCATGTCACATGCAGTCCTTCAAAAAATATCCAGTTTATGAATGTAGTATATTGTGCTTTTTGATCTACAATTCAAAACATCAGGAAATGGCACAATTTCACTGCACAATATTGTGCCTGCATTGCCAGCAGGAAATATAATGCCAAGCTAGCCATAGCAAAGAGTAGCTTGAATGGCACCAATGGCAGCAGTCAAGATTTCTGCAGGATACCTCCTGCTTACTGACATTCCCAATGTGACATCATGCAGGGGAAAATTGAAGCAGATTCCTTTTTTCATCAGTTAGCCACTTCTCACCCAAACAAAAAGCAATTCGGGTGTTTTTTAACAAGTGTGAAAACAAAACAAAAATGATAAAACTCTATATGAAAAGAAACCACTCCAATGAACAACAGCAGTATGTGTTTATGTGCTTGAACGTTATGGAGAACTTTAGAAAACTCTCTTTTTCTTAGTGCCTTGCAACAGTTTAAGCAGCCCATTGGCTTTACAAGGAATGATAAAATAAGAGCTAGGGATCAGCAGAGAATGGCATTAAAAGAAGGGAGCTGTAGGCTGTGGCACAGATCAAACCATATCAGATTGAGAGAAACAATGCACAGTCTCTGTGTGATCATCTAATCAGAACAGAAACATAAAATATTTATTTATTTATTTATTTATTTATTTATTTATTTATTTATTTATTTATTTATTTATTAGATTTTTGTCCCACCCTTCTAGACTATGTCTGCTCAGGGTGGCTCACAATAAAATTATTCATAAAACAATTACAACCATGAATTAAATTGACCATGTTAGCATTGATCAAGATGGAAAATAGAACAAAAGACAGAGTAAAAGTAAGAGTTAAGTGTTGACAGGAGGGAAGGCCTGCCTAAAGAGCCAAGTCTTTAACTGGCTTTTAAAAACACCCAGAAAGGGTGCCAGGCAGATCTCTGATGGCAAGTGTTCCAAAGCCGAGGGGCCACTGCCAAGAAGGCCTGGTTTCTTGTTCTTTCCTTCCGGGCCTCCCTCGGCATTAGGCCCCTCAGCCGTCTTTCCTGGCTATGGCAAGTGACTCTAGTAGATCTAGGTGGAAGAAGGTGGTATTCTTCTAGGTACTGAGGTCCTAAACCGTTTAGGGCTTTATATGTCATAATTAACACTTTGAAATCAATGCAGAAATGAATGGGCAGGCAATGCAAGGCAGCCAGAGTAGGAGAGATATGCTGGTGTTTTCTTGTTCCACTAAGTAATCTGGCTGCCACATTCTGCACCATTTGAAGCTTCCACATCAGTCTCAAAGGTAGCCCCACATAGAGTGCATTACAATCTTGAGATTACAAGCACGTGGACCAGAGTGTTGAGGACCCCACCATCAAGATAGGGACACAGCTGGGCAATCTGCCACAGATGGTAATAGGTGGAGCGGACCACTGACGCCACCTGGGTTTCCATGTTGAGTGCCAGATCCAGATGTATTCCCAAGCTGTGAACCTCACTATTTGCGGTGAGAGTCACCCCCCAAAAGAGAGGTAGTTTTCCAAGCCACCAATGAAAGGGTCACCCACCCTCAGGAATTCCGTCTTGTCCGGGTTCAGCCTCAACCCATTCTCCAGCAACCATTGCAGTACGGCCTCCAGACAACACTGAAGAGACAGAACAGCATCCATTGAAGTAGGTGAAAAGGAGATGTAGAGCTGCGTGTCATCAGCATACTGATGGCACGAGGCCCCACACCCCCTGATGACCCCACCCAGCGGCCTCATATAGATATTAAACAGTATTGAGGAGATGATAGAGCCCTCCGATACCCCACAACTGAGACGCTACGGGGCCGAAACACTCTCCCCAAGCTATACTCTTTGGGGGCGGTCTTCCAAGAAGGATCGAAGCCAGGCAAGCACCAGGCCACCAATTCCCAGCTCAGAGAGCCTCCCCAGGAGGATACCTTGGTTGACGGTATCGAAGGTGACTGAGATATCAAAGAGCACCAACAGGGACATTTCGCCCCTGTCAGCCCCCCTCAACAGGTCATCCAACAGTGCAACCATTGCTGTTTCTGTGCCATGGCATGGCCTGAAGCCTGACTGTAACAGATCTAGGGCATTGGTTTCATCCAAAAGAGCCTGAAGCTGATCAGCTACCACCCTCTCCACCACTTTGCTGAGGAAGGAAACATTGGCGACGGGCCTATAATTGCCAATATCATCCGCCACCAAGTTTGGTTTCTACCTGATGGGCCTAATGAGTGTCTCCTTGAGGGCAAGGGGGACCTTGCCCTCCTGGAGAGACCCATTAATTATCGCTGTGGCCCATTCCATTGTTATAGTCCTGGCTGCTTTGATTAGCCAGGGCGGGCAAGGGTCAAGAGAAGAGGTGGTGGCCCGACAGCGATCAAGCGTTTTATCTGGTGTCACAGAATGAAAGAATTCAAGTCTGACCGGGCAAGACAGAGCGCTGGACATCTCTGCTTGATTGACTGTATTTAAAAAAGGAGAGAGGTCCCTGCAGATGACCTCCACTTTAGATTTTAAAAAATGCTGCAGGGAAGTATTAAAAACCTCTAGGCAGGGAATCAAGCCACAAGAAAGCCAAATCACTCTGATTCAGTTTGGCAATGTAGTTGCAGCCTGAATAAGAACTGGGGTAGAGGAAGAAACAAAGTAGAGATGGAAAAAGTATCAGGAGGAAAAATGGTAAGGAGACTACACTACAGATTGGAATGGCAGATTTTGAACCCAAGTGAAGCTGGGTAATTCTTCTAGCCTCAAATATGAGAAGAAAAACACTTATATAATCATACTTTCATCCTTACAATCTGTCATTGTAAAAGTGCCTGCCAAGACAGGTCATCTTACTATCTTTGCTAAGGACATTTCAGATATGAGGAAAGTAATTCTACAAAGTTACATTGGGAGTAATCTACATCACATTCAGCATATGTTTTTTTGCCAGTGATACATTCCAGACTATCAAAATCAGGGAGGAGGGGGATATCAAGACACCTCAGATATAAATCAAAAGTAGGTGAAGATTCAGAGGATCATATTAGACCTTATTTTTTATAACAGCCCCCAAATTTTGCTGTTAGTGTCATTCCACAAGAAAAGATGCACACAAATCAGCCTGAGTTAGAAATCCATAATGCAGTGATTAATTCTTTCCACAAATCTCTATGGAAGGAACAGAACAATACATAAGAGTACATAACAGAACAATACATATATGATTTTGTAGTGAATTGCTCCTCAAATGATTCTCATATAAACTGAGGGCAAAAAATTAAGTTGTTCACTTGAAAAAGCCCCTCTGTATTTATGACTTGTTAGATCTTATGAATAAGGAGCCATTTTATTTGGGGGATTAGGCGGCAGGCAATCATAACACGGGCATAATTTTCGAGTAGCAGACAAGTTAATCCATTATCCAGTATTATGCAGACACTGTCTTAATATATTGTCACCTTATTGAGACCTAAAATTAATAACTGGTGTGCTGAAAACTAAAAAGAGCAAAGCTTAAACATAGCAGCTTTCATTCAGCCGCTTATAGGGACATCAAGCAAAACTAAAGGAAGCAAACCAGAAGGGGCCAGTGCAACATCCTTAAGGATATTACTTTATTGAGTTACACACTTTTCAAGTAGTGCAGGTGACTCTCTAGAACCATCATAATCCTCACTAATACTACCATATTAGATGTTATCCCCAAAACAATTAAAGTTGTTTGACACAGGATATAGAGACCCAATTAGGAAGCAAATGCCTATTAAGGATATCCATGAACTATATAACATTGCATGGCCTCAGTAGCAGACTATTTATCTGGGCACAAAAGTTGACTTTTCTATCTTTGATAGAGTGACAAAACATTTTCTTAGATTTGCTCTACTTGAGTATTAGGACATGTGTGGCGGCAGGTCTGACTATCAACTAAACTGTCCAACTTTCCCAAAAATGCAATTGTGTATACGTAATTGGGATTATCAGACTGATCATCTAATTCCATTTTCTTCCATGAAATTCTGTGATCAAAATCCTGCCGCACAGTCGTGCCTGCAGAAAGCAAATGGTAGAACTCAATTGCCAGCTTCTGATTGGCAGTTGACAAGTCCCCATTTGGATATTTGGATCCATGTCAGCCCGCCAGATTACTTTGAAAATATCTAGTTCCAATGCAGTTCTTTTTGGTAGCATCCACTAAATAATAGTCTAAATAAATAAATAAATAAATAAATAAATAAATAAATAAATAAATAAATAAATAAATAAATAAATGTAGCAGGGCGTTGAAAGAACTGGTAGAGTGTGCCTAGTCTGAAAACAGACTGCAGGCTGTAATCCATTAGCACAGATACACCAGGCAAAATCCCTTAAAGTCTTGTACCTCTGTGCACATAACTCCATGCACATACCTCCCAATGAAATACTTGCTTCTGTGCCTTTAGCAGCCACTAGATCCTTAGTGAGGTAGATGCTTCTGCTTGCTGCTGTGTTTTCCATGATCACTGCCACTTTCCTAACTGACTGCTTTCTCCACCAGATCTCTCCCATTCACCAGGTGTGGAATACTATTTTAAAAATAACATGATTGTTGTGGGTTTTTTGGGCTCTTTGGCCGTGTTTTCGAGCCTGAAAAACCCACAACAACCATTAGATCCCGGCTGTGAAAGCCTTCGCAAATACAAAAAAATAACAACCCTCATTTGCCCAGCTTTCTTAAAGGCTTTTTTAGAGTATGAATGTACTTGGTCCTAAAATTATTGGGAGACTCAGATCACCAGAGTAGAACTCATATTTGAGGAACATCAGCAGTTTAAGCTCCCATTAAACAGGGTCAGAAGAAGAAGAATCTTTAGGAAGTAAGGAAGAGTGCTAGAAGCAAATGACACATGTATTATAGCACCAGTTACTCTAATAGACAACAGCAATAGCAACCATAGGCCTCAAAGATATGCCATCACACCAATATGATTGCCCCACACAAGACAATAAGAAAGCATGAGATGACACTCTCAGCTTCTCTATTCATACAAATATTAATTACTTTTAGTGGATTGTTGCACTTCTTGTAGAAATGTTGTGCATTAGTTATTAATAGCATTTCTAGGCTCCTGGTCAAGTTCAGGAAACAAAGTCTAAATGACACCTTAACAAATGATAGACAGCAAGAATGACATTAGCAGCAAAACCAGGAATATAATCAGACTAACAATAGAATTAGTCCAAGCCCTACTTCTGGCCTTCAAATTAATAAACCTTCTGCTTATAAATTAGCTGGTATCTGAGGCTCATCCAAGATTAATTAGGCAGACCTATAGCAAAGAAATATATATATAAATGCAAACAATCATCCTAATTAAACTATATGGGCAAAAAACTAAAAAAGAGGTTGAGATCCTTTAAGTCTTAAAAACAATCTTAAACTAAATTAAAAAGCAGGACAATAAAGCATCCTAATGCAGTAGCACTAAAACCACTGAGGAAAAATACAAGAAAGACACTATGGCTGATCTAAGATAATTGTTCCCAACTTTTTTGGAATTATGACCCCCATTTATAAAAGCCAAGTAATTTGCAATACCCCTCTGCCATGTTTGCATAAAAGGCATTTTAATGGGGTAAAATGGGGCCTGTTGATCATACAGACACATACACACTAACTTTAATACCTGGCTCTAAAAGCTCACTGAAGAAATTATTTAACAAAGGCTACAACACATATAAGGAAACCTGTGACACTCCCCCCAAAGACACCTGGTTACACCCCTTTGTTTTTCTGTTTACTTTTCATTTGCCCAAACTTAGCAACATTTGTTCCGTTTTGTCAGGGATGCATCAAGGGATCGCTTGTCCACTGCTCCTTGATGCCTCCTTGTCTCCCTATTGTCAGAAAAGCAATGGCAGTGGAAATTTCTATTACCAATGAGGATGTCCTCATAGGTGTTTACCCGCTGCCTATGGGCCTCTGTGTGTGTGTGTGTGTGTGTGTGTGTGTCTGTGGAAATAAACACAATATATTGTGGCCTTTGAGTCATAGCCTTCCAGGAATCCTAGAACTGCAGAATAAATGTCCTAATATACAGAAATACAAATAAACAGTACAGAAAAGAGAAGAAATGCATGATTGTATATACATTTTATACATTTAGATATATACACTAGTTATACAGTATATTTTCATGAAGTTTATCAAGTCCAACTTATGTACAAATACAGTGCAACCACCACTACCCAAAACTATGATGTAACAATCTGCTAGCCACGCTCCACATTCCTTGACTGAAATGGATCTTAAGAGTGTGTGTGTGTGTGTGTGTGTGTGTGTTCGTGTTTTGCCATTCCACCTTTGGTTAAGATTTTACCTCAGGTATGATGTGTGATTTACTTAGCTAATTGTTCAATTTATTTTCATATATTTTTTCCATCATTGACTACCCGACATAGCACATTGGGCATAATGCTTTCTATGTCACAGGGAAAAAACATGTTCTTTGAGCTTAATTGTGAATTTTAATTGCCAGTCTTAATTTGAAAATAATTGTTCACGGCAATTAAGTAAATGCCCCAATTTCATTAACAGACTTCCTAATTAGAACCTACTACATAAAACCGCCAATGTTTGCTTCATTAGCTTTGATTTACTGTATCTAATACCTTTTTTAAAAAACCAAAAAAATAAGACCATCCTATTAGTTTTATCACGCATCAGTGTGTTTCAGTGAATAATTGATACTGAATTTGTGATGTGTCCTGGGGAATTTTTAATAATTAGAAGATTATTTTTTGAGTTTCACAGGTTGTTCCTTACAGGCAGTGAGTCCCAAAAATAGAGAAGAGTGCATTTGCTGTAATTCAAATGGGCAATTTGCTGGTAAAGAACACATGGTTGGTACAAAATGTGGCAGCCGTAAGTCATTGCATATTTTTCTTATAAGTAGGCCCCATATTTTTACATCATCGAAATGTATGTTGTATTTTTCTAATTCTACTCATGATGGCCAATGTGGTTTAGATTCATGAGTTGGAATGGATGAGCAGCTGAACCTTCATTTTCATAAAGATTGAATAAGCTGACATGTTGAAAGCACACATAAATGACCAGGGCTAGGGTTATTCAGTGTGACCCAGAGCTAGAAACATACATCTCTGATTTGATTCCTCTTTGCATTGTAAATGGAAACATTCAAAACTGGTTTTCTTCATATCAGCAGACATACAATAGTACACTTCTTTCTCCTAATCTTGTAGAAAATGGCTGCACTTTCACAAGTGGTTTTTTGGGGGGGAGGTTGACACAAGTTTGGCAAATGTGCAGCACTGGAAATGCAGTAATTGTTGCCTTGTAAAATATTGGATAAGCGCTATGTTTTCACAGTCAATCAGCCCACCCTGCCTGCAGTGCATTGTCAGTGCTTAGTGCTGCAAAAGAAAAAGATGCTAGGTGTTTGTTTGTTTTTTGCAGAAACAATGTTTTATGCAAACCATATGCTGTGCAAATTGCAAACTCCTCAATGGAACCATCTCAACCATTTGGCATCTGGAACCAAGATTTTTCAAGAGAGTTGGAGACATTACCTAACCACTGCACACATATGGATGTCTTCAGCAAATCATTCTCCTTAGAAGGACGTTTCCTACTTCTGAACAGGACTAAGGGAAAGATATTAGAACATAACCCAAGGAGAGGACATAATCTAAATTGAGCTTAATGTGGAGCAGAGAAAGATGGGGACATGGTACAGGGCTGCCATTTCTGGTAAGTGAAAGCTGATGGAACCGAGGAAGGGATGGGAACTAATCACAGGGCTGTCACTTTTTAAATGTAGCTGGATTGGTTGGTGGGTTGGTTGGTTGGTTGGTTGGTTGGGTTTTTTCCCATTCTATTATTGGGGGGGGGAGAAATCACAGAATGGAGTGTAACCTGTCTTCTCACTAGCTTATGGTGATGATGTCATTTTATTTTATTTTGCTTGTGGCTCTATAGAACCAAATACAGTGGTGCCTCACTTAACAAGCGCACCATTTAACGACGAATTCGCATAGCGACGCATTGTTTGCAATCGCTAATGCGATCACATTGCAATGTTTTAATAGAGAAAACATCACATTGCGATGATCGGTAAGTGTTTCGCTTACCGATCTTCGCATCGCGATGTTTTTTAAACAGCTGATTGGTGGTTCCAAAATGGCTGCTGCATCCGCAAAATGGCTGCCCACAGCATTTTTGTGCCCTGCCCTCACTTACCGGGCAGCAAAAATGGTGGCCGGATTGAGGATTCCCCGCATAGCGGTGAGTTTTTGCCCCAATAGGAACGCATTAAACCCATTTTAATGTGTTGCTATGGGGTTCCCCCCCCGCATAGCGACGAATCCACATAGCGACGTTAATCCTGGAACGGATTAACGTCACTATGCAGGGCACCACTGTACCTAATGCTGTAGAATCAGCTCAACAGGAGAGTTACTATTTTATTGTTTACCAGTTTGTCACATTCTTCTACAATATCATTGTACTTTTATTATTACAGTATTTGAGTTTATTGGAATATTTAAATGTTTTATATGCTCAAATGAATATACTCAAATGAAGACCTGGCTAAATTTCTAATTAATCTAAATAAATATACTGGGAAAGGAAAGAGATTGAGAGACTTTCCCTATTTGTTAGTGCCAGCTAACCAGGTATAGTGTTAATGACTAGAATTGGCTGAGGAACCACACTATAAGAAGATTGTTATCCCGTTTTTAGTCATAATATACCATAAAAACTTTGAATTAATGATTTCATCAAGAGAATGATTTCTTTCACTATCAGAAAAAAGAACAAAGTCCCAGTTTTGCTCAAAGAACTGTGGTCTCTCAAAAGTGGTGAAAAAAACTGCTGAAAGGCTTCATAGTGTTATTAACAGAAAATTGACAGGAAAATAGGACAGGAAAACCGCACATGGCATTTTTAAGAGTGCTCCCCCTTCCTTGCACTTTTTTCCTTCCTCTCGAGCCAACCAATAGAAATATATATTTGTGATATTTGCACTTAAATGCAAACACCCAAGCACTTTGAACCCAGCACAGGCAAGTTTTTTGTAAGATTTGATGATGGTTGAACAATAAGTGTGAAGCAAAGAGGGGCCATAGATCTCCTCTTCTTTTGGATTCATGCAGTGTACCACTACATGGAAGGTATAAACTGGGCTACATTGAAGTTGTGCCAGGGAGATACCTTGGGGTTACGACCAAGGATGTCCATAAGGGAATGGAGGGAATCTTGCTTAATCTTAAACCTGGTGCCCTTCTAATAGTTCCTAAATTTGGCTGCAGTCACCAGAGCCCAGGACTTTATATATATTTATAGTTGACTTGTGATCAAGAATCTCCGACCACACCATTTCAGAAGTGTCTTTGCCACTTTAAATTTGGCTGTCCTGAAACTAGGACAATGGTAGAATGGCAAGGAATCAATTTTATTTTTCTCTGGTCCCCCCTGAACTTATTTTACTGTCACAGGAAGGAATTGTGCTACACGGTGGTATCAGAATAAGTGTCTGGAATTAAATGAAATCCAATGGGTGATACTACCTAACAATTATGAGGTATCATCTTGTTCCATTTGTAAGAGTCAGTTCCCTCTCTCAAAGAGGTGAGGCTTTTGTCATATGTGAGGCTTTGAACCTCAGTTGCATCTGATCTTTGCCTCCTTGTGTATTCAGAAGGTAAAGGGGGGAAGAGACATATTTGCAATGCAGAGGAGCACTTCTGGCCACTGTAGCTTTTACATTTTCACTAAAAACTCAGAGAGAAACAAGTGCCTCTGTCTGAAAATGTTCATGGCATCTGTTGAAAACATTACCAAGAAGAGCTTTTTCAACATGACCACAGACTGCTTGCTTATATGTGGAGGTGCTCTTAATTTTTTGAAGGAAATTCTCTCTCTGATCATTTAAACCAGTTATTTGCAACTCAGTAGAAGAAAAAGGGACGTGGTGGTGCTGCGGGCTAAACCGCAGAAGCCTGTGCTGCAGGGTCAGAAGACCAAGCAGTCGTAAGTTTGAATCCACGCGACAGAGTGAGCGCCCGTCGCTTGTCCCAGCTCCCGCCAACCTAGCGATTTGAAAGCATGCAAATGCAAGTAGATCAATAGGGACCACTTTGGTGGGAAGGTAACAGCGTTCCGTGTCTAAGTCGCACTGGCCATGTGACCACGGAAGATTGTCTTCGGACAAACGCTGGCTCTATGGCTTGGAAACGGGGATGAGCACCGTCCCCTAGAGTTGAACACGACTGGACAAAAATTGTCAAGGGGAACCTTTACCTTTACCTAGAAGAATCACACATTTGCTCTTGATTTTTTTTAGCAGGATATATAATACAAAGAAGAGAGGCAGGTCAGTGGAATTTTGCCCTCTATACAAGTATGTTTACCAGTCAAAAATACTTTTGGCTGCCTTTTTTTCCTATCATCATCACCGCCACCAGTACCATAATTACTGGTGTTTTTCTTTTGTTTCTGTGGCAAGACAATCACCAGATGGGGCAAACATTTCAGATTGGTGAAAATATTGCAGAGAAATCTTTCTTATTCTCACACCTCTGTGCAGGGAAGAGAACTGCTCATTTTGTTTCTGCTGGATTTGTGGCTCTCATAGGACAGAGACATGGAAGAGAAAACATTTAAAAATAACAAAGTAAAAAGTATGACAGATAGATGTTGCAGAAGGTATACTGTACTGGGCTTGGCTTGCAGTTAGAGCAAACTCCTATTCAGGAAATTTTACATTAAGCATGTAAAATACAGCTAAATATAATCTTCTGCATTCTAAAATAAACCTTCAAAGTCTAAATCCAAGTGGGGACTAGTGTGCGAGGGGTAAAAATCCCTTCCTTTTTGTTTTTATCTAAAAATCCCAGAGAGAGAAAGCTGTGGAGGAGAAAACAGGGGATGGGAAGGAAAAAACAATCTTTAGATTTAAAAAATATATTTTTAAAAGACAGTGCTAAAGTTGAAACCTTCTATGTCATGGTTGAAACCTTCTGTGTCAATGTGCACTGATCTCAATTCCAAAGAGTGGTCTTCTTGATTTAAATAGAGTTTAGTTCAGTGTATGTCCTTATGTTCAGGGATGTAGTGAGGTTGGAACAACTAGTTTTGTTTGTTTGTTTTATGCCCTCAACTGTCCTTTTGGGGGGAGGTGGTGAAGCATAAACATTGTCTTTCTTTTGGGAGGAGCATGCCATTCTTCTCCTGGTTGCTCATGGCCACATGTCAGGGTGAAATGAATGAGAGATGGTCTTGATTCCCCCTGCTGCCAAAATTGCAAGCAGTGGCTGTGATGTAGATTGGTCTTCAACCACAAAGCTCTGTTGCTAGATTCAAGCAGTTGATTATTTTTCAAACCAACTGGTTGGACTCTTAAAAACTTCCAGATTGGAATCAGCCATTGTTGCTGGAGTCAGAGTTAGTTTTGTGGTGGAGGGGAAATGATCCTTAAGGGGGAACAGTACACAAAGAATGCCAAAGGATAAAGATATGAGCAGGAACTAAACAGGCCAAAATACATTAGAACCCAAGAGTCCACTGTTTCCTAGGCAAGTACATGCGCGCAGGAGGTGCACGCTATTGTGCACTCGACCTCTGCGACGTCCTTTGCTTCCCCGGCCCTGGAGGACGTAGGTAACCGGGCTACGTGACTTTTTGGCACGCCGGCACTGATATAAGGAAGCGCCAGCCCATGGTTTAGTTCTCTTTCACTTTTGGCACCCGCCCGCCCGCCCTTCTTCTAGTTTGCTTGTTTGGGTCGCTGGTTTCGGGGCCGGATAGAAATTTTTGACCTCTATCCTGATTGGCTTATGGATGGGGGGATTTTTTGCCTATCCCACACTGGCATTTGATGGTGGGTTTATAATCGGTCACACTGGCGGGTAGTGCGGGAATAACTGGTTGTCACGGTGTGTCCCTTTTGTAATTATCATAAAGCCAACAACGCGTCAGTCCTGACGGCTCTGCGGATCGTGCAATTACAGGGCCGAAGGAGGCTGGTGCGCTGGACCATTTGCGGACCAAAGGTCATCAAATACGATGGCTAGAGGTCCCGGGTGTTAATTGAGGCCTTATAGGTTCCTCCAGTCATTAGACAGCTGGAACCTGGGGCCTGGGACTCGCCCATTGACTGATAAGGAATTATTTGGCGTTATTTCCCCGCACTACCGCAGGCCCTCTCAATTTTGGAATTGGCTTATTTGGTGGCATTTGAATTGGTTTAATAAAGTGTGGCCCATGTTTAAATCCAAAGAATTGTTGTCTTGCGTCCTTATTTCGGGGCTTGGGGGAGCAAAAAGTTAGCTCAGACAGGAAACATTAAAACAAAGCATATTCAAACAAACAACAACAAAAAACAATTACAAACATTACAGGAATATACTGTATTCTGCACTGTAGTAGAACATGGAACTCTGAGTTCCCCCTTCATACTATATCTATGGAGACTCCTGTTCTGGGAGTAATCCCACCATACAAAAGGAAATGTGGGCCTTATCTTGCCTTCAGCTGCTGGCAAAAGGACTGGAGTGCAATGCATTTACATTAAGTAACTTAGTTATAAGAGGGAAAAGCAATGCAATGTATCTGTTCCCACATTCAATATTTTCTCAGTGAGAACTTTCTGAATTAATTGCTATCATTTTATCTCCCCTATTAACCTCTAATTATTAATCTGTCACTGCAACTGACTAAATAGCTTAATAACTATTTGCACTTATCCTTGCACTTCCCATCAGTAATATGTGTATTTAGTTTTTCAAAGAAAAACAAAAGCGTGAGTGTGAGATATTGTGCTTCTGTATCTGTAATTCAAAACGCGGGAAATTTCCTGATACTAATGCACAATATAATGCCATTGATACCATGCTTTACATAGCAAAGGGCAACCCAAATGTTGAGAACACCAATGGCAGCAATCAAGATGGTCTACAGGATACCCTCTTGTGCCCACTACCACTTCTTTTAAGTATTTTGATATATAGAGAACATGTCACTTGACACTTGCTTTGTGTTTATGCATAGTCAATCTCAATTGTGCTATCAAGATAGAATTTTGGGGCAGGAGACATGCAACTGAGAACTGCTGTTTTATACCACACCTACTTCTTCCTTTACAGGCAACTTTTGCCATTTTGAGCCCTTTGGATCACAAAGAAATGGATAGATCTAAAGGCTGCTAGAAGAAAACTCTCACTGTAAAGGATTCCTAACCTTTCCATTGTGGGGTGAGCAGCTGGTTTTTGATAAGGAGTGTATAGTACTAAAGTAAAATTGAGAGCCTTATATCAGCAGTACATAAAAGCGAATAGCCATGGACTGCCACAGGATTACTACTAACTGAAATCTCGATATAAACTCTTGATATCACAGAAAAAGAAATAAAAAGCTCCGTATGATCACTGGATAGTCTCGGCTGATTCTTGCTTTAAAAGCAACACCAAATTGTTCTGGTCCTTTGCTACTGGGTGTATAGGTGATTTCTGAGTACTGTCTATACAGTATGTAATGATGCTGTTAATGATTGGGTAGGACACTTTGCCATTCTTTCTAAAGATCCTAGGGAAATCCAGGACATTGTTTTTTTCCATATGAGATCTGTACAGTTTCCCAACAGTAGTAGACCAGACAGAAATTAAGGTTTTGATTTCATAATTAAAATCTGGAAAGACCCCTGGGCCACTTTCTATCATACTTGAACTTTAGAAGGCTAACTTGACCTGGTCAGACCTCTTTCTAGCAGCCTTGTTCACCTGTGTCAATGAGAGTGGCCAAATAGCACATTCTTGGACAAAAGCCGTTATAGTACTGATTTGTAAGAAAGGTGACAAAAGCAAGCCAGATAATTATAGAGCAATCAGCCTTTTCTCTCACGCAAACAGGTTTTTGAGCAACAAATAAGCAGATGTTAGAAAAAAGCAGACCAACACTTGACTGTTGCTTTAAAAAAATCCTCTGGCAAATAAATACAGAACCACTAATAAAAATGCCCTATATGTTGCTTTTATTGACCTAAAAACAGTCTTTGGTTCTGTCCCATGAGACAGATTATGGGCTAAACCATACTTCTCTTCCATCAAGAAAATATTGCTCTTTCTCATCATGAGACTTTATCAGAACAGTTCCATTCAGGTGAGATGTAGTGCAGAAGGCAATCTAATTTAGTCATCCTCCACTACTAAAGGTATATGCCAAGGTTACATCTTGTCCCTACCCTGTTCTAATTATTTGAATAGCCTGTCTTTATTTTGTCTTTCACCTAATTTCTGTTCCCCCAACCATCTAGAGTCATCATCTGTTTTAGGCAGATAATGCAGTTCTCTTGTCAGTTTCCAGTGTTGGCCTGAAATGACTAATATTGGCTTTCACGGAGTACTGTAATGATAATCTGCTAACTAGGGACAGGACATTTTGGATTTTCTGGATTACAGATACCATAATTCACCATTCTGGCAGCTCTACCTTCAAACACTTCAATGTGGTGTGTGGTACACCTTGGGAAAATGCCCAAATTAGCAGGCTTTGAGGCTTAGCTAAGCTAGCAGTAGGTCAGAAACTTTCTGTTCCTGACCTACTGCTAGCTGGGATTTTTTTTTCTGAGAAAGCAGTTTGGGAAGAGCTTGGCCTAGCTAAGCCACAATGCCTTGTAAGTTAGGCCTTGCTCCCAGGTAAATCACACTGAGGTGGCTTAAAGGTGCCTGCAAGGTAGCAGAACTCCCAAAATGGTAAATTGTGGTATTTGTTGTCCAGAAAATCCAAAAATCCTATTCTTACTGCTGGCAATTAACTTCAACAAACAAAAAATTACAGTAGCTGTCAACCATCTATCCATGATAAGCAGG